>NC_059427.1:55481817-55789004 GCF_021028975.2 Sphaerodactylus townsendi | reverse complement strand
GACTTAATGGCTATTGTTTCTTCAATTACATACCTGGTCTCTTTTCATCAGACAATGTGCAGATATTATTATATAAAATAGTATTTTAAAATAATGTTAACTTATTTTATTCAAAGAGTCAACTCGCAGGGTTGTTGCCAAAATAATATTATACAATGAAAAGAAGGCTTCTGAAGGAACTACTGGAATGAGAAATAGGTCTAAATGAAGGAAGAGCATGATAGGATGGAAAGCAAGTTACATAAAAATTAATTTGGGGCACTTTTGCATATGCAAAATAATGCACTTTCAATCCACTTTCACAATTGTTCGCAAGTGGATCTTGCTATTTCGCACAGTAAAATCCAGCTGCAAAGTGCATTAAAAGTGCATTATTCTGCATGTGGAAAGTGCCCTCAGAGTACAGGGACAGATGGGTCAGTGTGAAGAACATGGATGGAACAGCAAAGGAGTTCACATTGCTGGAAAACTGTGAACTTGAGTGTCTAACAAGTCAGGAAGCAAGAAGAGTGGAAGCTGAATTTAATACTTTGATTTGAAGTGAATTATATCTATAATTAATCTCTAATAAAACAACAGTGTATGTTGAATATTATGACCTCAGTTCTTTTTTTTTGGTTCATATCTATATGGAAAACACTTCAATGAAATACCTGATAGAATTTGAACTACATTTAGGAGTTAATCTTTCTTCCTGGAGGAGAGCAATTTGCAGTTTAATTTTCACTGCATCGTACCTCAATTATTACATAATTATAATAATTATAATGTTGGACAAATCAATAAATATAATAAACTGTACAATGATACAGTTTGCAGAAATAGAAAATACCAGATAGTGCTGGTGTATCATGAAAAATACAGTAGGATTAAATATGTTGTATTATGTAATTGAAAATAACATCTCATTGCAAAATGGATCTTAGAAGAGAATTATAACCATATGTACACAGACTTACCATTAAAATCAGTCACTCGATTTGGTATAAATAGATTTATATAGAAAACCATAGATGTAGCATAAGTCCTTATAGAGGACAGTCTACAAGGTGATGTTTGCAGAATACGTGCATGTACACGCATAGACTCTTACAACCATGCCAACTTGTGTCGTTCCCCCCCCCCCCCCCCGGCCGTTCTCTTGCTCTGTGGGGCAACAAAACAGGGATGAAATAAGTAGGCTGCAAGTGACTGTTCATCTTTCCTGAAAATGACTATTTTCAGTCTTTCCAGGCATTGCTTTCTGCTTTCATTGATAGAAGATACAGTTTTGTGGCCTTCTGAACTTGAAGGTCAGAAAACTGCAGTTTTTGATCAGCAGCAAAACTGTAATTTCTGAGCATATGCCAAAAGCAGCTACCAGACAACCATCTATGTGATTAGGGTTGACTACATGGCACTTGAAATAGTGTTCATTTTAACTGTGAACAAATGTGAACATATGTGATGCTAAACTGCAGAAAAAATGGTCATTGGTAGCAGGCTAAGTTTGTGTGTTGAGGACTTTGCAGAAATGACAGCAATCACTAATCCTTTCCTTGTTTTTGCTTCTCCCAATTATACTTCTTTCTCTCTTCTTTTACATTCATACCCATTACTCTTCTTTTGCTTATGGAACTTTTGAAATTTTATCAGTCCTTCTAGAGCATATTTCAAATTCTGATGTTAAAATTCTATCAGAAATTCAATATTTACTGAATTTTTAAATTTAAAAAACCAATATTTAAATTTTAGAATCAGAATTTGATGTTAAAGTTTTTTTTTTTTATTGTAATGTGGAGGTGGAACTATTCATGGAACTATTCTGATTGGTTAAATTAAGGAATGAAAACAGTATAAAAGTTATTAAGTGATTTTGCCACGTGGACAGCTGTCAGGTTCTACTAAAGGATGGTACTGCAGAAAGGAGTGGAATATAAACTTCTGCTGACTATTTGCACTTTTGGAGAATATTAACCATCAATATTCACATGAAGAACACTGGGAACAAATTATGTAACCTCTAATTCTGACAAGAGCTACTGTGTTTATCACTTTTCTATCTCTATTACCTTTTCTCTGTCCAATTGTCCAATTAGAATGCAGGTCAGGTTTTGGAATATTATAAAACTGTGTAATAGAGAAATGATTCACATATTGCTTTCACAGCTTGTTTGGTGAAAAGGTATTTAAATATGTTTGCAGCTAAACAGCTGCAAGTCTTCTAAGAGGTGTTTAGAAATGAATTTGTGACAGGTAAGAATATGGGAATACAATGTCATGTTCTCTCTTCTGTAATGAATGGGACAGGTGGTCACCAGAAGTGATTTAACTCAAGGGAAGTGCTGTGGAAGTGTCATGGGCAATCATATTGGTTTCAATAGGATAGTTTAGCTTGGGCTTAACCCTGTCTCATTCAAGCGATTTAGGTATCCTGGCAAATGTCATTTGGCTTTAGTAGTAATGACCCAGCACCACCTTCACTTGTAAAACCAGGATAGAAATGTATCTAAATAATTCTGTCATCTAGGAGTACCTGGAGGTGAATCACCACCATCTATTTGACCATCTAAAAATGCCATGCTGAAGTTCTGCTAATAAACCCCTAAATCTAAGGGGTCCTTTTTAAATAAAATATGTTGGCATTGCTTCGTTCAAGGAGAAAGGCACTGTTCCCTGCCAAAAAGAGGTATGAATTACTTCTAGAATGGTACTTGCCAGAGTTACTGTGCTAGATGTAACAAGGTATGGTCAAGAGGGTAAGTAGTAAGTCATGAGGATAAGGAGTGGATAACAAGAACCCTGTCAAATTACAAACACTGAAAGTCATTCAAGCAAACATGATTTATGCCCGTTCCACACAGGCCCATAAACACAGGTGTAGGACAGTAAAAAAAAACATGGGAGGGGAACCGCACAGATCCCACCCCTAAAACGAATCTGCCCCGTGCTACTAAATCATGCTACTAGTGAGTTTTTTTCAAAAATCTTGTGTTGCAGCCATTCATGAGTGAATGGCCGTTTAGGAGGCACTTCACCTCCTTTTTCTTTTCTTAAAATTTTTGTGGCTGACATCTGCGTAGCTATGCAGGTGCAGATAATTGTATCGTGAAACATCAGCATGGCTGTGGGGATTCATTGTGCATGTCTGCATAGCTACACATCCATGGGAGGTAAATAAAAACAGAGACACGTCTCTGTGCAAAGGCTCGACAGCAACCTGTATTGGGGTGCTGTGTGGTTTCCAGGCTGTATGGCCGTGTTCTAGCAGCATTCTCTCCTGACATTTTGCCTGCATCTGTGGCTGGCACCTTCAGAAGATCTGAAGATGCCAGCCACAGATGCAGGCGTAACGTCAGGAGAGAATGCTGCTAGAACATGGCCATACAGCCTGGAAACCATACAGCACCCCAGTGATTCCAGCTGTGAAAGCCTTTGACAATACAGCAACCCATATTGTTTCTGTGGGCTCCAATTGCTGCTTGCATGGATGCATGTGAACGTGAAAGCCGGAAAACAGGTTACTTTATCCCAACCGCAACCCATTATACATTTGCTGAGCAGAAGGGGCCTTATAGATGCTGTTACCCAATCAGGACCCAGAGAAGAGGAAATGAGCTTTAAAAGGGGCTCGAGAAAGAAATAATGCAAGACCTTGTAGCCCATGTATCCCAGGGTGGATCTTGATGAGGATACCCCAAAATAAAGGATGGTTGTAACTTGATAACATAAACAAATAACAAATATTGTATACAAAATAAAAGAGAAAATATCAAGAAACTACACTAGATAGCTGAGAACTGATTCCCTAGGCGTGCATGCGCGTGCACGCACACATCCACAACAGCAAGAAGGCATACTTATACACTAATATACACAACAGCATATACTTATGGAAGATAGAAGGTAGGAAATTGGGGAGTTTTAGGTAAAGGACATACAACCTTAAATCTGTAGCTTGAGGTCTCGAGAGATCCAGGAGTTGATCCAGTAAAGATCCATTTGGCAGAATATCAAGGAAGAGAACAAGGACCTGCCAAGGTAGAGATTTTGTCGAACCATTTTAGCACGTTGACAAAGAACGGGAATGATATATGGATTTAAAATGTCCCCTTGATTGCTCATTCTGAGTGGACTGGATGTTACAATGTCTTTATCAATAGCTGTATTAGTGATACTTAAAGGTTGCCCAACTGTCTGTAGCTAGAAATATCTCACATGACCCATGCCTTGCAACAGGGGATATTTTTGTACTAAGCATGTCTTGGAGCTGGGCAAGCACTTCTGGGATGTGTCAGGATAGTGGATATAAAGACACTTGTATTGAAAGCATTTAGGAAGAAAATTAAGTAATTTTTAACCACATTTCTGCTAGACAATATTAAAAAAAATGACATTGAGTACCTTTAAAGGCATGTTAATTGTGCTATTAGCATAGTGAGTATAATTAGCTTGTTGATTTAAAAGGTTCCAAGGAGGCCTCTTATTTCTGGTGTAAATTATGGATTGGAGAGCAGAAAAATCCATTAAAATATTTCACAGCTACCTTAAAACAATCTAGCAAGATGACATCAAGCAAATATTAACAGTAGGTGTGAATGTAAATTTCAGTAAACATTTATAACTACGTGAGAGAAGGAAATGTAAACTTCAAATACTAACCTGTGCATGAATTATGAAATTTATTTTATCCCTATTTTATTAAGTCATTCACAAAGTCAGAATGCCTTTTAACGCCATCTTTTGTGGTAGCATTTGCTATCAGTCTATTACACTTTATTTTTAAAAAGGAGCTTTCTCATTTGAATTTTCATTGTCCTTTCCTGAGCATTGTCCTGGATATAGTAATAAAGATCAGTTCAGATGAGCAATCCTTCAGAAAAGACCTATGAACACAGCCATGTCTCACCTGGTTTGTCTATGATTCTAAGATAATTTATTGGCAGCAATTCTCATGGACACAGTGAAAGCATTTTTAATTTATATATGCTCTGTAAAAAGTGCTAAGAGTATTTTTAGTGGTATTGATCACCTTGGACTTTACAAAAAATACACATTTGTATTAGTCTCTTACATGCTAGTGTTTCATCAAATGTTGTCCATTTTGATATTCGGAACAAAAGAAATACTGTAAGTGGGGTATTTACTGAACCTCCAAGGCTTAATCATGAGATTATATGTACTTCTTTAAGTATCCCACTCCCACTGTTCTGATGCTATTCTGATGTAGTTTTTTTTCACTCTCAGTTAAGTTAAATATTTTAATCAATCCTTCAAAAACCCCTGAAGCGGTGATTCTGGTAAACACGCTTACAAAAACTCAGATGAACCCTAGTATATCACCAGTTTCTGGAAAATCCAGAGTCTTCTTTATACAATTGATACTCAGATAGAAGTCAATACTGTACACAAACACTGTTTGAAAAACTGTTTGTACCTCTAATTTATAGTATCTTCTGAGGGGGGGGGGTGTTTGTTTTTTGCTGACTAATGGACAGGTTAACTTCTGTCTCTCCCTAACAGCAACAAGTGGGAGCTGAAAGGACAGCTGAAAAAGAACTGTTAAAGGAGTTGAATACAGCAGTTAGGGAGTTGAGAATGAAGCAGAGGCCCTTTCCGCACTGCAACGGTTCGCATGGACGGTCCCAGGAGGGCGACAGGCAGGTTGCTGTCGCCGAACGCCTATCTTGTCTCCTGGCTTCCAGCTTGTCGCAGAAGCCAGGGGACACGCCCCCATAGCCTGGAGCGACTGTTCTGGAGTCGCAGGCCAGGGGTGTGTGTCTCCTGGCCTCTGCGACAAGTTGAAAGCCAGGAGACAAGGTAGGTGTTTGGGAAAGGGGCGGAAATGGCGCCTTCCAGCCACTGCTGTTTGCACGGCAGCGTTTGGAAGCCGCTGTTTCCGAAATACCTTGCTGAGGGAGCAAGGTTTGATGCAGCAGCATCGGCCATCGAACCCCTCCCCAGGGACACTGTTTTTAGCATCCCTGGGTCGCTGTATTCTGCCTGTGCGGAAACAGCCAGAGTGAAGCTGTAGAGAAGAATTGTTTAAAGCTGACTGAAAAAAAGCTTAGTGAAGCTGCAGAGAAGAACAGCTTAAAGCTGATTGGAAAAAAATCAATTGGTAATAAAATGTGGGAATAGGGAAATGGAAATGGAAATAAATGGAAAAGAAACATTGTAACCCCTACCTATCTTTCTTCAGTGATAAGCTCAAACCATAAATAAGAGAATATATTGCACAATATGAACAAAACAGTGGCAGTGTGTGAATGGAACAGTGTTTGAATCCTCAGTACTAATAACTGTGTAGAGTAAGGACAATTATGGGCTGCCCTATGATGTCTCTGTGAATGAGAGAGGACTACAGATGTAAAATGGCACTGGCTCACTATAGATTTTAAATGAAGCAAAAAGGGTAAGGATGTGTGATGGCCTGACCTACCTCTGCAGAGCACAGAATCTGGCCAAATTTCTTGGGGTACCTATCAGGGGTCCATTTTTAAAGCTAGTAGCACCAAAATTTCAGAATATCATTTGGGGCCTGTCCTGATGATACCACCCAAATTTGATGAAGTTTGGTTTAGGGGGTCCAAAATTATGGACCCTCAGAAGATGTGCTCTGCAGTGGCTCCATTGTAGCTAATGGGGAATTTCTGAGTGTGCAAGCAGGCTGCACATGTTTCAAGGTAGAGGCAACAAACTTTCAGGGTGGCTCCAGGAGGCCCCCCTGGTAGTATCACCCAGGCTTGGTGAACTTTGCTTCAGGGGGTTCCATTTCATGGGCCCCCAAAAGGCTAGAGCCCATCTCCCACCACCCCCAGAATCAAAGTTCAGCAAACCTGGGTGCTACTACCAGGAACCACCCTGAAGTTTGCTGCCTCTACCTTGAAAAATGTGCAGCCTGCTTACACACTCAGAAATTCCCCATTGGCTACAATGGAGCCACTGCAAAACACAGAATCTGCCAGGCTCTTCAGCAAGCTCTATGGTGGGAAAAATTAATTAACTTTTCCCACTATAGACTTCAATGGGGCTTGCTGTTATGCCCAGCTGACTCTGTGCTGAAGACTTTTTGGAGGGCTCTGGGGGGGTTGTTCTGGGTATGGGCACCTAATTTCCTGCAGGGCTGTTGGGTGAGTCTCCTCAAAGGAACCAGCCAATGTTGTTGGTATCACAGATGGTACAGGACAGGCGTAGATGATACCTCAAAATTTTGGCACCGCTAGTTTTAAAAATGCACCATCTGCATGCTAAAATGCAAAAATCAGCAAAAATACAAAAAAATTAAGATGGACCCAAATATATTCGGGTATACGAATATATTTGGGCATATCGGATATGGTATTCGGGCTTATTCAGGCATACAGATACTCTTATGCACGAATAAGCCCGAATCTGAATTTTACCAAATATTGCAGGTATTGCTCAAACCTAGTTCCAATTATAATGATTAAATAATTATAATCATGCCCTTTCTAACTTTATGATGTAGAGTTAAAAAGATAATTTTTGAAGTGCATACTCAAGAAGCCCCATTCACAAGGCGGGTACCCAGCCACGGCACCGTGGCTGTGTTGGGCCACAACCCTGAAAAGAGGCTTCCCAGCAAAGTCAGGAGGTGAAAAGTCTCCCTGTCACCGAGAAGCCCCAATGGTCTGCACGCACTTACACGAATCAAAAGGCTGGCTTAAGTGCAGACTGTGGCCCGCTGGCATACCACTGGCAAAGGTTGGAAGGAAGCCAATTAATGTCAGCTCTGCTTCCCCAGCCCTGCTCCCAGACAGCCTTTACTACGCTGGTGGTGGCAGAGGTGTAGGGACACTGCAGCAGCATCCTGTGCTGCATCCCACCACTGGAGGGGTGGCAGTGGCCATATGGCAGTGTTTTTACCCTTCTGCCAGAGAAGGCCAATGCATCTGTGTGGCCGCCCCACCTCTCCCTGAAGAGAATTACCCCCCCCCCCTTTGGATGGGGTTCTTGGTTTGGTTCATTCATTTTTGTAATAACTTTGTTGCTCACATTGAATCTACAGTAAGACATTCCACAAGAAACTTCCCAAAACTTCCAACACAGGTTTTGAGAACAATCTAATAATGCCAATCAAAAAATCCTGTTTTTCACTTTTAAAAATTTACTGCTGAATATTAAACAAGATGAAGGGCTGTTGACCCAAGCTGTTTTATGGGACAAAAAGGCCTAATATAGCAATTGGTAGAACATAAATTCTCATGTTGTTGAATGAGTATATGCTTTGACTGAGGTGGAATTAAAGCTCAAAATGTCATTATGAATGGTGAGTTTTTTTTAAAGTAAACTTATGAGCAGTCAGGATTGCCAGTTCACAGCAGCTGGATTCTCATAATGTGCCACTTCAGTGATAGTAGACTGCTATTCCTTCCATGCAATCAAGGAAATCATCAAGCTGGTTAGCTTTATGAAGCACATATTATTAACTGAAAAAAGAACGACATTACATAGAATATGACAGATTAAAGGAAGCTAGGTCATTTTAAGAGTTCCAATTAGTTGTGCAGTTTCCTCGCAGAAATCCAGTATTAAGAATAAACTAAACTTTGTGTATAGAGAGTCTCTCCTGGAATCTTTGACTCATTAAACAAACTTCTTTTGTGTTTGATAAATTACATGTTTGCTTTCACCTTAATGATAGAGCTGGAACTTCTACTATTGGGACAACTTTTGTGATTATATTAACTATAAGAATATTACCTCATTGAGCTAATTGCTGGTTGTCAAAACTGCTAGAGACAAAAAAAGTATAATTTCATCACAGAATTTATGGTAATTAGCTAACCTTTGTTGTGCAGACATCATGGTACACTGTACCTGTAACATAAAACAGCACAGATGATAAGATATTTGGACCATCAGCACAGAGGGGAGAAAAATATCCCCATGCCTTAAAAAGGGCCATAAAATAATGTATCTGGGGATGTGAATTGTGGAATGCCATCTGTATTATATGGCACTGCAGAAACTGATTATGTTGGACCTCTATTTTGTAGCAGATGGGTTCATTAAATTTAATGGCCTCTAGAGATTTTAGAAACAGTGTTAAAAACATGTGGAACATGCTGTGACACTTCACTTTGTGCCCCACAGTCATTATAACTCTGGCACACACTATAAATATTACAGTACTTTATTTCAATTGAAACAAATGACTACACTAATTATTTTTTGTTCACGTACTGCAACTTCAAAAATATCAAAGGCTGCCATTATTTTTTCAGATTTTTCTGTGGCATGTTACATTTTCTTTGAAGGCAGAACCTTACAGAATCATGTTAGATTCAGTTGCAATTGGCTTAAAAATATTTCAAAGTGGAAATTAAACATCAGAAACTAAAAAGCACCCATGTGGATTAAGGAAATTATCTACCTTACTCCTCTGATGCTAAGAAAAGCCACAAACACAAGGAATTTTATCAAGAAAAACAGATCTGAAGTGGTTATGTGTGTTTCTGACTGTTTTTTCCTCTTTCTTTAATGTGGTACAATGTAGGCTTTCTTCACTGATGTATAAAGATAATCCAGAGCCTGCATGTTAAAAAATTGCAAGGTTGTTTTGTAGATATTAAATCCTTCCTTTAAAATGCAAGAAACCTATTTGCATTCTTTCATAAATAGTTCTTTAATTAGGATTTGGAGAACAATACCTGCGTTGGGGATTGCTTTAATGGTCATGAATATTAGTGGAAAATTCTATGGATGTATTTGGATAATATGAAGTGTTTGTGCATTCATGCTCCTACTTCCAGATCTCTAAAGTCTACTTTCACACAACAGCGAATTCCCCAAGTGGTGTCATTTCTCCATTCCAGTCGTATCCTTGCAAGGGATCTGGAGACGAATGCTCCAGATGAGCTGCCGAGAAGGAATTTCCATGAAGGAGTCTGTTCCAAGCTGTGAGTGCTCAGACTACACCAAAATTATGTGAATAACTTACCACTAGGAGTTCTTTGGGATCAGGAAAAAAAGACTTGGGGGGGGGAGGACAAGAGCCCCCATCTTTACATGGGCTATTCCTCATCAGTGAAATCAGCTTCTATGATCAATAGACAACTATCTTGAGGCTGACATGTGACTCTTATCAAATTGGTGAACCTGAAGACCACTCATAAACAAACTAATCATGCAGCTTAGCCCTCAGAGTTCCCCATGCCCCAGCCCCCTACCAATGCCTCTTCTTCCTGCAGGAAGTAGTAGTTAAACAGTAGTAGTACAAATTAATGTTCTGCAGTCGATACTCAGCATAAACATGTATCTCACGGGAACTGAATGATTGATTCATTGTGTGTAGTTATACACTTGCTCAATTTTTAAAACTATTTTTAAGCTATTTTTGAACTATATGGAGTCTAAGGAAGACTTCTTTACTCCATGAAAGGAAATAAAAAAACTTAACAAGGAAAGATGACAAATGCAAAAATGTCAGGAGAAAGGTCAGTTTTCTTAAATTGTCAGTCAGTTGATGTTGGGCTACATTAAAAATCATTGAAGACAGGATTTTTTTTTAAAAAAATGCCAGTAACTGCTTAGCTTCTGAGAAAATCAGACTAGCCTGGGCCATCCAGATCAGGAAACTTAGTGATTTAGAGGAACAACTATGTTCTCTGCAAATTTGGTGCCATTATCTTTAAAAGACCTGCCCCAGACCCTCAAATTTCCAACCTTGAAAATAATGGTCTCAAAATTCCAGAATGGAAAAAAAGAAAATGCACAGATTTTAATCCCAAACTGGCAATGTCCTACTGGTAAACCAGCCATCATAGTGAAGGTTTACCACACGTCTAAATCCCAAACTCAGAATTATAACAATTTTTGTCAGTTTATCTTTTAAAGAAGCTCCCATTAAAAGTAATAACAATTTTTTGTCGGTGTCATCATGCTCTTTCAGTTGAAATAGCTTTCCTCATTTTCTTTCTCATTCAGCAACTATGACTCAGTCTAATCCCCACCTTCCTCTACCATCTTACATTCTTTCGTCTGAAGTTTTGTCAGCTGATCTGGTCATAAGATCCAAGCTCCCACAATTACATTTGCTTTCATTCCCATGCCACCATGTCTTGTACAAATGTGAGAGAAGTTGAAATGGTTCTTGTGTGATTAGCACATTCTTTTAAAATGTATTTTGGCAGTGCTACCATGGCTTAGTTTCATTATATCTAAGCCCTGGCACAACCTGACATTTCACACACATACTTTGATTTAAAAAGAGTGAAAGAAATGCAGGCCATTCAAATGGCTAAGTGAATGTGTTGTTCTGTTACTGGTGGTGTTGAAGGGTCTAATGGCATCAACCCCTTAAACACTGCCTGAAATTATAAAGTGCTGTGTTATTCCATGTAGACTTCTGTGCACTCTAGCTGCCCTCTAACCTCATTACTTCAGTAGTGAATTACTATTTAGCTGCTTTTAAGGCAGTATTGGTCTGTATCTTTTTATGATGTTCTTCACTGGTGATCAGGTGTTCTATTTTTTACCTAACGTTGTTATGGATTATCTTTATAAGACTTAGCCCATAGGATTGGTGTTCAGTTTTGATCTGCTAGAATATCCCAGTGGGAACTCCTGTGTAAACATGTCTTCCGCACCTATGTGACGGAGATATAGCAGGAAGGGGAATATTTCAGCTCTGGACTGTTATTGATGTACAGCCACTTTCTCTGAAAGGACAAAGAGTGCTTTTATAAGCCTCTGGCCTCCTTGGCCTGGATACTTGCTAAGCCTGTCATGACAAAAAAAATCTGAAAATCAAAAGGCAATAGATCAAAAAATGATCTGTCATGACAACCCCCCCTCCCCCGGAAAATCGAAAGGCAGTAGATCAAAAAATGAAGAATGAATTTGTTCATGGACATTTACTGTTGGTTCAAGAAAACAATAATTTTACTTTTTAATTTTATCTTTTAAAGAATCTCCCATTAAAAGTAACAAGTAAAAACATTCATGTAAATTACATAGAAATTCTTTTCTTAGATTGATTTTACAGCTTTTCTAATAAATCTAAAGTTTCCACAGACGTTTTTAGAGTTGTTTCCAATAAATAAAAATGAAAAAGAATATAATTATCTGCACAAAACAAATAAGTTATTTCATGACTGGACTGTATTAGATTTTCTGTATGAAACAAATAAAATGGTATAAAGCAGCTCACTTACACAGTGTAGAAGAAAAAGAGGAGGAGTTTGGATTTATACTCTGCTTTCTCTCTTGTAAGTGGCTTACAAACTCCTTCCCTTCCTCTTCCCATAACAGACACCTTGTGAGGTGGGGGGGGGGGAATGAGAGAGTTCAGAGAGAACTGTGACTAGCCCAAGGTCACCCAGTAGTGCTTCATGTGTAGAAGTGGGGAAACAAACCCAGTTCATCAAATTAGAGTCTGCTGTTTATGTGGAGAAATGGGAAATCAAACTCAGTTCTCTAGATCAGAGTTCCCTGCTCTTAAACACTATACCATGCTGGCTTTCTAGCCTTGAAATTAGGTATGCTAGTTTCACACTAAAGCTTACAATCAATAAATTGTCGGTATCAGATCATCATTGACATTATCAGTGATGCTGGAGACAATTGTGTTTTTCACAAGTATGTGGAAAAATACTGGAAAGTACAGATTAAAAACTGTGATTAAACCAGGGGCAGCATACCAGAAGTACAGTCATATTAATCTTTTGCAGCAAATACAGCATCTATAGTAGAACCTTGAAAACTAATGAATACTAGCGGGGCCCGGCCACGCATTGCTCTGGCTTATTGTGGTGAAATGGGAAAGGAACAGTAGCAGCAAATCAATTGCAGAGGCCAGCAGTACGTGCTCATGCAAACACGCAGCCTGATACTGTGCGATGTCATTGATGTGTGTGCCCGCATTCCTTGGGGGGGGGGATGGAAAGGCACCCCTCCCACACATCTAGGCTGGCTGGTCATGATCCTTTACCTGTGAATAAGTTTGGTTGGTGGCAATGGGTGGCGCTTCTGAGGAAACCCTCTGAGGGGCGTGATGCAGCCATTCAAAGTATGTCACGGTTGCTGTACTGAGCTTACTCCTGAGTAATGCATTATCAGTGATGCTGGTTTTCTTAACTGTAACCGCAGTATTCAGGGAATCTAGGGTGCCTGGCCCCTCCCTCCCATCCCTTGCATGTCGCCCCTCCCTTCCCTCCCTCACTTCTCTTCCCTTGCATGCGACCCCTCCCCCTCCTTCCCTTCTCCTCTGCTAGGGTGGGTGGGTCATATCAAGATGCTGGGATCCCTGCCTCCCCTCCCTTGCATGCCACCCATCCCTCTCTCCCCTCTCTCACTTCTCTTCCCTTGCATGCCTCCCCCTACGTCCCTTTCCTCTCCCTCCCTCTCTTCCCTTGCATGCCACCCCTCCTTCTCCCTCCCTCCCCTCTCCCTCTTGTGTATGTGTGTGTATGTGTTTCACTTCCACTCGAGTTACTGCCTATGTACTGTTTTCACTGCTCATATCTGGCCATCTGAGTAAACATTCTAAGCAGCACAAACAATCTAAGGGTGACAGTTACACACAGACAGCTGCATGTCCTTCACCATGGAGCACCAGGAAAAAGGCATTTTACCTGGGCCAGGTGTGAAATTTAAGGTATGTGAACATCTAAAAACACTCTCACTTGGCTGACTATAGTGGTTGGGAATTTTCAGAGGAATTGGCCCAGCAGTTACTGAGTTATACTATCATCAACAAAAACACTGTTAGTTTTTATATATATATATAGATTGCATTGTAATCTGGCATGTCCTCTTGTTGTAGCTTATGTGTAAGGTACTTTACCAGATTTGTGCTGAGATGTTTAATAAATTTGCAGCTATTCTCTCCTAGCCAGTTACAAGTGTTTCTTTTCAATTGTTGTAATTTCAGTTTCAGTATGTGACAGGCATCTAAAGTCAAATTTAGAAAGCATTCATCTTCACAATATTCCATAAACTTTAAAATCTTATTTTCATGGTTTTGCAGAAGAGTTATCGATTAACGACTATTGTTCCCAACATCTTATAGTAATTCTTCTAACTCTCTGTGCCTGCCCTTTTTGCAAATAGTCCCACCCATCCTTATTTGGATTACTTCTGATATTTAGTTGTTCGTCTTTATGCTGTATGCTGGCTTTGTCCATCCTTACACTTGAAAGAGAAAGCCTCAAGGACCATGGTCTGGTATGGGGTTAATTTACATATAATAACTTTCTGAGTCATAGACTGTCAGCTACTAGAGCATATTAAAGGACTCTGCATTAACACTTTGTTAAAGTTGGATTAGTTCTGAACGGGCAGTTGTCCGACTCATTTATAACTTCAAAAGGGATGCACCAGGACTGTATTTCCTCTCCAGTGCTGTTTAATTTTTATATAGATGATATGGTCAGATTTCTTACAGGATCACAATTTTTTCCCAGCAAGACATGATAGTAAAGCTATTTCAGTTTTCTTCTATACTTATAGCTTCTATACTTATAGCTCTAGATGTTATTTATAGCTCTTTTCTATACATTACTTATAGCTCAAACACAAACTGGCCTTATAAGACTGCTAAATCAATTCATTTTCTAGTGTAAAAGGAATATACTTCACATAAATTATGATAAAACAAAGATTATTGTTTTCAGTAAGCAGAAACAACACAAATGGACAATGGCTGTAATTCAGGTAACTTATTTTTTTTAAAAAAATTATTTCCAACCAAAGATCACTGACATATACATCAATAATCAAGCTGTTACACAACTTCTTTTAAATATCTAGGAATAATGTTATATCAATCAGGTTCTTGGTCAGCACACACTGAACATACTAATCAGAAACATGAAAGAGTGACATAAGATTTTTAAAAGCAAGGGGAGATCTATTGGTGCCCCACATGTTGGAAATCAAAAGTACTTCCTCGATTGTTAAATGGAACCCTAATTTGGGGATCTAGGAATTTATACCCAGTAGAAAATCATGCAGAATAAATTTGCATGTATGTTGTTGGTAGTAACCAATTCAACTCCATCAGTTATTGTCAGATCAGAATTGATCTTTACCGTCAGCAGTGACATTAGTTCATAAATTGCTATTAATTTTTGGCTGAAGATTTTATTCTGTCTGTTATAAAGTTTTGTAATTTCAGCCTATGAGGAGGTGAAAGTCAAGGTAGTCCCAGATACTTTCTTTAGAGGCTGAATAAGGATTTTCAGAGGAATATCTAAAGAGTTTTCCCCCCTTTTATAGCCAGCTGTTTAATTGAACAAAGACTACTGGATATAAGTGTTCAAGCAAATTTCAGGTTGCTTAATACCCTGATATTAGCTTCTTTATATAAGCAGCTCTTTACTGTCCCTTTAACTAAGTATGTTGGCATACTTTGATGATCATGTACATTTTACAACTGTCGGCAGTGATAGGCCACTATAATAGGACTCTGATTGATGAAAGAGTTTGCTCTTGCAACCTTCAGTTCCCAAGGTTTAGAGTTGATTAGGAATGATATCTTGGAAATATCTTGTTACACTTATCAGGCAGATCAAATTTGAATAAAGTTATAAGGCTGTTGCTGGATAGAGATAAATGGATAAAATCACAAATGGCAAACTTTATTACCATGATTGCTAAAATTAACAGCCCAATCCAAAGAGGGGTAGTGGCAGAATGGCAGCTGCATATGGTACTGTGGCAGCGTACCTGTGCTGCCTCCAATGGGGTTTCAGGTGGTGCAAAAAGGGAGGAAACAAAAAAAAAACCCTAGCTGCCTGAAAAATCCCATTGAGAAGACTGACTTATACCACACTTTTGGGTGATCTGAGTCGACTGCCAGCGTAGGAGGCATTTCCAGGCTGAAAGTCCTTTGAGAGCTGACTAAAGTTTCCTCACCCCCAGGAATGCTCTTGGAACACCTCGAAAAGCTGGCACAGCCTCCTGCAATACAGGAATGATAGTGTTGAGGAATCCTTTCTGGATCCTGTGTCACAGTGCCCTCAGCACAGGTGTCTATGTCACATTGCACGACACTGGTGGCACAGGTACTGGTGCAAACCTTACACCATTTCCAATGCAGCTCCCCCACCACCACACACGCACACTTTGGATTGCAAATTAAGGTAGAGTTAATATCTCTTGATGTAAGTCATATGGATGAATAGTTTTAATATGATAAATATTTTAGGGTGCAATTCATTATTATGGAAGACAGGAAAATTATCTGTTATTATAGTTGTGAATGTTATATTATAATTGCCAATGTAACTTTGATTTTATTCATGCTATGATTTTATGATTTTGAGTTTGTTGTTTGCTATAACTGAGTCAATACTATAAAAGTATTTTATTCAATTTCTGGGCCATTTTTGTTATACAAACGCTCAAAGAATTACTTCAAGCCCATTGAGGGAAAGTCAACATGGAGTAGTGGCTAAGGTGTCAGACTAGGTTCTGGAAAACACATGTTCAAATCCTCACTTTGCATGGACACTTGCTGAGTGACTTTGTGCTAGACTCAAATTCTAAGGCCCTTTCCGCACTGCGGAAAGGGCGCTTCCTCACCGGCAGGAATTTTGCCGGTGGAGGGGTGGGGGCCGTTCGCACGAGAGTGTGCGAGCGGCCCCCAAAGAGGCCGACACAAGAGAGGCGGCTCCGCATGGAGCCGCCTCTTCCCCGTCCCTCTCCCACTCACCTCATCGCCTCCAGCAGCCTCTGCTGGTTCCTTAGACCTCGGCCACACTGCCCTCCCACCTGGTGGGTCGGAGGACAACGAGGGAGGGTCTTAGGAGGCCAGCAGGGTGACACAGGCGACGAGGTGAGTGGGAGAGGGACGGGGAAAACAGTGCATTCCCGGCAGTGCCGTTCGCACCGCGCTGCCGGGAATGCGCTGTTTATCAAAAACCTCCCTCCAGGAGGTTTTTGGAGGTGGCCTGATGCCGCCCTGGGGGAGGGGGAGGGGAGCCAGGTCGGCGCTGCTGCTTTTTCGCAGCGCTGCCTGTGCGAACGGCTCCCTGGGAACGGCTTTTTTGCCGTCCCCAGGGCGCCGTTTATGGCCCGTGCGGAAAGGGCCATAGTTTCGAACCTGGCAAGTGTTTGGATGGGAGAACTCCAAGGAATGCCAGGGTTGTGACATGGAGGAAGGCAATGGCAAACCACCTTGGAACATCTCTTGGCAAACCACCTTGGAACATCTCTTGGCAAACCACCTCTTGCCAAAGAACTTCCCCCATATATAAATATCTATGCGATGTGTAGTTAAACAACTACTGAGATTTCAAGGGGTGTTTAAACATTTGGTATATATTTATTTCCCTTTCATCACTTTTGCAGGCAGAACTTCAAATGAACATTATAAGCAAATATTGATTTTATAGTTAAGCATCGAGCAGCACAGCCATATTAAGTTTTTTATTTCAAAAGCCCCAAAGAGCTTTGTTCTGTTCCATTTACTTATATGGCATGAGGCATATGGATGCCATCTTAATATGATGAGAAAGCCATACAGCATATATTTTCAGTATGAGATATACATTCTCATGTTCTAGTAGACTAGCAATACCATCATAAGCATAATTGCACCCTTCTAAGTCCATTGAAGTTATTGGACTTTGAAAGTTGTAACTTTTGCCTAGGACAGCACTGTGATTATAAATGGTGGATTAGCAAGAAGCAAGTTTGAACAAGGATATACAGCAGCTTGTCAACTGTGGAACTGTATATTTTCAGTGAAGCATTCATGTCATTTTTTTCTTATGGAAACGGGGATTTCAGAGTCCTGTGAGCTTGCGTTTGCCCACTTTCTAGCTCTTTGTCCTCTCCTCCTTCAAGCTTTTCTTCCCTGTCATTTACCAATTAATGCTGCCTTTACAAGTATCATGTGCTGCAGACACTATGCAATTACTGCTCCTTTGAACAATTACATCCGGGATAGATAGCTGGTACAGTCCCAGCTACACTGCTGTGAAAGAGAAAAGGCAGAATAGTGTTGTACCAAGTACCATTCCCTTTGGGTTTGTTTTGAATGGCCAGTAGACCTTTACATCTAAAACAGAAAGTACCTGAAAATCTTCCACTTGCTCATATATTATATTCCTTATATTCCATTCCACCCTTGGAACTATATTTGAGATCGACCACTGCTGAGCAGAGCTGGGCTACTGATACTGATATTGATAATTGGATCTGTGAAGCTGTGGAGTTATTGGATGTTTTAAATGTTTTAACTAAGATGTAATTTATCATTTTATCGGGGTTTATTGATTGTTGATGTGATTTTGATATTAAACTGTACACTGCCCAGTGCCCTTAGGGGATGGGGGCGGTATATCAAATTGAAATAATAAAAAAATAAAATAAATAAATACATTCTGATATTTATTGATTTATTTATTATTTTAATATTTATACCCCCCTATCCCCAAAGGCTTCAGGGTAGCTTACAATGGCATAAAGCCTACAATCATACATAAAAAATCATACAACATCTATAAATAACAATCAATTAAAACAAATCATAAAACCATTTAAAACAATCCAACTAAAAACCCCAGATGGCTAGGCATATTGTTTTTCCCATGGGAGGCTTAGGAGAGATATCATAATCGGGAAACATCCAGCTGGTTTGATGGAAAGACCTGGCAGAACAGCTCCATTTTACAGGCCCTGCGGAATTGGGTCAGGCTCTTCAGGGCCCTGATGTTACTTGGTAGCATGTTCCACCAGGTTGGGGCCAGGGCCGTAAAGACCCTGGCCCTTCTTACAGCCAACTGGATATCTCTTGGCCCTTGGACCACCAGTAGAGTCCCCTCCACCAAGCAGAAAGGGCTCTGAGGGTGATACTGGGAGATGTGGTCCTGCAAGTATGTGGGTCCAAGGCCTATAAGCGGCCTTGGACCCACATACTTGCAGGACCACATCTCCAGTGTTTAAAACCTACTATTTAAGTCCCTGGAGCATCTTACTCACACCCCACACCCCAGCCTACTCCCCCTGTAGCACAACAGTCTTTACCAGATCCCTCTGCTAACAATGACAAGAAAGAATGTCCTCAAACAGTCTTCAGAGAGGCCCACAATGGGCAGCACCCTTATGCTGCCACACTTCAGCAGCTGCCCAAGGCCTTGGGTTGCTGTTGTGGCTGAAGTAACTCCCCACCCCTTGCAGGTGTTTCCACTGAGGTGGGAAGGACTGCCACTCCCTCTGGCTGTAGACTCCAGCTCACCAGGGGCTGCTCTCAGTTCTCCAGGTGGTACAAGGCAGAGTGGTTTGGCAGCTACAGAACTGTAGTGTATACTGTTGATAGAATATTTTTTTAAAAATATATTGAACAATTTGTATAGATAACAATGTGTTTTTGTACCTATCTGTGACTGTGTACGATTTACTTTCAAGGTTGTCACAAACTGGAACATTTTAGTTGCATATTTTATAATATTTAAGAGCAGGTGGATTCTAATCTGGAGAACTGAGTTTGATACCCCACTCCTCCACCTGAGTGGCAGAGGCTTATCTGGTGTACCAGATGTGTTTCTGCACTCCTACATTCCTGCTGGGTGACCTTGAGCTAGTCACAGTTCTTCGGAAAGCTCTCAGCCCCACCTACCTCACAAGGTGTCTGTTGTGGGGAGAGGAAGGGAAAGAAGATTGTAAGCCACCTTGAGTCTCCTTACAGGAGAGAAAGGTGGGGTATAAATTTAAACTCCTTTTTCTTTTCTTCTTCTATGTGTGTGTGTGTGTGTGTGTGTGTGTGTGTGTGTGTGTGTGTGTGTGTATATATATATATATATATATATATATATACACACACACACACACACACACACACACACACACACACACACACACACACACATATACTCCTAGTACATTTTTGGAATATTCCTTCTATCATGCTGTGAAGTTCCTGGGTATTAGAAAGAAGGGATAGTCATGTGATTGTGTATTACCTTCCCATTAGTTTTCATAAACGCCTCATTTAAAAATAATTAGAGCTGGCAGTAATTAAAATTATACTATCTGCCTTGCAAGCAGCTTTGTACAGCACTCAGTTAAGTGCTAACAGCAAGGGGGCTGGCAAGAAAAGAAACCATAGCTAAGCTGTGTAATTTATGTTTGGTTGAATGATCCTTTTTTGCAAATATACATATATATGCCCACGTTGGATGTGGGTTGTAATGGAGTATTTACCAAAATTACTGGAAATTGTCATGAATTTATAACATACCCTCTCTACATCATGTAATTATGTCTGCACATATGCACATCGTTTTCTACCTCTTCCTTTTGCACAAACATATTCAGTGCTATTGTATGGAGTTTTATTATATATTTCGTTTCAAGCCACATGAATGAAAAACAATGATTTTTCAGGTTAGGGAAGGAGGAATAGCTACCTAATGTAGGAGAACTCCAGTAGTGAAAACAGTAGTCCACAAGTGGAACGAAGAAGGGGTAGCTTGCTTCTTCATGCCTTGCTTCTTCATTATTTTTATAGAGCTTTTGAAGTACAGTATACAACATGGTGATTAGAGTAATTTACCTAGCTATTCCCTTCTTCAGTTTTGTGAAATGTGGTAGCTGTCCTCAGAGCTGGCTCCATTGATTCCAGTATGAAAAACTGAAAAGCCACTTGCAGAAGTAGGCTTCTGAGCATGTATTTCCTTAATAGCTTGGCAGTACTGAATGCACATCTCACTGTTTATCTGTGTACAGAGATTTGCGCTCACTGCATTGCTTTCAATGGAATATCCTTTTTGGGTATGCATTCAAATGTCTAGTCTATTAATTGAAATAGATATCTGGAAATCTTGAACCCAATTCAAATCAAGGAAAGTGCCGATAAATCAGACTGGGGTAACAAAATATTAATGGGGAATTGGGGGAGGGTTCAAAGAGAAAAAACGTATCCTTCTTTTGTTCTGTCTTCTCCCCTTTTCTCTCCCCCCCATTTTTCTCTCCCCCCCCCAGACAGTGAAAAGCAGTATTTAAATCACAAGAATATTAAACAATCTTCGTTTGATTTTAAATATTGCTTTTCAGCTATTTAATAATAGGTTATTATATCCTCCTTTTCTTGTACAGTTTAAAACCAAGATGTAGGATATAATTTTTAAAAGGGAGGTATTTTAAAAAATCACAAAATATGATGTCCTGTGTATAGAAGAAGAAGAAGAAGAAGAAGAAGAAGAGTTTGGATTTATATCCCCCCTTTCTCTCCTGCAGGAGACTCAAAGGGGCTCACAATCTCCTTGCCCTTCCCCCCTCACAACAAACACCCTGTGAGGTAAGTGGGGCTGAGAGAGCTCCGAGAAGCTGGGACTAGCCCAAGGTCACCCAGCTGGCATGTGTGGGAGTGCCCAGGCTAACCTGAATTCCCCAGATAAGCCTCCACAGCTCAGGCGGCAGAGCTGGGAATCAAACCCGGCTCCTCCAGATTAGATACACGAGCTCTTAACCTCCTACATGAAGCACAAAAAGAAGGGGAGAAGATGAAGATGAAGATGATGATGAAGAAGAGTTTAAATTTATATCCCCCCTTTCTCTCCTGCAGGAGACTCAAAGGGGCTGACAATCTCCTTGCCCTTCCCCCCTCACAACAAACACCCTGTAGACATGAGTTCAGGGGCGTACCTAGGCAAACTTGAGCCCTGGGCAAAACCTGAGTTTGATGCCCCCCCCCACGGGTGGCCCCCACCATGACCAAACAATAATTTTTTCCACCAGGTCGTTTCAAAGTCACCATCACATTATAGAACATCCCCCAACTCACAAATCTGAACATAGCAATGGGCCATGCCACACAGCCGAAATAATATTTGGAAAACATTTTCAAAATGCTTTCAAAATGTTTTATTACTGCTATGAAAACATTTTATGGTGTTGTATCCAGTCCCCCCCAATTGGGGGAAACAGCATCACTTTCAATGTTATTTAAACTGGGGGGGCCCAGACTCTCCCTTTAAGGTGGATTTAAAAGGAGAATCTGGGCTCCCTGGTTTAAACAAGTGATGCTGGAATCCACCCCCAAACAGCATCATTTTAAATGGTGTTTAAACGGGGGACCTCAGATTCTCCCTTGAAATCCATGCCGAAGGGGATAGATTTAACAACCACCACCACCACCACCACCACCACCACCACCACCACCACCACCACCACCACCACCACCACCACCACCACCACCACCACCACCACCACCACCTTTATTAGGCACTGAGAGAATAAAAGAAAGAAAGAAAACAAGCATTGGTGGGAAGGGAGTGAATTTAAAAAGAGAATCTGGGGAAATTTAGGCAGTGCCTGTTGTCAGGGGTGCAATTATTAAGATAGCAGCACCAAAATTTCAGATTGTCTTCGTGAGACCCTACTGATGATACCACCCAGATTTGGTGAAGTTTGGTTCAGGGGGTCCAAAGTTATGGACCCTCAAAGGTGTAGCCCCCATCTCCTATTAGCTCCCATTGGAAACAATGGGGGATGGGGGGCACTCCCTTTGGGAGTCCATAACTTTGGACTCCCTAAACCAAACCTCACCAAACCTGGGTGACATCATCAGGAGAGTCTCCCAAAAAATCCCTGAAATTTTGGTGCTGCTAGCCTAAAATCTGCGCCCCCTGCAGGCCAAAAACGGAAAAACACTGAAAATACAAAATCCCTCACAAACCTGCAATTTTGTTGCCCACCACAAGGTGGCGCCCAGGGCAGCTGCCCACTTTGCCCAATGGGAGGTACGCCTCTGCATGAGTTAGTGTTCTGTAGACAGTGCAACAGTGTGTGAAGACACTGTTGTGAGGCTCTGTAGAGCACTATTTTTCTGCGGTGTGTACCCATGTACACAGGCAAGCAATATGCTGAGCCAGTGTACTGTAAATTTAGTAAAAGAGAATAAACTTGATCAACATATATCCGTGTTGAAGCAGAGAGATGCTTAAGAAGGCATGCAAAGACTTCCTTAACTTCTGATTAGAGTTGCTACTGCTGGCTAGGTTAATACCTGGAGATTTTGGAGATGGTGGACACTGAGGACAGTGAAGTATGAGGAGAGGAGGGATTGTAATGGGGTATAATGCCATAGAGTCTACCTTCTAAAGAGGTCATTTCCCTGAGATGAATTGATCTCCATTGCCTGTAGTTCATTTGTAATAGTGGGAGATCTCCAGTCACCACGGAAGTTGGCCAATCTACTTCTGATGCATGAAGCACAAAAAGAAGGGGAGAAGGTGAAGATGAAGATGATGATGAAGAAGAAGAGTTTAAATTTATATCCCCCCTTTCTCTCCTGCAGGAGACTCAAAGGGGCTGACAATCTCCTTGCCCTTCCCCCCTCACAACAAACACCCTGTGAGGTAGGTGGGGCTGAGAGAGCTCCGAGAAGCTGGGACTAGCCCAAGGTCACCCAGCTGGCGTGTGTGGGAGTGCCCAGGCTAACCTGAATTCCCCAGATAAGCCTCCACAGCTCAGGTGGCAGAGCTGGGAATCAAACCCGGTTCCTCCAGATTAGATACACGAGCTCTTAACCTCCTACGCCACTGCTGCTTAATATTAATATTTATTTAATATTAATATTAAATATTTATTTTTACACAATATTTATTAATTATTAATATAGTTAATATTTATTTTTACACAAACCTTTTTCTTTGTGACTCTTTCAGATTATTAGTGTGGCCACAATCATTCTGTGCATTGAGGAAGCTTTATTGATGTCTAGATTGTATCTAGATCTGTTGAGTCTAGATTGCTGTGTTATGTCAATTTATATGAATAACTTTTAAAAGAACAAATGTTGATGTATATTGTAAACTCACGAGCCATTTAATACTTAATATAATCACACATGCGTATATAAGTCTGTTGGTATAACCTCAGCTTGTGGGTTCTGTGGGGCAGTAATTGAAATAAATCTTGCAATAATTCACAGAAAATAAAACTATTTTCATTTTATTTTCTCTTAGCATATCATGAAGCAACATAGAATTTAGTAACGTAAAAAAACCATGATTTTTTAAAGTTTAAAAGTTTTTCCCTCTTTCACACTTTGCCAGCCCTCAAGTCCATTTCTTTCCTCTTGTTGGTGGCCAAAGATTGAACATTCTGTGCACTCTTACCGGTTTCCACACCCAGATCATAGTTACCTTAAATAGGGTGTTAAGAGCCTATAATTTAAATTCAAGCTTTCCTGTTCTGCTGTCTACACATCCTGTATCCTTCTGCCTATAGAGGCTCCACCCCTTTCTGGCTCGATCCATCCCTATCTAGGAGTCATGTTAACCTAACTGTTGATCAATATGCAGTAATAAAAAAAGGCTCATATGCATGACAGCAAACATTATGTGCACTTTGGAAGGTTGGGCATTAGATATCTTTTTGGGAACAGACTGTGCCTGCCACCTGCTTCCCCATTCTTAGGAATCCAAATAAGGAGCCTTACAGTGTGTAGCCACTCAACTGCATGCCCAGTCAGGTGCAATCAGCTGGCGTGCACCCTTGGATGGCAAGGGGACAATGGAGAGGCTGCTGGTTGCTTAGATCCCGCTTTCTTGCCATTCCACTGGTTTCCCCCAGCAGGTCGGTTCATCCGGTGGCAAGTGGATTGCCTGATGCCAGGATCCATCCCCATGCTGAGCCTCTGCTCCTTCACCTGGATCTAATAAACAACCTTCAGCCAGCAGTAATAGATTACCAAAAGAAGTTGTTTGTGTGTTCTTCTGCCCTCCACACCTCACCTACCTGTCCCCTCCTTGAACCTGCAAATAATGCTTTCAATTCAGAATTATATTTCATATGTTTATGGTGGTTATTAAAGTTGAATTCTGTGAAAGATGTTATATTTGGTTGCCAGTTCTCTGCAAGGTATAGACAGTTACGTTTGACTCCCAGTGCCCTTGATGCAGCTAGATGTAGAATGTTAAATGCTTTCTTCCAAAATGTAATGTGATACACTGCAGTCTGTTCCTTTATAGAGGAAGAATGATAACAGCCTTGTATTACTTTATGAGGCAATAAATAAAGCTTCACTGAAGGCAAACTTTGCTGTGTTTTATCCCAGTAAGATACAATCTGTTTTATCAAACTCTAAAAGCGATTCTTGATGTTTGTATCCAGGTTCTTAGATATGTTTGGTATTTTTGTTAAAATAAAAGCTACTCATTTTTATGGACAGGATATTTCTTTAATAATAATTTCCTTAACAAACTTCATGGTTTGTAATGTAATATATCTACACACAAAGGGATTTAATGCTCTCTTCTACCTTTTGCTTAGATAATATTATATTGAAGAATATATGTAAATTAAGTTGACTGTATTTTTATGACAGTGTATTGATTCCCTCCAATTTTTAAGGCACACAGTGAAGAACAGCACATTGTGAAGAAGAATCTGCAAATATTTTTCTACTCTCTTGGAAATTCCTTAACAAGTGCACAAAACACTCTCTGACTAATCTTCATGTTTGTCATATGAAACATTCTCAGGCTCTCTCACACATGAACTGAATTGCATACATTTTAATGAATATGTATTTTCTTACACAGTGTCTTCACAGATTATCAGTGTAGGAAAATTGACCAATATAAAGCAAAACTTAAGGCTACTAATGTGGTGGTTCTTATTATTAAACAGTGGGTCACGATGCCCTCACAGGTGGGTGTACAATGTAGTGTTAATAGTTATAAGTAATATGTTGAATTCTCATCTCTGTGTAAATCCTAAATCGACACACTAGAATTTATTCGTATTCTGCTCTTGATTGGGTTAGAATTCAGACTGTATAATGTTTACTCCCCCTCTCATGCATAGCTGCCTTTCCAGTTTCAGTATCTTGATTGATTAGTATCATTATCTTAACTCCTTTTTAAAAGGATAATTAATTATTTATGATAATAGCTTATAACTAAACTTAGTATTTAAGGTAATTATTCTGAACAACACCTTTAATTTTTACAACACCTATGTGCTCATTAGAAGTAATATCCTCTTAGTTGATGATGTTAAAGCAACATTACTGCTACATTGGTTTAAATGTAAATATACTTGGGTACAAAATACTTGGTAATGGAAGGTTTTCATTTGGAATTACAGCTGAGCCTAATGAGTCATTTGCTTTGTTTTTACTGGCATTATCGTTGAAAAGCACCTACATTATTGTGTGTGCTTTCAACAGCCTTGTGGCTGTGAGTAGAAAGTGTGTAAAGGTCCGCCAAACCCTGATTCTGAAGGCTACAACTAAGCAACCCTCATAGGTTGCCCTCTTCTAGGAGCTTGGCTCTTTCCTCAATTTGGAGGCAGCAGCTGTGGGAAGTTTCCTCTCTAAACAGTGTTCTTACCAGACCAACACTGGTGGAGTCGATCTGTGTAGAATCCGTCTAAGATTAGTTTTCCAGGAGAAAATGGCTGCTTTGAAAGGCTTCTCTGTCAAATCTCCAGAAAATTCTCAACCCAATATAGGAAGCCTTTCTATCCCCCCCCCCCCCCCGAAATATTCAAAAGTTATGCTAGCTGATGTTAAAAAAAATGTGACTGACAGCAATTTGAAAAGTAAAGTGAACAATCTAGGTTCCTTTGACAATCCCAGACCCTGATGAAGTATATCCAGTTTTCTTCCTCCTGCAAAATATGTTCCTTGCAGATTTCACTGGTACTCTTTGAAGAGTATTTACCAAACTTTCCAAGGCAAAGGAAATTATTCTAGAATGTGAGGTAGTTGTCAGTGTTCTTAGGGCAGCGATGCACACAAAAGGAAAAGAATGTCAAAGTAGCATGTGTAAACATGTGCAAAGTATTATCACATGTCACTGAGTAGTTCTAAATATTTATTTTGAAACTATTTGGGGCACAGTTCATGGATGCTTCCAATCCTTGATCATGAAATCCTTCCCAATTCAACAGTAGTCCTTTATGTACAATTTTTAGAAATGCTTCCCCAAGCCAATATGATTGCTAACATACCAGTTTTAGACCCAGTCTGCCCACTGTTACATGTACTGTCAATAGGGCTTACAAAAATATGACATTCTGCTTGGATTTGGATCAAGAGCATTCCTGGAACTTATTCTCAGGAACTACATAGTTCTCTTGCTCTTTGCGTGAATGTATGAAGCTGCCTTATACTGAGTCTGTAAGGATCATTATTGTCTACTGTCACTGGCAGCAAATCAGATGCTTTGTCACTAACCCACAACCAAGTTCCATATCAGTGCAGCAGTATTCTGTCTAAGGCCCTTTCCGCACGGGCCAAATACAGCACCCTGGGGACGGCAAAAATGCCATCCCCAGGGAGCTGTTTGCATGGGGGGTGCAGCTGCTTCGCAGCCTTGCTCCTCCCCAGCGGCACGAAGCCGCCATTTTCCCACCTCGCTCCCTGAGCGAGGTTTTTGGGAAACGGTGGCTTCCAGCTGCTGCCGTGCAAATGGCAGCGGCTGGAAGGCACCATCCCTCCCTCCTTTGCCCGATTGACCTACCTTCTCTGCGACCATCCAGTGCATCGCCGAGGCCTGGGGAGGCGCCCCCCCTGCCCTGCGATTCCGGAGTGGTCTCACAGGGCAGGGGGATGTGTCCCCTGGCCTCGGCGACACGCCGGACAGTCGCAGAGAAGGTAGGTCGATCGGACGACAGCGCTCTGCGGCGCTGTCTTCCCTTTCATTACCGGGACCGTTCGTGCGTCATGTACACCGATCCAACCCCCAGCATGGCCATGCGGAAACGGCCTAAGCTATAATTAGCAGTCAAGACTTGGCGTATAAATAATAGCCATGGAACATTTGATTTTCATGCCATTTGCTTAACTATCCATTGGAATATAAAAGCTTGAATCTACCCTCAAGAAATTTCACCTCAGCATTGTTTGAAATAGTTATATTTTAAAACTTTTTATTATACATTCCATCACAGTTTTAAAATATGAAGTAAAGATGTTCAGTCAGCTGTACGTCAGAAAACAATTATTGTTTCAAACGCATAAAATGAAATGCATGCAGATTGTTTCTCTGTGTATAGTGAGCCTCTGGAATTAATTAGAGTAAATGTGGTATTGTTTTATTTTGCCTTCATTAACATAGCTCTTCTGTCTTCCTTGCTTTAATAAACTTTAGAAAATTAGGTTTGCAAATGGAAATTTTGATATTTGATTACAGATTTTTTTCATAGCCCTTTTCCATGGCAACAGGTACATTTCCTGTTGTGTGTTTTTAAAAGGGCATTTTGAACAGGGAAAATAAATATTTTCATGTTCTGACACATTTCTTTGATAGGAAGCATAATTTATTTTAAATTTTCCAATTGTGCTTTAAATGTACTTGCAGGAGAAAAAAATCATTACAGGCTCCCTTAAATGGACATTTCAGTGTATTAAACTCATACATACTCTATGAGGAAATCAATTACTCTGTTACTGGATCACAAAGTTGAGGAAACTAACAGGTGTCTGACACAAAACCACTATATTAAAAACTCCTAAGGTTCAGTGTAAATTTTTTGCTCTGAAATCTCTGAATAGTTGGCATCTTTAATAGACTGAGGTAAGATATAACCACATACTGATCAATAACCACATAAGACCAGTTGTCTTAATTATGGAACTTACAAAACATTACTAACAAATAGTTTTAAAAGTTGTTCCTTTTCACATTCCATTTTAAAAGAAATCCTTGCATCTTAACAGGTTTTACCTAGCATATAATATTTAACAAAAGACACCAGAATGAGGCCAAGAAGAATTAGACTCACTGTGTTTCCTTCAGGCAGCATCACATACCATATTTCATTGTTTGCATGGTGTCATCATAAAGCTAAATAGTGTGACAGGAGGTAACAGAGAATTTCTATCTGTTTCTAGTTCCATGGTGCAAGCTATGATTTAGCTATATGATGATGCCTGAACTGAAGCTAACATGGTGATTGCAGTGTTTCTTATACAGTGATGTTTTTCTGTTACAAAAGAAATGATGGTTTCTAGCAGCCACAAACAGCCATTGCTGTCAAACCCACAAGGTACACCCAAGCTACTATTGCAAGCTGAACTGTAAGCATTTGTTTAGCAGTGACCTTTTGGCTCAACAGTGATGTTGAAGATGATGATGATGCCCCAAACAAAAGTCACAAGAAAATGCCAAAGTTGCATTAAGACTTGTAGTTACAGGATTTGTAAGTGAATTCAGAAAAGAAAGATATGATGTGGAATATCTTGTATCTATTCTAAGAAATGAAACGCTAGTAGTCACTATATGCAAACATTAAAGTAACTGCTACATTATGCTTTCGAGAAAATAATTTTAATATATTTTAAAGAAGAAAAATGTCCTGGTGGGGTTTGAGGAAACCACTGGAATCAGTAGTTCATCTGTGTGGCTTCTGTACAGTCCTACATGGAACCACATTTGCACAGGCCTGTGGTGAAGATTCATTCCAAAGCTATCTAGCTGTCTCTAGATAGCTTTGGAGCTAGATAGGTTTGTCTCTAGATAGGTTTGAAGCACTCCGCCTCTCCTCAAACATGAGCTGCTGCTTACCTGCCCAAACTGCCCATTTTCTCAGTTCTATCTTACCTTAGAGTTGTTAGCTCCTTGGTTGGCATCTTTTTTTCCTCTTGTCAGTGCATCTCTGCTAGAAAAAAAGAGAAAGAAATATGTCACTTTTTTTGGCTCCAGCTGAATCCTGAAGGAATGCCTTCTTGCCTCCCTTTGTACCCTTCAGTGAACAAACAAATAAAACAAAATAAACAATCAAACATGGCCTAGTTCAAGAAATATTCAGAATGTGAGTTTATGGCACAGTCTTCAGTGATTTCCACACAGCAGGAATAAAAAGACCTGCAGACATTTTTAAAAGATCAGTTTTGGCTTTTTTAGTTTGCACAGTCTGCCAAAAACAGCAAGCCAAAAGTTTTGCCAGATATTTTTTCCCTGCCTGCTGAACAGAGCTCTTGCCAATTTCACAGTTGTGCCTGCCATTTTGTTCACTGCTGCAGAGATTCTCTGTGCTTCCCCCATTTGGTGAAGGTTTTCACAGAGTGCAGATCATCCATGTGAGATTTTCATGTTAAAAGGTGAATAAAGTTTGTTTTGCCTAGTGATCCCTCATATATATTTTTCTCCTTTTTTGTTTTGAGGGGAATGTCTGCAACACAAACATGCATTCATTCCCTTGGACAACATATGCAAAGCAGTTACCTAGTCTTCTCCATTGACACCAAGCATTATTCTGTTGATGTTGATTCCAGGAAGCATGTGACTGTGGGGAAAGCAGTTCTGCCATTGTTATTTTGCTGAGGATCCCACACCCACCTCCTTCAATAAGTGAGCTTGTATTCTCCCATATGGGACTGCACAGAAGCCAGAAAGATGAAAATAGGATTGTGCTTACCTGTAATTCTTGTTCATTGAGTGGTCTTCTGTGTAGGCACATGCCCCCCCTTTCCCCACTGTGGGATCCTCTGCTGGGTGAGTCCTTTTCCACAGTGGCAAAGAGCGTGCCAAAGGAAGGAGTACTCCCCCCATTTCTGCTATGTGCCTGTTGTGAGAGTGGGGATCCAGCCAGTGGTGGGATCCAAAATTTTTAATAACAGTTTCCGATGGTGGTGGGATTCAAACAGTGGCACCGCCATGCACACACACCTCCAGTCCCTATTGGGCAGGGAGGTTGCTTTAGTAACCCCTTCTCGGCACTCAGAAAAAATTAGTAACCACTTCTAGAGAAGTGGTGAGAACTGGTTGGATCCCACCTCTGGATCCAGCCCATGTCAGAGGAAATGTGGAACACTCTGAGCCATCTTGAGAGAATTAGGAATCTTTGGAATCGATCTCTGTGGCAGACCTGTGTGAGTGCAGTCCCATCTGTGCAAGACATTTGATTAACAACAGTTGCAGGTAAGTGCAATCCTGTTTACTCACTGTGTTTTATGGACATATGCTGGTGGGGGGGGAGGATCTGCAGGAAAGGATCAGATTAGAAGAGGGAGGTTTTTTCTGTTAGGAAATTTATTTGTTCTCTGTGGCCTTTCAAAAGGGATAGTGTCAGTCAAGACAGCAAAAAAAATTTCAAAAAAAATTCAATAAGTTCTGATGTGAGTTGCTCATGCTTCTTACAACCAGCTTCCAAATATAGCAGAACAATTCATCACAACTGGTATCTCAAGGAAAATAGCCTGAATTTACAGATTCTAGAGGCAACAGTGACAAAGTACTCATATGAAAAATGTAATGGAAAATATCTCTCAAATCTTACCTTTGATACTTTGAATCCATGTTTTGCCTCCTAATCCATACTTGAAACTATGTGTGTGTGTGTGTGTGTGTGTGTGTGTGTGTGTGTATTTCTTTGCTTGCAACAGGAGTAGCTTAAAGAAGAACAAATAAATCATCCTAAATCTCAGATCTGCAAATTACAGGCATAATCGTACAAAACACTGATATAGTACAAGGTTCTCTTTTGCTCTGTAAAAATGGATATTTGGCATGTAGAACTGTTAAGTTCACAAGTGTTTTTTTCAAGAACTTGTTCTTGAAAATCATTGTAAATCAGTTTCTTTCTCATAAATTCCTGCCTTTAGCCACAAAAATACAGTGGACAGGTAAAGCTGACACTCAACATAAAAGTGAAGTTGAATATGAAGAGAGGAAAAGATAAATTGTTTAAAGATTTCTCCTTCATTAGAGCTAGTATTTAATGATATAAATTGTTTCAGCCTCACTCTACCTTTGTCTATTCCTTTTTGTTCAGTAAATTTGGTATGTCCAGCATTCCCCCCTTTCTGAACTTATAGTAAAAGAATCTTGATGTGAAAGTATGTACATGTATCATGATTCTTTTTGTTTTTCCTGAGATACTTAGGAGAGATGCAAGTATATAAATATTTGAAATAAAGAAATACATTAATGTTTTACTGATGTACGCATGTACGCTTGAACATGTGTGGAGCTCACATACAACACCATTGTGGTTTTAGTAATGATGTGTTAATATGTGTGTGTTTGTGTGTTCATGTCCCCGTTCCAAAACTGTGCACAAACCACATAAATTTGGGGAAAATGTGTATTCTTAATATAGTGGTTACACTTGGATTACACTTTGACTTTTCGCTAGTAATGGCCCACAAAGCATCCACTAGCAATGGCCACAAAATAAAAATCCTATCTTTTAATAATAAGTGGGATCTGATGGTTCTAATGGTCACACCCTCTTCTAATGGAAGAGGCTTCTACCAGTGCAAGATATTCTTCCAACAGCCAAAAGAAAGCACCACCATTACCAGAACAGAATTGTCAGATGAAACCCATGATAGTGATAAAAAAATTAACCAAAACTACAAATATAAAACCACTAGCAGAAACACAGAAATAAACTGTGGTATGTGGTATAACTGTGGAATGACAAGAATTCCATGATACACACACTGTTTAAAAAGGTGTCCCTTGATTTAGGGCTATCTCACTGCTGATTGATGAAGCACTTGCTTCAATAGCTACTCCTAATATAGTAATTTACAGGAGAAGGCACATTATCTTTGAAAACGCATATCCTAAGCCAACCCACCTTACTTCTCACAAAATCTGTGCAGCTTCTTTCTGGAATTTCAAGTGGACTGCAGCTTTCTCGAATAAGTGTTTCTGAATCATTAATTTATATGTCCATTATTCAGATTAAGGTTCAAATATTTTTATAGTCACATTTGATTTATTTCACTTTTTTCTTGAATGTTTGAAATAAAAAAATGCAATCAGAATTTTAAGAATATCAATGAAATTCAGGTTGAATGTTGCAGATATACTACTCCTCAGTCCTGGTCTCAAAATTGTGGTAGCTGTTCTAAAATTAACTAAACATAATATTTGTTTATAAATCGTGTTTGTATGAATTTCAATTGTATATGCTCACAAATACCTGCATTCTCATAATACTATTCTTTTTCTGCCAAACCACATGTATTTTATTAGCAATTGGCAGACATTTCCAAACCACTCCAGAAACAATCTAGAATAAATTACTTAATCCTACTTATGTATGGTTTATACAGAACATAATTCAGAACATAATTTGGACAAGGATGTTGCCTTGAGATAGCAACATCAATACCATGCGCTAGGTTTTATAGACCTCTAGCTTGACCAAAAAGCTAAGCTACACCAAGAATATACATTTGCAATCAGATGAACAAATAACAGAATGTTACTTTTGCCTTTGTATACTTGCCCATGGGTATCTATATATCTAACATGATCATGAGAATGTGGATTTAAAAAGCCCTGATGGGTCATGCAAAGACAGAAGGTGACTTTCAGAAAAATCTGAAAAGTAAACTAAAAAAGCCAAATTAAAGAAACAATGTCTGCACTTTTATAGACATTACAACTTAAAAAAAATGGCTGAAATCACAGTCAGCCTTATAATTGATCATTAACAACAACAACAACCACCACCACCACCACCACCACCACCACCACCACCACCACCAAAAGATTTGCTAAGGGAAAGAGCAGAAACAGGAGAACATGGCAATGGTGGGATGGAAGAAGACATTGGAGGAGGAGGAAGTGTCAGTAGTTGGAAAAGTAAAAAGAGACAGAGTGAAAGAATAAGGAAGAGAAAGTGGCATTTGCAGGAGGAGACAGGAAGAGAAGAGAAGATAACAAAGGCAGTAAGCAGTAATAATAGGGCAGTAGTGGTCTCAAATGCATCTCACTGAATTGCCCTGGAGATCATTATACTTGCTGGAAGTAACATGCTAGTGGTCCCAGGCTCCAAGAATGTCCAGCTGGCCTCTGCCAGGGCCAGAACTTTCTTGGCTCTGGCCCCAGCCTAGTGGAACCCTTCGTCAGTTGAGACCAGGGCCCTGAAGAACTTAGTTCAATAACACAGAGCCTGCAAGACAGAGATGTTCCACCAACCAGGTTTTGGGTTGAGGCAGTGACTGCTTTTCCAACTTGATGGCCTCCCAAATTCACTTCCCTCTCTCCCCATTCAATATAAATTTAAAATAGAATGGAATAGGAGCACGTTAGCTGGCTATAGATAGGGCTTACTAATAGTACTGAAATTGCTCCAAGTATTGTCTAAGCACATCTGGAATAAGGATTTTACTATTTTGACTGTTGATATTTTAAATTTGTTGATTATTTAATATTGATGTATCTTTTAGATTCTGTTAGCAGTTCTGAGCCTGGCCGTTAGACCAGGAAAGAGTGGGATAGCAAATACAATAAAATAAACATCCCCAGAAGTTCTTCAAAAGTCCTCCATTTGTAAGGATTTATAACTTGCTCAAGATAGATATATAAGATAGATATATAACATGAATCCCGAGACCTCGCAACAGATTTACCAGTAGCCTTACAGCTAAACCTAGGTGATTATATGATTCTTGAGAGATATAGAGCAAAGGTTCAAATGATTACCTTATATAAGACATTTGGCAGAGCAAACACATGCTTATCCCAGCCACTGCCTACCTGAATGTTTTGATACTGTCAGAAACACAAGGCAACATCAAATTACAGTAATAATTATAATTTGGGCCAATACATATGACAATTGTCAAATAATTATATGATACTCATAGACATTAATATAGTTCTCTCTCTATATATATATGTGTGTGTGTGTGTGTGTGTGTGTGTGTCTATTTTTAACTGAAACAAGTACAAAATGATATTGAAGGCACAGCACTATAGACAGACTGTAATGGAACTCAAAAATGGCAGATCTTTTTCATAAAAATTCACTGCCCTGGGTCAGGAATATGGAAATTTGCCTGTATGTTTTGCCCATTATAAGAATCCTTCAGTATCAATCTGCTGAAGAGAAAAAAGTATTTATGGAAGATATATGCACTCAGTAAATTCTGTATGGAGTATATTCCACTGAATTCCCATTCTCTAGAACTGGTATGTGACAATGGTTTTTCTCGATATGTGTTCTTGATTTCTATGTTCTGTTGTTTATGATGGTACCATTTGTCACTGGTATCTGAACTCTGCTGAGAACATTCAGAGCAACATTTTTCTATTGGTTTGAAAGTAATTGCATCTGAGGATATTAGCCAATCCCACCGGGAATAATTGATCTTACTGGTTACTGCTCAACTGTGTTTACTAATTAGACATCATATTTCATACAAATTTTTTCATAACTGATACTATGAAATGTAATAATTCTATTTTTGGTAGTATTATATGTAGTGTGTTATTATGCAGTCTTTTTCCTGACATTTTTATTTGATTTATAGTTTATGGAACACCCAATCTAGGTAGATCTACATTGGGGAAATTATCAGAATGTACTCTTAAGGCATCATATAGCCAAATATAAGTACAATATAAGCATTCCACTGACTCCAGCGAGCAAATGATTACTCCATTCTCCAATTTAAATCAGTGAGACCTACCAGTGTCTAATATTGGCAGTATCATGCCTCTACTTGGGTATAATTGACAATTTGGATTTGTTCAGGAGAACATGTTACAAATGACACAGAATTCAAAGTGCTGGTAATCAAACTCTGAATGGACTGACAATTTCATTCACGACAAAAAGATCTTGCTTGTTTAGAATACTATTTTAGTTTAACAACTCAAGTTACATTTCATATGTGCCAGCAAATATATGCTCCTCGTACTTGTGTTTAAATGTGCATATCTACATAGTTATAAATTAGACTCATTGAGTAGAATGGGTCTTTATAATTATAGGGGACTTAGAAATTAGTGAAGGATCACTTGAAAGGATAAAGATACTTCCACACTGAATTATATTTGTATACAGAAAGATGGAACTTCAAAATTCAAGTGCAATACCATATCGCTAGGGGAAATAATTCCCTGTCTCCAGCACTATGGCTTGTTAACCAATTGCATGGTGCTAGAAATATTTAGCAGGCAAACTTTTCTTTATTAATGTGCCCCCATGTTTGTACAGCAGTTTAAACTAATTGGAAATATTTTTTTCTTATTACTTTATCATTTTTTTTGTTTACCTTGGTGATTTTTTAAAATTTAGCAAAGCAGCTAAACTAGCTTTAATATTTCATATCAATAAATATATCAATTATATAATGATGGCTTGTTCTATTCTGTTCTTGTTTTTTCCCCAGCTTCCTCAGGCTCAAAAGGTAAACTATTTTCAATCAATACTTATTCAAAGAAATCACCAACTCTTCATGGTTCAGCAGTGTCATTAATATAGTACAATGGTGATCAGTGAAATGCTTTACAATGTCACAGCTGTAATGCAACTGGGAAGCATAATATTTCTTAAATCAAAGGAAGACATTGTAAGCAGTAAAGTCAGCCACTGAGTGTTATAATTCAGACACAATGTGGGGGCTATTTGAATAAAATGAAGAAGTTGACTGCTGGTTCATGCAAGAAAGGAACCACTTTGTTATCACTGTGAAAACAATAGACAATCATCAAATGGACGTAACAGTCACAAAGCCAAACATGGACCCCTGTACACCCTACCTGACGAATAATACAACTCATGTTATGGCTATATTCTTTCACTGGTCCCTGTTGTATTGTCTTGTCAAAAGCTTCTCAATACATCTAACATACAGTTTGTCCAAAAAGGTTTCCATGCAATGTGCTGTTGTTGTTGTAGTACAGCTTTTGCTTTGATATGGTATGATCCGGAGCTACCATTGCATTTCATGATATCTCAATGATAATTGTGACCACATATCACTTGATGCTGTTGCATCATTCTTGTATAATTCACAAATATAATTTTAAAACACAACAGCTGCAATATTTCAGAATGTCATTTTCCTGATAGGGTCCCAGTTTTGTAGCTTCCAAGAGTTTCTGTATGTTTACAGAAAAATGACAATTTTATCACATATTTTCTTATTTCAGTCATTCCTTGATGAGCAGTCTCAGATCAGAAAGTCATACATTGGTCGTGGTCTGAAAGCACTCTGTGTATTTGTGCAGTTGCAAAATTCCTGCTATTTTTAGCCCTGCACAGGCAACCCACCTGCACATGAACTCATCATATGAAGAGGGAGAAGGGTGGATGCTGTCCCCACATGGTGCCTCCCACTTTCCCACAATCACTGAGTCATCTGCATGGTGTGAGCATACAGAAGCAGTGCCCTCATGTATGTCTCTCTCCATGATCAACAATAGTTGGGAAAGAGCATCGCTGATCACAGGGAGGTTGTGTGCATATGGGCAGCTCTTCTGCACAATTGCACTGTGCAGAGAACTTGACAATTATGCGGGGGAGGGGCACCATACCTGTGCCCACTCTCCTTTCCTCATATGGTGAGTCAACTCATGAACAGGTTGTCTGCTCAGGGCTTTTGAAAAGCAGGTACTGTCTGCATCTGCATAATCTTTGACAGCTCATACAGATATAGAAGGGGACATCTAAAACAAAATTACTGTATGGATAACTCTTTAGTAAATCTCGTTGAGGGCAAAACAAAGCATGACATAGGAGATATGTGAAGTGTTTTCTCTTTAGTGCAGCTCTGGAGGGCTCTAAGTTTGGTCAGAGTGGCCACATGATAAAAAGATGGCATTTAATTATATCCCATGACCAGAATTGTTTCCTCAAAGATGTTTCCCAAAGTCTTTTTTGATATTTGGTCCCATTATATTTTACACCATAGATAAGAAAAGTGCAGGAGGAAGCAACTTTGATCCAAACAGTGGGCTTCTGGAAAGGGTATATCATTCCTCCTTCATACACTTCTCCAGTCAAATTTGGTATTAACAGAAAACAAATAAATTGTACCTCTTACATTCTATGTAATCTGTTGTGAGTAAAAATCTCTGGACTGAATTAAGCAATGCACAAATTGAAAAACGACTTAGTGTAGTTCCATTTAGGGAAGGGATTGAGCAAGATTTTTTGTAAGGCCCTTTCCGCATGGGCCAAAAACGACGGCCTGGGGGCGGTAAAAACGCCGCCCCCAGGCCACCGTTCGCACAGGCAGCGCTGCTGCAACGCAGCAGCGCCGACCTGACTGCCCTCCCCCTCCCCCAGGGCGGCGTCAGGCTGCCCTAAGCAACAACCCTTTAAAGGGTTGTTGTTGGGGGGAAAGCGTCTTCCCGGCGGCGCGGTGCGAACACGCTGTCTCCCTGCCCCGTCCCACTCACCTTGTCCCCTGCATTGATAGCCTGCTGGCTGCCGGAAGCCCTGCCCACGCTGTCCTCCGACCCCTGGAGGTCGGAGGGCAGCGTGAAAGCGGGGCTTCAGCGACCAGCTGGCGATGGCAGAGACAAATGAGTAAGAAGACAATTTTGAAAAGGCGGCTCCATGCGGAGCTGCCTGCCGTTTGCCGGCCTCTGCTGAGGCCGTCCACATGCGTGCATGCGAACGGCCTTCGCCTCCACGCCAGCGGAATTCTCGCCGACGTGGAGGCGACAGGGAGGCCATGCGGAAACGGCCTAATATCTTCTCCTGTCATCCTGGATTGGTCATAGGCACAATGATATACACACTCAAGATCTTGTGCAACAATCTTCTGTGTCACCATGTTGTACCCCAAGGAGCCATTTTTGAGAATAATAAATGTGATCAGTTTATCTCCTGCTACCCCAGGACTGGCAGAAACACAAATGGGGACACTATTAATATGACACTGCAAGCAGCTACTGTGCTCTTTTTCTTGCATTTCTGCTTGCATAAGAGCTCTGATGTGAGCTGATTTTTTGTGCTGGATCCATCCCATAGTTTGTAATTCAGAAGAATGAAGATGCATGCCTTCAGATCTTTTCCTACAAGAACGAGGAAGAGAATCAGTATTGTGTAAAGGCTAGTGTGCCAAGCTGAGAAGTTATAACGTCAACCTTAGACTAGCCATGAAGCTTAACAGGTGAATTGGGGCCAACCATTCTCAGTCATCCTTATTATGACAATGAGATGGATTACAGAGTACTTTGCATATTACCATTAGCTCCTTAAAGGCAATGTGGGATAAAGGGAGTAATCCTAAACAAGTCTACTCAGAAGTAAGTCCCATGCTGTTCAATTGAGATTACTCTCAGGAAAGCATCATTAGGATTGCAGCCAAAATGTAATAATTGTACTTATGAACACAGAACATTTACTATAGAGAATAAAATGGATCTATACAAAGTTGTGCCTAACAGTCCCTAAGTTTGTGATCTGAATGAATGTGAATAATATTCAAGGCAAGAACTCTTTTTTTTCAGTAAATATAAATAACATGGAAATATATTTCACATAGAAAATTCTTTTGATTGTGATTCTTTTATTTATTTATTTAAGGCAGGATAGGCGTGTATGTGAAAGCTCCTTTCTTGTGGACTACGGCTGTTTCTACATGTCTACTTCATAAAATGCCCATCATACATGCCCATCATACAAAGAGTATTCCTCCCTATGATTTTATTGTGACTATCAGTAGTGTCTGTTGTAGACTTAGTTTGCATTTAATCAGTGTTACACACAAGGCATGTAAGTCGTGGACTGTTGGTCTCTATTTTCTAAAATAGGAAACAAATTTCAAATGAATTATTTTTTAAAATGTTTCTCGACGTTACTGGACCGGAAAAAATGTACCTTTACTGAAATATTTTCATTTTAATACTCTCATACATTATTTGATAATGCATTTATGATTAAACCGAATGTTGAGGACTTGGCCCTAGTGGAAACCAAGCCTACATTAATCTAACTGTGTTGCATAAAGTGCCTATGATTTGCTATGCTATGATTTAGTTGAGTTAAGCTAAAGGTAAGCACTGGTTTACGTCATATCCTCTGGGTTTGGAATAATCTATCATATTAAAAGTCAATGGTGTACCTTAATGATCATTTTCAAGTAGTAACAGATCAAGTAGTGGGATCTGGTAGATTATGAAGAAATATTCTAGTACGATCAATATTAAGTTGTGGCATACTTCCGGTATGTTGCTTTCTGTCATATTCCTCAGAGCTTTCCTAAATTCTTAACACACAGTTGCAAAATTAGTAAATTGAGGACAGAATTGCAGGTTTACTTGACCTTGAAGGGCTAGATATTCTTTTCAGTTCCAAGCTTCAGCACTAGAAAACTTCAAACAATACTTTAAGCACAGGGATACTCCATTTTCTAGAGCATGTAGTTATGACACTCACTCCAAGGTAGCATTGAGGTCCAGTATCTTTTTTTTCTCCTATACTGCAGGACAAATGAGAAACATAGGCTGATTCTGCATGGGCAGCAATGAGTTCATGGAACCTGTTTCTGCTGCCTCTGCCGCCGTTTGCATGGCAACTGCAGGAGCCAGCTGGGATCACTGGGATCCCAGATGCAGAAGGGTGTGTTTCTGTGCAAATCATGCAATTGAGATTTCCCCCACCTGAGAATTCACTCCCTGAGAATCCCTTCACCCAGGAATCCACCCCCCACCCCGAGAATCCCTCTCACACACCTGCATAGCATGGCAGCTGCTTATTAGAGTATCTTCTCTACTGGTGGCTGCCTGGGGAATCCACCATAATGGTGGAGGGAAGGAGGGGTGGGGAGTGAACACTCCTGCTTGCTGTAGTTTGCACAGGCAAGCAGGAAGCATTTGTAACCCAGGTTTCAGAGAAAAAGTCACAAAAATAGCAATTTTCATTAAACCTGGGCTTTGGCAGGTAAAACAGGTTAGCAGCATTTTGGAGGAAAGTTCTGTGGGAACATCTCCCTCCAAATGCTTTTGAAAAAGGCCTCAACCAATTCTAGTTGGTCTGTGCAGAATGGGCCTTAGTGAAGATGATAAAGGGAAAATTTATTGAGAAATTATATTGTTAGGGAAATGTTGGTGCAGTATGTGCATCAACTTGGGACAGCATTCAGAAGCCCAGGTTCTCATGTGATCTTTTTAAAAAAGTCTAAGGGTTTCCACATTGTTGTAAGGTGAATCCCCAAAAGCTGGTTATCATTGTAATGATAGTTTGTTCCTCACTGGTCAAGTTTCTTTTCTCAATCCTATTTCAGTCTGTAGGAGAGTGCCTTAATTGTCTGCTACCTATTGTTGCAAATCATCCATATTTTTCTCACAGCATACTTTTGATTTAAAATGTAATATTGGTATTCTCAGGCTTAGTTCCAGCCTTCATGGTTAGCAGATGCTAGACCAGGGGTAGGGAACCTGCGGCTCTCCAGATGTTCAGGAACTACAATTCCCATCAGCCCCTACCAGGGGCTGTCATGAGGCTGACAGAGGCTGATGGGAATTGTAGTTCCTGAACATCTGGAGAGCCGCAGGTTCCCTACCCCTGTGCTAGACACTGTAATGGCATTTTTGGTGCTTTCACTTCTCAGGGCATTGATAGCATCTCCCTCTAATCCTTTGTGAGTATGCACTTTGTTCATTAAAAGACTTGATTACATAAACCACTTCCTGGGTCAGTCCAGTGTGTGACAAACTATTATGGGTCATTTATAAGTTGCTGACTGTCCTGAGGAGTACTGTCTCAGCTGAATGTCTGGTGTATATGTGTGACCCTCATGGAGTATTTGGCTCATAAGGTCATGGACAGCTAAAAAATCTTAAAATCTATATCAGGCAATAAGCTAACATTAGTCATGGTATGAAACTGGTGACTGGACACTGAGTGCTGTTGAGTGCTAATCAATTGTATCCAGTCTTGTGTGACATAGAAAATTTCCAGATATTTTACCCGCACGTTGAGGTATGTTGTGAAACAGGTATTTGATGTTGGTTTGCAGATGACCAATGCTTGTCTTCAAGATATCTTGAGTCAATTACAGTGTACCTTGAGGTCCCATTCTGGTTTTTTTAAGTGGGTGGAGCCAGGCGGGGCCCCTGCACAGCAGTGCTTCTGAATGATGACTGGAGATCCAAATGGCTGTGGCAAATGTTTTGTAGCAACTGCCATCACAGTACTGGTTTTGTTCTCTCATTCCTCTTATCCAGTATACTGTTCAAAATTATTCCTCTCATCCCTTTAACTTGGGTGGCCATTTTTGTTGCCTCTGCCTCCTGTTGCAGTTACAGGCTCAATTTTTGGGGGGACACCTGGTATGCATCCTACCACATAGTGTGTGACCTTATGCACTGTTTATGCTGAAATTGGAGTGTTTCCTGGCAAATCTTTTCAATATGCACATTTTAAGTAGTCAGTCTATAAACAACTATTTCAATCTTCTGATGATTTAGAATAATAATGCTGCCATTCAAGTTTAACTATTGCAATTTTCTATCTGCTGGAAGTCTGTCAGGATTGGGTGTGGCATAGATATCTTGTTTGTAAATAACAATTGTTTGTAAATAACAATTTTAGTGACATTATTTTTTTGTAGATACATGGGCAGCCCAATCCAGATGGGGCAGCAGAACTGCCACTGGAGTCGACATGGGCCATGTCGACACATTTGTCTTCCTGGCTGGCAATTAGGAAGGCAGGCAGGCACCCCAGAGCTCCACAGCACCTGACCTACTTTCAACTGCCAATTCCAGAGTTGTGCTGGCCTAAAATGAAGGCCAGCACAGTTGAGGACATTCCAGGGGTGTTCCCAGAGGCAGAGCTGACATTAGCTGGTTCCCACTGGGCTTTGGCCCCAGCAATGCTGGCAGCAAGGGAATTGGACTTCAGGTGGCATAAGTCCATTTAGCCCTATGGAGGGCTTTCAGGCTGCCAGGGGATTTTGAGTTTTTCTTACCTACCCACACTGCCTGAAAGCCCTCTGGAGGCGGTGAGCTGGTGCAGCAGCATCACTGTTTCTGGCTGCCTTGCCATCTGGATTGGGCTATATATCTTTTAGTTCCACATCTGTCTTGCAATTACATAAAAACTATATATTTTTAAAAGTAAGCTACTTTTCCAGCATGGGTTCAGATCATCTTTATTAAGAAGCAATGTGCACAGTTAATTCTTCAACTACAAATTTCATAAAAATTGACATTTACAGTAATTCTGTTAGGAGTCCAATGGGAAATAGTAGAAAATTCTGATATTTGCTATTGAATCTCAGGACCAATCATGTTCCTTAAATAAATTATGACATTTAATTCTTCTTTCCATACTTTACTGATTAAGGAAAACATTAGTCATGTCCAAGAATAAATGTCTCTAAGAAGTCTTGTGATTTAATAGTTTCTGTCATTCATCAGTCTATCTGATGATTAACCAAATATCTTTGATAAATAATCCATGCTCATTCTCATTTCCATAATTACCCAGTAAATGTCAATGTTTCATTTATTTTTACTACCCACAGTTTTTATAGCATCACTTAGTATTTACTGTTAAACTTTTTGTGGCCTTCTTGTAGCAGTGATTGAAAATATTCTTGCATCATCTGAGGATAAAAGACAAAACTGCACAATTAAAATAAGAGGTGGAACTGTTACTTTTCTAAATTATGAACACTGTAAATGAAGAAGATACAGACAAGCTACCATTCACTCACAACTTTTTGATGAACATAGCAGTTTGGGGGAGAACTTCCACGTGTAGCCCTCTATGACTTGGTGAATTTCTGCATGATAATTTGGTCACACTCTATAAGCAGTTAACTGAAAATTCAGACTACACAGCTTCAGATGATTATAAATCTACAGCTCCATATGATTAATTGTACTGCTTGAAAGTGTATAAAATAATACAAATTGCCTAAGTGCTTAGTAAACACAGGGAGTGTGTGGTGTGACTGTTATTGGCATAGTTGTTGTGATTGGCATGATTTGAGAAGCTATTTTTCAGAAAGCTCTTTTTTTTCTTGTGTCATTGGTAAAATATATTAACAGAGTATGGGTGCTAGAGCACTGAAGTATGAATTGAACTTAACAGACTTTGGTATGAATGAATTTTGAGTCTAATCCAGCTTTTAATTTTCATTAAGACATGTATTAATAGTTTCACATTAACTGTGACTGTATTCTGTGCTTTGTATATGAAGCATTAAGATCTCTTTATTTTTTCCCATTCGATCCCTCGAAGCATAAGCAATTCACTTGCAATAGCCGACTGGAGTATTGCTTTACTTGCTTTGTTGAAACAGCAGGCTTCAAGATGTGTTATCCTATTCCTGTTGCGAGGTATTTTCTGTTGAACCTGTATGAAGCAGGAGGGACTATACATTCGCCATATTACTGAAAGAGAGCCTGCTTTGATAAAATAATTTTGTTTCTTTGAAAACATTCCTTTTCTTTTTCTGATATTTTTAGAACATGCCCTTGGCAATAGCTGTTCCCAGCAGCTTTATTTTTCTTTCTCTTTGACTCAAAATGTTTGAGCGAGGCTTGTTGTCCTTTTATCTTGGCATTATTCCGTTTCAGAAATCTGGGCACATCATTTATCATTCTTTGCTTCATTTACTATTTCATTCTTCAAGGTATTCAATTACAAGGCGAGTGGAAAATCTGCAACTCTGATATTGTCATGGAAATGCATCAGCAGAAATTTTAGCATTTTTATTAAAGTTACGCAAAAAGTCAAATTGAACCAAATGAAGTACGAAAAAAAGGTACAACAGTACAGAAGTAGTTAGGGGTTTTCCCCCTAAAGCAGGCTTACGTGGCTCATTTTTTTTCTTTGTTGTTGATGAAGAGTCACATAAGATCTGTAACTGATGCCTGGTGCAGACATTCACTAGATACATTGAGAGAGGCATCTATGTCAGCTGGGCCTTGGACCTGACATCTCTTTAATAAACTCTGTATAGGTAGAGTCCACCATGCAGTCTCCAGTCAGGCAATCTGTACACCATAATTAGGTAGTAAATGTTAATGTTTCATTTATTTTTACTACCCAAAGTTTTTATGGCTGTTTGCATCACTTAGTATTTTCTACTAAACTCTTTGTGGCCTTCTTGTAGCACTGATTGAAAATATTCTTGCATCATCTGAGGACAAAAATATTCTTGCATCATCCGAGGACAAAAGCACAATTAAAACAAGAGGTGGAACTGTTACTTTTCTAAATTATGAACACCATAAATGAAGGAGATACAGACAAGCTACCATTCACTCACAACTTTTTGTAATCACATCAATCACATGACTCATATATGCGTACCTGCCCTTATGTAGACTTTATATAATCAGCACATGGGATGTTGAGAGTATTAAAGGGGTAGAGCCAACTTTCATGATCACAGTACCCCCTTCCAAAAGTGTAGTGAGCACCTACACAGAACTTTAATCTCGTAACTGCTGCATTGGTTCCATCTTGAGACCTATGCTGACATTTTTAATTTATAAAAGATTACACTGTGACATAAAGGAGGGCCATTTGGATCATTTGCATATATTTTAAATGTAACTTCTCTCTTCCAAAATTGATCAGGGCTTCATCCCACACTGCATATTCCTTGCAGCGAACAAGTCATAAAATGGTAGAAGAAATGCATCTTTGTAGTATCACAACCATGTGACACAGGTACAGGGGCGTAACGAGGCAGCCCTGGGCAAACTGTAGCCCTGGGCAAAACCTGAGTTGGATGCCCCCCACAAGGGCAGCCACTCCACCACGACCAAATTTTTTTTGCACCAGGATATTGGTGCCTGCAGGGGGTGAAGTTTTTAGACAAATCAGCATGAAAATTTCAGGGTCTCATCAGGAGACTGCCCTAACGATTCCCCCCAAGTTTGGTGCAGTTTGGTGCAGGGGGGGGGGGGCAAAGTTATGGATCCTCAAAACTGTAGCCCCCATCTCCTATTAGCTCCCATTGGAAAAAAATGGGGGATGGGGCACCCCTTTGGGAGTCCATAACTTTGGACTCCCTGAACCAAACCTCACCAAACTTGGGGGGTAGCATAAGGACAGTCTCCTGATGATATGCTGAAATGTTGGTGCCACTAGCCTAAAAACTGCACCCCCTGCAGGCCAAAAATAGAAAACCACTAAAAATACCCAAAAACGAACCCAGCATTTTGATGCCCCCCACAAGGTGATGCCCTGGGCAGCTGCCCACCTTGCCCAATGGGCATTATGCCAGTGCACAGGTATGTTTTCTATGTTCCTGGAAAACAGCAAATATTGTCATAAAGGTAGCTTCATGATCTGCTGAAGTGGGCTCTTTAATCCTTTGACTATTTCCACTAGCAAGCACATGCTAGCAGGAAGATGCTACTCTTGTAAAAAATCTGGGTGAAGCTTTGACACTGACCTCTGAAGGCCCTGATAGTGATGCTAATGTTGCCAGGTTTTTATACACTTGGAGCTGTTCTACAGTGCATTTTACTTTCTTTGTCTCTTTAGATTATCTCATGTGATTACTAGACTGTATGTTTAAGTAAGGCATAGCTGTTTCTTTTTTGAGGAAGGACAAATAGGCAATGATGAATGAAATCTTGCATATTATCCAGTTGAGGGTTTTAGACCAGGGCCGAATCCCCACTGAGAAATTCAATCTAGATCAAACCAAGTTTGAAAAGAAACTGCACCTTTTCATTGAGGTCCCAAGCTCCCCCCCCCCCCACAGCATGTTTCCAGTGAAAACATCTAGGCCTGTCTTGGATTCAAGAAATGTAACAATCCCCACTAGCATAGGATTGGCTTGGCAGGAGCTGGATATGTTTAGTTTGGTGAGGAGAAGGTTAAGAGGTGACATATAGCCATGTTTAGAAATTTGAAGGGATGTTATGTTAGTGAGGGAGCAAGCTTGTTTTCTGCTGCTCCAGAGACTAGGACCACAAGTAATGGGTTCAATGTGAGGAAAAAGAGATTCCACCTAAACATTTGGAAAAACTTCCTGACAATAAGGGCTGTTTGACTGTGGTGGAGTCTCCTTCTTTGGAGTTTTTTAAACAGAGGCTTGATAGCCATCTGTAAGGAGTGATTTGATTGTGTGTTCCTGCATGGCAGGGAGTTGGACTTGATGGCCCTTGGGGTGTCTTCCAACTCTATGTTTCTATGCCCTCACACATGTTGGGTAATGCACTTTTGATCCACTTTGGCAAAGGTTAGCAAGTGGATTTTTCCATTTCACACAATAAAATCCAGCAGCAAAGTGGATTGAAAGTGTATTGTTGTACAAATGTGAAAGTTCCTTGGCTTGGACCCAACTGGAAGCAGTGTAAACTCAGGAAAATATGAGTTGGTCAACAAATTCCTTGAGTGAACCCTAGTTAGGATCAGCACTTTGAATTGCACCAGAAATCAAACTGGTAGCTAGTGGAAAGCCTTAAGCAATTGTGATCAGTTCTGTGTGGTCTAATTAAAAACCTGGCAGCTGAAATCTGCACCTTTCTTCATAAGCATCCCATGTATCAGGCATTCTAACCTGGATGTTACTGAAACATGGATAATCAAACTAAAATCAGCCTTGAAGGCACTTCACTGTGGTCAAGGCCATCATCATTTTCCAAAAATGGACAGTTTTCTATGGAAAAAAAAGCAGCTGCATAGTTTTCAGATCCCAGTATAACATATGCATGAAATGTGTGAGACACGCATGCACACACACACATGCAAAAGGCTCTGGAGTCTCATGTGCTTACAGCATCTGACCATCCTGTTAAGTAAAATACTACTTTTGTCTTTCCACAAGTAATGAAAGGAGGGGGGAAAGATATTTTAATTATGTCTAGTGACATAAAAAAAGAAAGTAATAGATTAAAACCTGAAATTCTATTCCTCTGAAAGAGGATTTTCTTTTTCAAAAATCATTATCTGTTTAAAAGTTTCCATCTGTTGAAATTATGTGTGTATCATTTACAATTAGGAAATGTAGATGTCTCATGAATGTAAAAATATCCTTTCGTAATAGCACTTAAAATCAAACTGCAATGTGTTTGCCTTTAAAAATCAAAGCAGCGGGGGTGGGAGAATCTGGATGGTATTATTGAGTTTAATTTAATTATTCTTGCATTTCAAAGGACAAGCACACACCCTTACATTTGGAGTTGGAATGCTGAAGATCTTGAAAATAAATTATATTATACAAAAATAAGAGAAAGCTGCTATTAACAATGACAGATACAAGTGGGGTTGTTTTACATAAGCATTTGAGGGAAAACATTGTATACTTTCTAGAAGTTCTAGTTATGACCAGTTCATACAACTTGATTTCCAGACAAGTCCTGCAAGCAATATCTGTGTTTAGATTAATGTAAAAAATGTGGTTGGATAGCCCACACGCAATATTTCCTGATGATTGTATCAAGAGTTACATTGAAGTATTTCTGTCCCTCTGGACTTCAAAATAGAAAACATTCTCATGAAGTCAACACCAAAATACTTCACAGTATGACTATAATCTATATAGCTGTCCAACTATATTTGCATTGCAAGTTGTGTTCTATTTCTTGAGAAAAAGTTTCCCAGCCATGCAGCACACGATATATTTTGAAATAATTTTTTTTTCAAAAGCACTTTACACTGCAGGAGGGAAGACGGCAATCTTGTCAGACCTTGGAAGCTAAACAGGGTTGGTGCTTGGAAGGAAGACCTCCAAGGAAGACCCTACAGAGGAAAACAGTGGGAAACCACCTCTGCTTCTCACTTGCCTTGAAAGCCGTTTACTGGAGTTACCACAAATCATCTGCAACTTGATGGCACTTTACTCACACAATTTACATTGCAGCAGTGGTAGCTTGCTGTTAGAAGTGGGGAAAGTACCTTAGGGTGCTTGCAAACCTTTGGGCAAATCCAAAGTTAAAAACTCGCTATATGTCCTCCTCCCTGACAGACATATATGGAGAATGCACCCTGGGAGCAGTGTGAAATGTTCAGTGTTCCTTGAGAGAATGAAAGGACTATTCCAAATATAAATAAGAGGGTATATTTGGCTTTCCATTAGAGCCACCAGCTACCACTGGTATCTCCTTAGTTACCCTGAATACTTGCAAGAACATCAGTGAGAAATTAGGTGAGAGATTATAAAGATTTTCAAGCTATGCCTAACAAATAAGACCATCAGTGTTGTCTGAGAAATCCCTGAAATACTTTGGAGTGCCTTCACTTCTCACCTCATTATCAGCACTCCAGAGGTCATTTGGTAAACAGCATTAGGTGAAGTTCTTCTTGCTACTACAGCTTCATTACTCTAACCGAATTCATCTTGCTCATCTTATGAGATGGTAGCAGTTCCACCACCAAGTCTTGCATAATAACTTTTAATTTAGACATCTACTGAATTATTGAGCAATGACTCTCTAACTTCCAATCCTAATGCACAATTCACCTGAGTGATTAGTATGTTGCTTCCAGTCTAGTCAAAAGTGAAAAGGCATTAATGCAGGTGAGATGAACTTATTAGAATACTTGCATAAATGTGCTACTACAAGACTGAAAAGCCTCCTCCCCATTTTGTAACGGGGATATGGCTTGAGAGATCATAAGTTTTTCTTTCCATTCAAGAATTAGGGTATAAAGGGTATGTTCAAATGCACATCTGTATTATCCTCTTGGGCCCCTTCCGCACCGGCCAATAAAATACGGGTGTAGGATGGTTTTGGTGGAAAATTTCACACAGATCCTGCCTCTAAAACAAGTCTGCCTCATGTTATTTTCCCCAAACTGGGTATTTTGAAAATTGCTAAACTAGCTTTTTAAAAAAATCCTGGGTTGCAGCTGCTTGCAAGCTAACCGCCAAGCAGGAGGCGCTTTATTTGCCTCCCTTTTCTTAAAAAAATTTTTTTGCAGCTTATATCTGCGAAGCTACGCAGGTGCAGATGGTCGTATCATGAGGCATCAGCATGGTTGTGGATATTCATGCATGGAAGCTTGCGTAGCTATGGATGAGTGGGAAATATTTTTTTAAAATAAGATTCGTTTCCATGCAAAGGTGCATGGGCAACCCAGATTGTTTCTGTGGGTTTCAATTGCTGCCTGCATTGATACATGTGTACACGAAAACAGGAAAATGGATTCCTTTATCCCAGCTGCAACTAGTTATACATTTGCTATGTGGAATAGGCCTTAACTATCTGTGTGCATATAGCTTTGACATTCAGTAGGAAGGTGACAAAAATGAAGGGTTCCTACCCTTCTCTATCTGTTCCACTTTCTCCTAAGTGTCCTGTGGCCTGTTTATTTATTTATTGGATTTGTATCCTGCCCTATCCCCTATTCTTGTAAACAGAAGATCACCTTTTAACAAGAGAAGAATTAGACCAAAAACAGTTAGTGGGGTTTCCTCCCATTTCTCTGTTTACTCATGAGGGGCTGGCCCACAGCCTGCAGTGTAGTTTTTCACCTTAACTCTGCTAGGCCTCTCGTTCTCTTGGTTCTTTTAAATCCGTCCATCAGCAGCCTTAAAGGCATAGATTTCATCACACCTGGAAGTCTTAACATTAGAACTGATATTCTCTCCTTCCTTCTCCTACTTTCTTTCTCTCACTCACTTCCTGCCATTGCTGCAAAAGACAGAGGCTTGTTTTAAAACAAAGTCTTGTCTGAAATAAAGTTTTAAAAGCCCTCCCAATCATTGGGGAGGACAAAAGTAGTACAAGAGAAGTGGGGTGGAACCAAAAAGCCTCTCTCCTTGTACTGTTCCTTGTAAGAGCCCTCTCTGCTGTTATTATATCAAGATATCAATCTCTTGATATGAACACTTAGAGAAGAAAGAAGCAGCCAGCAGCATGGAGGGGAGCTAGGGGGAAGGCGTGCAAAACAGAATGAGTGAGAAGGCTGGCTGTGGGTGGAGATAGTTGTCTGGCACTGTGCTGACTGGCAAATCTGCCTGCTCTGGCAGTAAAGCAAATTAAAAGTCACGCTAGAAATGGTCTTGTTTGCCTCAGAATGAAAAGTGAAAGCAGGGTTCCAGGAAACAAGTTCATACAAGAAATTTTGCTGTGACAGATATTTACCCCCATTGCACAGCAAGCATATTGTGCATAATTGGTCCTAATCTAAGAAGCAGGGCCTTGAAGGATGACTATAGTGATGAGATAGGTTCATAAAGAAGCAGGCAGTCCTTCAGGTCTGTTGATCCCCAGCCTTTAAAGGTTAATACCAGTACCTTGAATTGTGCTCAAAAAACAGATTAAAAGCCAGGCCAAGACTGTAGGAATATAGTCCCTAGTGAACATCCTGGCAGTAGCATTCTTCACCAACTGATGTTTCCAAACATTTTCCCGGGGCTACTCCACACAAAACTCATTGTATGAATATAATCTGGATCTAATCAGGTCAGGTCATATACCACAGTGGCTAGATCTTTCCTGCTCAAGGAATGCCACAGCTGACTAACCAGCTAAAGGAGGTAAAAGGCACTCATGGCTATAGTTGCCATCTTATGCAATGGAAGTCCGGAATCCAACCCCTAAACTAAGGACCTGCTCCTTCAACAGGAGTATAGCCCCATTCAGAGTGGGTCGCTCCTTAGAACTAGTGTCAGACATACCACTCACCAGTAATACTTCCATTTTGCCTTCTTTTATTCATCAACTGTTACTCTAGTCATCTCCCTTGTCTTTTCATTGTCTACAGCCCCTTAGTGTACCAAGGAACCACTTGGATTCTGAGAAAGGGCACCTGAGAATGATTGTGTCAACTGCCCGGGTCATTTAACATTCCAGATATCAATCAGATCATCAACAAAAGCACCAACCATATCAGCAGGAAAATCCCCTAGAGCTGTCAGAAATCTATTTTGCTAACACTGGTCCAAGGCAGACCATTTTAATAGATCCTTCATTCCTCCAGCATTTTGGTACTTCTATATGTCTAAACCCCAGCTAATAGTGTCTGTCTATGACAAAGGAACCATTCCTTGACCTATAGACAGCATTCATTCTGCCCATAACAAAATACCAGATGAAGACACAGAACGTGTAAGACCAGTTATTACCTGTGACAGGCACCATGAAATCTTGAGCAGCTCCTGACAAGACAGCCTTGGACTAAATGACGATCCACCTCATGTTGGGTCTTCAGCTTTTTCTAGCATTATTGTCTTTTCCAGTGACTCTAAGTCTTCTCATTATGTGACCAAATAATGTCTCAGTCTCAGTTTAGTTGTTTTAACTTCTAGGACAGTTCAGACTTGATTTGATCTAGAACACACTTATTTGTGTTTTTGTTGGTATATGTACTTGTAACATTCTTTTCCAACACCATATTTCAAAGGAACATTCTTCTTGATTGCTGTCTTTATTGTCCAGCTTTCACAACCATACATAGTAACAGAGAATACTATGGCATGAATTAACTTGGTCTTGATTGCCAGTGACACATCCTTACCCTTAAAAATCTTTCCTAGCTCTTTCTTGGCTACCCTTCCCAGTCTAAATCTCCTTCTGATGACTTGGTTGCAGACTCCCTTTTGGTCTATGATGGAGCCAAGGAATGGAAATAATTCAATTATTTCAATATTGTCCACCTTAACGCTGAGTAATTCTCCAGTAGTCATTACTTTGTTATCTTGATGTTCAGCTGTAATCATGCTTTGGCACTTTCTCCTTTAACTTTCATCAGTAGTCATTTCAAATTTTCATTATTTTCTGCCAGTAATGTAGTATCATTGATATATCTCAAATTGTTAATATTCCTCCCTTCAATTTTCACTCCACCTTCATCCAAATCTAATCCAGCTTTCCTTATAATACATTCTGCATACAGTTTGAAGAGATAGGGAAATAAAATGCATCCTTGTCTAATACTTTTGCCATTTGGAAACCATTCTGTTTCTCCATATTCTATCCTAACAGTAGTCCAAAGTACAGGTTGTGCATCAAATCAATCAGATGCTACGGAGAACCCAAAAAACCCATCCATAGCTTTTCATGATCCATACAGTCAAAAACTTTGAGGTAATTTATGAAACACAAGCTGATTTTCTGCTGAAATTCTCTCCTATGCTCTGGTGATCAATGTAAATGTACAATATAATCTCTAGTGCCTCTTCCTTTTCTGAATCTAGCTTGAACATCATTTCTTGTTTCATGTTTGGTAACAGTGTGTTGTAATATTTTGAGCATCACTTTACTTGCATGAAAAATTAATGTGATGATCAAATAGTTGCTGCAACCTTTGGCCTCCTTTTTTGGGGAATGGGAATGTAAATTGACCATTTTCAGTCTGTAGGCCATTGTTTTCTTTTCCACATTTCTTTTCCATATTTTTGTCACGATTTTGATGGACTCTTTTTCTGTGACTTGGAATAGCTATCTACTCCTGGTGAACTGTTTTTCTCTGTTGCTTTCAGTGCAGCTTTCCCTTCACTTTCTAAAACTGTCGGTTCTTCCTCAAAAGATTCTTCTTGGAGGGAATCTGTGATCCTTTTATCTTTTCTGCATATCTATAAGAACAACAAAATATTTTACCGTGCTAATTAACAATATTTTCCACAGAATTTTGGCTATGTTGTGTTTAATGAGAGACATATTTTGAGGACACTTATTGGCAGAGGGTGAATTGAACAGTAGTTTGTAGACAAAGTGTTGGACAAGTTTTCCTATACAAACTAGAGGTATGCAGGACATCAATTAGTCACACACAATCACCCATTAGCACATACAAACATCTAAAATCTATCAAACTTTGCATACCTGCTTCAATGCAATGTTGTTGCATTTTTTATTCGGGTGACACTATTGTACTTAGAGGGCTTCAGCTGAGACTTCTGAGTCCCAATGTGGATACTGTTGTAAATATTGGACTTAGTCAGGTGTACCTGATGGGGAGAAGATAAGAGAGTCAAAGGGATTGAATAACCTTAAAATAATATATGCATAAGAAATGTCTGGGGAGGAAACCCTCAAGAGAATAAAAATTCCCAAATGTACTGTTGTTACTACTCTTTTAATCAACTAATAATAAATATACTGTATGTGGCATTTGAAAATGGACAGTATATTGAATAATAAAACATTTTTCTTTGTATCAGTAGATGTTACATAATAATATCAGAATGTACATGAAATTCTGTTATATATTAACTACTAAGGACACAGCTCTCACTAACTGGCAAACATGAAGCTGGCACTGCTCTGAGATAAACTGGTCATCATACAAATGTGTCATCTTATATTCTTTTAGAAATAATTCCACAGTATCTAAAGTTGACTCTGTATTGATGCAATACAAATCTTCAGTGAGGTTTTTCTGTATTTCTGTGTCCCAGTCCCAATCTCTGTATGTGTTGCCACATGTTTAACGGCAACATTGTTTGAGTTTGCCCAACTGCTATGTGGATGTGGAACTGAATTTGGCAGTGTGAAAGTAGTGTGGGAGTTAGAAGGACGATTCAGACAATAAAGTGGAGTGAGTTTTCATTCAGTAGGAATCTGCCTGACATTTGTGTTTGCCTGAGCAGTGCAAACTGTGAGTTAGGAGTTCACGGACGTCAATTGCATCATCTTCCATTATCTCTAATTAAATTGCAGAAAACACTGAAGGTTATGGAAAATGTTCATTTAAACTGTATGTTATTGGCATTAATGACGTCTTTAAAAATTGTATTAGTGTAGTGTATGGACTAGCCTTGAAACCAATACATATTAATTACCTCAGTGCATGAAATAAAAAAGATATGGACTGTATAAACGTCATACCATTAAAAAGCAAAAATATCCAGAAAACTAATAGCTTGGATGAATAACGGCATTTTCCACACATATCCAACACTGCACAAATTTCTCAAGGATATATCTTGGTTACTCTAAATTATTTTTAAAATGTTTTCTGTAGGCGCAGGCTATATTTAGGAGTTACCATCTGAGGTACACTTTGTGGTAATACAATATATTTTGTTATAGGGTCCTGAATGGCATCTTGTTCATTAAGCAGAAGAGACTTTATGTGTATGTTGTATTAATTTTGAATGTCAAGTTTCTCTGTATTAATATTAATTAATATTAATTCTTTTGCTGTCAAGTTTCTCAGTATTAATATTAATTCTTGTTTTTAAACATAGCTTGCTGACGATCAGGGACTGGTTTTGATGACCACTGTTGCCATGCCAGTATTTAGTAAGCAAAATGAGACTGTAAGTACTCATGTTGTATGCCAGCCATGTGCTACAAAATGGAGATTTTAGAAGCAGCACATATGTGTTTTAATGAAATTATATCTTTCCTGACTGTTAGGGTTTCCCTGCTGCATTTCCCACATACATTTGCATTTGCTAGCAGGATAAAATAAATAGCCTACACATTTAAATGCAAACAGCTGAAAACATTCAGCTGGAATAAAAAGACAGAGATACTTCACATTCAAGCTTTTCGCTTTTTGTACTTTATGTTCAAGTTTTCTACATTTTTCAAATACGTGCATTTTAGGTGAGCTTGGGTATATATGCCTGAAGCTGTTGATATTAATGCAGTGACATAGTGCCCAGGGGGCGGGTGGGGGCGCGATGCCCCGGGCAGAGCAGCCGTGGAGGCATGGCCACGTTATTGAGGGGCCGGGGCGGGGGCATTCGGGGGCGGAGGCGGGCGATGCCACAGTGGGGGCATAGGGCACACACGTACCCTGGGCACGGTTTCCTCTCGCTCTGCCCCTGTATCAATGGAAAATAACAAGAATAAATTTTAACTGGAATGACATACCCGGATGCTGGCCAAACACAAGTATTTAAAGATGGTAGAATTGCAAGGGAAATTTCCACAGCAGTTCCATACAGGAAACTGTATACACCAGGGGTCCCAATCCTTTTTAATCCTATCAGCATCTTTGAAAGTCTGCCACAGGTAAGTGAGTGCAATCACAAAATGGCTACTGCAGAAGGTAGAACCAAGCACATAATGCCAAGAAGTTAGGTTATGCATCCTTCTAATTGCAATTCTTCCACATTTCAGACTGAAGATCAGAATGGTTTTTTAAAATGAACATCCTGTTTTAAAACATTTTATTCAATGCACACAGCTTACCTTCAGTCGCACAACCAAGATCTTTGAGCTATAGTGGCAGCTGCTGTCAAACCAACAGTTGCCCAAATCTGCATAGACAATCAGATCTTCAGTGGCCAGTCAGAGGGCCTGCTATAGCCCTGCTTCTGCACAACATATTTATAATGAGTTGCAATTGTTATAAATGAACCCGTTTTCCCCTTTAATAAATGGAAAACAAATTCATTTGCAACTATTGCAACTCATTATAAATCTGCTGTGCGGAATCCCCCTTCTTAGGCACCAGAAAATGAGTTGGCAGCACCATGGTGCCCCCAAGTACATGTTAGGGACCCCTGGTGTACACATTGTGTCCATGCACTTAGAAGCCTATGTATACCCTGTGTGTATCTTCCCCCCTCCCCACCCACCATGTATACCCTGTATTTCTTCCCCCCTTCCCACCCACCATGCACCCAATGATTAAAACGTGTATATATATCCAGCAGAAATAATGTGGTACTATGTGCTGCCTCTATTTTTAAATATTTTTTATTTACCTTTCACAAAATATTTACATTTCATTTGCACATACATCCCCGTTACATTTCTTCCTGGCTATCTTAGGCATCAGCTATCAGCATACTTTGGGAAAATGTCACCCTTTTAAGACATTTTGCCTAGTATGGTTTCCCAAGGAGAAGTGTTTAATTGTAAATGTCTTCATCAACTGAAACTTTGCACACTGTTTGTTTCCTGTGTAAGGAAAACAAGAGAACTGTTGATTTTACCTGTATAATTATTCAACCAGATGAGCTGCAGGCACCTAGCTTTTCAAACAGTAGAAAGACTTGGCTGGTTATCTGGACTCTTTCATGCAGTTTTAATCCATATGGGAAATAATTATTTATTGAATGCACTGCTCTGTGATTGTTTTTCAAACTAAACTGCATTTTTTTAAAAAAAAATCTTTTAAAATAGAGATCGAAAGGCATTCTTCTGGGAGTTGTAGGCACCGATGTCCCTGTGAAGGAACTTTTAAAGACTATTCCAAAATACAAGGTAAATGACAGTTGATTACTAGTTCACTATATTGAAAGAGAAGTAACATGCATTTATATCTTTTGGCTTTCCTCTTTTGGCCTTCCTCTTTTGGCCACCCACCTTTACTTCCCTTTTCAATTTTAGGTAGTATGATTTAGTTGCCATCTGATTTACTGTAGATTATGTTTTTAACTGTTTTAGTTGATTTACTGTGCTTATAAATTGTTGTGAGTCACCTGGAGCCCACAAGGGGAAGGGTGACATATAAAACTACTATTTCTACATATCATCATAATCATTAATTATCATAAAGACTATATTAATTATTATAATATCATGCAAACCAAATATTGTTTAACAAGATAATGGCATGATCGTGATCTACAGAATGTGAATCAGAATCTTGAGAAAGATATCTGAATTGTATTTTGTAATCACAGACTGTAGTAATATCCCATCTCCCCCTAAAATCCCATATTTAGTAAGTCAGGGAACTCTTGGGAGTCATGCAGGATTTGTGAAGGGCTGCAGTGGAGAGAACCCATGGAAAATGGGGAGTTCACTTATGCAAACCAAACCTTCAGTTCTCACTGTATATCCATTTCAATATGATGTAGAAGTGTATTAATTATTTGGCAACTAATACATTCTACTGATTGCAAAGCTTTCTCATGCTCAAAATGTGGAATACATTTTCCATGACAAGAAGACAATACAGTCCCCCCAATTCTATTTTGCTGTTACGAAAGATTCTTTTAGATTCAAAATACGTCCAGTTTTTAGAAGATTGCAATATTATGTTGTATTTACTATAGAAAGTATACTTTGTGCTGCAAATGGCATATATTACAGTTGATATTTTGGTGGCACAGTTTAATTTATCCAGGTTTCTGGCCCTTTCCGCATGGGCACAATAAGTGGCCCAGGGATGGCAAAAATGCCATCCCTGGGCTGCTGTTCACATGCCATCCTGGCCGCCCAGGAGCGGCGTGAAGCCGCCCCTGTTAACCTCGCTAAAGGTTTTCCAAAGCACCTTCTTCCTGTCGGCGTGGTGCGAACAGCACCAGCGGGAAGACGCTGCTTTCCCCCTCCCCTCCACTCACTGACACATCCAGCATCACTCTGGAGGGCTGCAGAGCCCCGCCCACGCTGCCCTCCGACCCCTGGAGGTCAAAGGGCAGCATGGGCGGGTCCCTACAGCCCTCTAGAGTGACACTGGATGGGACAGTGAGTGGAGGGGGGTGACCAGGAGCCGCCTCTCTGGCTGAAGGGAAAGTCGAGGCCACTTGCATGCTCACATGCAAACAGTCCCCGAGCCTCCACTGGCATGCTTCATGCCGGTGGAGGTGCGTTTCCGCCCATGTGTGAAAAGGGCCTCAGAGTAAGATTCAGATTGTTCTTTGAGATTAAACACTGTGTGATGATGATTTTTAGGCCCATCAAGACATAACAATGATGACATCAAGCAAAACTTCTATCAACTTCAATTTGATCATGAATAAAGGAGAGGATTTGTTAGAAATAGTTCTTCCATAGAATTGGAATACATGGAATACTAGATTCTTGGGGCATTGAGGCTAGTCACTGGACTCTTCTCATTCTATATTAACAAGAAACCAACTCCATGGTACATGATGGAGCTGGGGGAATTAAGCAAGGTTTTGAGATATTGGGTAATTTTTCATGAAAAAATTTAGCCCACCATACAGCTCATAGAAGGCTTATATGATGGTTGTGTTACCATTGAAGAAACACTACTTTATCCATTTTTATTACATCAGCTAAATCAGATCAATTACAATTATTTACGATAATTTGGCATTTAACAATTTTAGAGTTTGAGTGCCAAGTTTATAATAATTTGGCGATTACAATGACATTTTTGTGTGATTCTTCACTGATCAGATCTCTCACATCTGCTCCAAATTAATCCCCAGCTAGTTTAGACCCTATCAGTTGAACAAAATGCAAAAGATCCTATTGGAGAATTTTGAATCTGGGGATTTGTCCCATGGAGCTCCAAAGTTTTCTATATTAATACCCATGTGGTTTGATATATATGTAAGACCCTTAACTGAGAGTACACAAAGATTTGGAGTTGGTTGTTATAAATATACTGATGACACCGAGCTATGCATCTCTTTGAATAAGCTTCTAGACCATGATGTTTCTGTACAGAGCTAGTACATGGAAGCTGTGGTCAAGTGACCGAGAGTGTATTTTGTGAAGTGACCGAGGGTGTAGTTTGTGAAGCTGAATCCAAATAATATTGAGATTATTGTTGGTGATAAGGATGGCATTTTGGTGGCAGCCCATTCATTAACTTGGACAAACCATTTTGTACATGTGATATGACATTTCTTCAGCTGTTCGTTTTCTAGGTCTAATTCAAGGACTAGATCTAATTCATTTTTAAAAAGCCCATTGTGACCTGGCACCTTTGTGCTTGACGTTTTGTTTCTCCCCATATAAACCAGTGTCCCAGATCAATTTTTTAAATAGCAAGGGCTTTTAGCCATACGTTCCCATAAATTTGTTAGAATTTTGCTCCATTCAGGATTCTCCCTGTGGCTTCCCCTACACTTCTGGAGGCAGTTAAGAAGGTACCTGTCCCTCTGACTTTCAGAAGGACTTGCAAAACTGAATTGTTAGGACCTTTGATGAAAACTGAAAAATGTAAATACTGGTTTCATTCGTTTTTTAAGTTTTATTTTTATTTCTGGAATCTATTTTTTCTTTTTCTTATTTTTAATCTGGAAATGATGTTAGAATCATTATTACTCTTAGAAGTTCTCTGGAATTCTTTGTTAAATATATTATGTGGACAGAAATATGTTAAATACATATCTTGGAAGTTAATCTATTATTTATTAAATTATTATTTATTAAATTTAGTAACATGAGTCAAAAATACGGTGTAGGGATAAATAATAGAATGTAGTACTCTAGACTGGCAAGGGTGTTTCTTGCCTTTAGACATGACCACACCCATATGCATCTAATGAATTTCCCCATAACATTAGGAATGAACTTTCTGAGAAACAGGAGGAGGGTTAGAAGAACACAACAGCAAGCAATCACTTTGTGCCATTGTTAATATTCCAGATACGAGTTTTCATGGTGTTATATACCATGACATCATCATTATAAATTGGGATTTATCATGCCAGGGTGCTCTTTCGTTTAATCGCATTGGGACATTTAGTTTAGGGAAATCCTTGCAAACATTCACAGCTGCTTATGGCATAATGCACAGAATGCTAGAAATTAGTTATGTCAAAGCTGTCTGATAGTTCCCGGCAAAACCAGCAAGTTGTAAACTGTTTTCTGTATTTAGTCTGTTTTCCCTGTTGCAAAGCTGTGTTGTGCAGAATATCTGCCAAAGCTATCAGCAGCAGGTTTTCCACAAAGGGATATTTTAATGACTACTAGATCAGTGATTTGGAGGTACATTTATTGCAATCAATGAGTGCAGTCAGCTGTGTAAGTGGAGCATTGTCAAATGGGCTGGATTGTTATTGAAATCAGTACAGTGCTAAATTTGATTAAAAGTGTACTTGTAGGCAATGCAACACTGCATTGCTCTCAGATTATTTCCCATAGATCTCTTGGCTTTCAAACTGGAAACTGCACGAGCCTCTGAATTAGAAATTGCTCTCTTTTATGTGTGTAGAATCCATGTAATGTAGGAGATGCAGTAGCCTGAAGATACAATCTTTGTTTTCCCATGCATTTTACAAGCTTTCAGATGGAAGATTATGTCCCCTCCCCTCTCCCCTAAAGCAAACTTTCAAGTAAATTAATGGCCTGCCTCTGTGACACAGTTCACCAAAAAGTGACTATTTTAGGACAGGGATTAATTTCACTGCTAGCTTGGAGTCTTGCAAAACTGGATTTTGGGCTTCCACAGGATTTTTGACTTATGCAAGGCCTCAGGTACTGGATTTGTAAAATGTCAGATAGTTCTTTATTGCCATTAAGTCTATATGTGTGTGTGTGTGTGTGTGTGTGTGTGTGTGTGCGTGCATGTGTACATGCCTGTATATCTTTACATTCTGGTCATTTTGCCAGTGCTTTCAAAAATACCACCCAATCAGAGTTGTGTGCTCTCTCTGTGGGTGGTTGTCAATGTAACCTTCTCTGAGTATTATTTATATTTGAAAGGTAGAGTAGAGAGTCACTCAATAAATAAATGACTTACAAGTACCAGTTTCAGTTGGAAATCACAGAACACACTGTCTTTTGGTAAGTTCCTTCACAACCCTGTTGAAATGAATGGAATTAGCACAAAAGTATCCGGTTGATCCCTTTGTGAGTACTCAAGCATTTGTTTCTTGCTTAGGTGAGATCATGCTAAACTGTGTTTTTCTCCTATATTTCCATACAGTTAGGTATTCATGGATATGCATTTGCAATCACAAACAACGGATATATTCTGACTCATCCAGAACTCAGGCCTCTGGTAAGATAAAGCTGCATGCTGATTGATTCCATGCATGCTGTGGTGATGTTTCCTTTTTAAAAAAATTCTCATATGCAGAACCAGAATATAGAATTTGAAAATTTTTAAAAAATCTGCCTGACAAGAGAGAAAGACTTTAGCAAAAATACTGCAGACATTTCAGTCTGAGGTCCAAGACAAATGATAACAGCAGTTGTTTGGTGATATAAATGCATACAAGTTGTTCAGGACGAGACCCAAACCCCCATAAGTGCAGAAAGGCAAAGCCATAAATTGCTGCAATTAAATACACTTATATTGAAATGGAATGCTGTGTTCTTTAGTAATAACCTCTATTTGTCATGTGTAAGTGGACTCCAATTTAAAATCAGTGGAGAAATTTTATACAAGCCCCCCCCCCCCCCCCCCACACACACACTTTTAGCCAAACGGAGATGCAAGGATTCTTCCCAGTTTCAAAATAGTGACATAGCAAAGTTTACTCTATTACCCTTTTCACCATCTTTCTATTAATCAAAATTAGAAAAAAAAGATGATGTGCCCACTATATTAAAGTTTATTGACATGCTAGTCTAAGGTGTTCTAATTTTTAAAGAAATATTTTATTAAGAGTGTTCATACTTTCTGAATCTGATTATAGAAATGGTATGATAAGATAATTTGAGCACCATTTCCCAGATAGGCACTAATGGATTTGAGTAGAATCTTAGCAGAAGGTGGCTGTATTTGTAAGTATATGAGCGTGCCAAACCAATTAGAATTATTGTACAGTACATTACAGTTTATGTAACCGTAATTGCAACTTTAATGAACGTTTATTCTTTTAAATGTTTGGATTAGGCATTGGGACTTGGTTAATACTTACATACTTAATACTTAATACTTGATAAGGAAAATTAAATGAATCATCAAGACAATAGGTTTTTCCTAGATCATATTTAAGGAGCTTTTACTTTAAATGGAAACAATCAAAAGACATGAAACAGGTTGATATAATTGGACATGAAGTGGAGAGAGTGCATAGACAGAATTTTTTTCTCATTTTGCCACAATGCTAGCACTTGAAGGTACCCAATAAAGTTGATGGTCAATAGATTTAGAATAGACAAAAAATATTTCTTTACTCCATGAGCAATCTTGATACTTATTCCTGTGTTAAATTCCTGAATTTAAAAGACACAGAAAGGTAGAATCATAGAATCATAGTGTTGGAAGGGACCATACAGACCATAGAGTCCAACACCCTGCTCAGACCAAGATCAGTCTAGAGCATCGCTGACAAGTATTTGCCCAGCCACTTCTTAAGGACTGCCAGTGAGGGGGAGCTTACCACCACCCTAAGTAGCCAATTCCTCTGTTGAACAGTGCTTAAAGTAAACATTTTTCCTAATATCCATCCATTTACCTTTCCACCTGTAATTTAAATCTATTTAAACACATTGCCAGTCCTATCCTCTGTCACCAATAGGAATAGTTCTCTGCCCTCCTCTAAGTGACAGCTCTTCAAATACTTAAAGAAAGAAATCATGTCTCCTCCCCTCAATCTCCATTTCTTCAGACTAAACATTCCCCAAGTTATTGTCGAAGGCTTTCACAGCCGGAATCACTGGAGTGTTGTGTGGTTTCTGGGCTGAATGGCTGTGTTCTAGTAGCATTTTCTCCTGATGTTTTGCCTGCATCTGTGGCTGGCATCTTCAGAGGATCCTCTGAAGATATCAGCCTCAGATGCAGGCAGAATTTCAGGAGAAAATGCTACTAGAACACCACCATACAGCACGGAAACCACACAGCATCTCATTCCCCAAGTTCTTCATCCTTTCCTCACAGGACTTGGTCTACAGGCCCCTGATCATCCTCGTCACTTTCCTCTGCGCCCATTCCATCTATCCATATCCTTTATGAAGAGAGGCCTCCAGAACTGCACATGCTCCAGTTATGGCCTAATTAATGCAGTGTACATCAGTTCTATAGCATTTGGATGTTATGCCTCTGTTGATTCAGCCCAAGATTGCATTAGCCTCTTTTGTTTATTTGGTTTTTTTCGCTGTGACACACTGGCTGCTCATATTTAACGTATGGTTCACCCATATATTACTCTTATGCTTAATATAGATGCATTGTGAGAATACCTAACTTGCTCACAAATGAAGATATATAGGCCTTTTCATTTCAGTAATGTATGATGTCCAGTGTACACACTAACTACCCCTTCCAGTTAATATAGCCCTTTATTCATCCCATTGGCAAACACCTCTCTCATTCATTAAAATGAGGTCTGAGAATGCAAACACTTAGCTCAGGATGGGGATTTAGTTAGATATAGTGCAGTATGATGTTAACCATTTGACATTTTAATATGACAGATTGACTGTAAGACTATTCTTTTGGCTTAAAAATATAACCTATAATACATTTATAAGTATCACCATGTGATGGAACCTTTTATGGATGTCTTCTGGAGGTTCTGGAGCATTTTGAGAGTGTTTTATATTTAGTTGCAGTATATTTTTAAAACATTAAGCTGCAGGGTCATGTGCAAAATCTCCACTGATTCAAGGAATTTCCACCAGTGGAGTAGGACTTCACCACCACTACAGTCTAAAGTACCTTTCCATCATAATGTGCACCCCCCTCCTTGAGCTTCGGAAGGTCTGAGTTATTGCTATCTAAAGTTAGTAAGTTATAGAAGTGATTGTTTTGAAAGAGTCTGCAACATAGGGTTGGTCAATACTAAAAAAATTCGGTAAAATTCGGATTTGGGTATTTTGGGGCATAAAATGATTTGTATGCCCGAATCCGAATCATAGCCGATTCGGATATACCCGAAAATTCGGGTAAATCCGAAAAATTCGGGTCCGTTTTATTATTTTTTTGAATTTTTGGTGTTTTTACACGTTTTGGCCTGCAGATGGTGCAATTTTAAAGCTAGCAGCACTAAAATTTCAGGATATCATCTGGAGACTGTCCTGATGATTCTCCCCAAGTTTGGTGCAGTTTGGTTCAGGGGGGGCAAAGTTATTGACCCTCAAAAGGGGTGCCCCATCCCCCATTGTTTCCAATGGAAGCTAACAGGGGATGGGGGCTCCAATTCTGCAGGTCCCTAACGCTGGACCCCCTGAACCAAACTTCGAGTATCATAGGGACAGTACATTTATGATACCCCGAAATTTTGGTGACAGTAGCTCTAAAACTGCACCCCTCACAGTCACCCAAAGAAATTTCCCCAGATTCTGTGCTCTGTAGTGGCTGGCTGGCTCCATTGCAGCCAATAGGAAATTTCTGTGGGAGGGCTGTGGAGTGCACATTTCTCATGGTAAACCCACAAAACTTTCAGGGTGTCTTCAGGAGAGTCTCTTCATGACACCATCCAGGTTTGGTGACCGTTGCTTCAAGGGGTTCAGTGTTATGGGTAGGGTCCATCTCCCACTGCCCCCATAAGCAAAGTTCCTCTAACCTGGATGGTGTCATCCAAAAGGCTGTCCTGAAGAGACGCTGAGCATTTTGTGACTGTACCTTGATAAATGTGCACCCCACAGCCCTCCACCAGAAATTCCACATTGACAGCAATGCAGAAGTCACTGCAGAACAAAGAATCTTGGGCAAATTTCTGGGGGTGCCTGCAGGGGACGCATTTTGAGATGTATCAGCACCAAAATATCAGGGTATCATCAGGAGACTGTCCTGATGACACCCCCACGCTTGGTGCAGTTTGGTTTAGGGGGGCCAAAGTTATGGACCCTCAAAATGGTAGCCACCATCTCCTTAGCTCTCATTGGAAACAATGGGGGATAGAGCCCCCCCTTTGAGGGTCCATAACTTTGTCCCCCCTGAACCAAACTGCACCAAACTTGGGGGGTGTCATCAGGACAGTCTCCTGATGATACCCTGAAATTTGGTGCCACTAGCTTTAAAAATTCCGGTTTTCATGTTTCACCGCTCCTGCACATGAAGCCTGCTGGAGTGAGTGAGCGGTGAAACACGCAAACCAGCATTTTTAAAGCTAGTGACACCAAACTTTCAGGGTAACATCAGGAGACTGTCCTGATGATACCCCCAAAGTTTGGTGCAGTTTGGTCAGGGGAGCCAAAGTTATGGACTCTCAAAGGTGTAGCCCCCATCCCTATCAGCTCCCATTGGAAACAATGGGGAATAGTTGCACCCCTTTTGAGGGTCCATACCTGAACCAAACTGCACCAAACTTGGTGGGCAACATCGGGACAGTCACCTGATGATACCCTGATAATTTGGTGCCAATACATCTCAAAATGCGTCCCCTGCAGGCACCCCCAGAAATTTGCCCAAGATTCTTTGTTCTGCAATGACTTAGCTGTATTGCTGTCAATGGAGAATTTCTGGTAGAGGGCTGTGAGGTGCACATTTCTGAAGGTATGGTCACAAAGCTTTCAGGGTATCTTCAGGAGAGTCTCTGGATGACACCATCCAGGTTTGGGGAATTTTGCTTCAGGGGGGTTAATTCTATGGGACCCAAAAGGGTAGGGCCCATCTCCCACTGCCCCCTGATGTAAAGTTCCCCAAACCTGGATGGTGTCATCCAGAGACTCTCCTGAAGATATCCTGAAAGTTTTGTGGGTTTACCATGAAAAATGTGCACTCCACAGCCCTCTCAGAAATTCCCTATTGACAGCAATGCAGCTAAGTCACTGCAGAACAAAGAATCTTGTGCAAATTTCTGGGGGTGCCTGCAGGGGGTGCATTTGTAGATGTATCGGTACCAATATTTCAGTGTATCATCAGGAGACTGTCCTGATGATACTCTCCAAGTTTGGTGCAGGTTGGTTCAGGGGGGCCAAAGTTATGGACCCTCAAAAGGGTAGCCCTCATTTCCTTAGTTCCCATTGGAAAGAATGGGGGATAGGGACACCACTTTTGGGGGTTCATAACTTTGGCCCCCCTAAACCAAAATGCACCAAACTTGGAGGGTATCATCAGGACAGTCTCCTGTCTGATATGTTTAAAAATGCCTCCCCTGCAGGCCAAAATGTGAAAAAAACACCAAAAAATAAAAACGCAATTCGGCTGGTAATCCGAATCCCATGGATTCGGATCTGTTAGGATTCGGACAGCTCAGATTCGGCCCCTGCTCGTCCGAATCTGTCCGAATCCGTGCAGATTCGGTAAAAATTCGGATTTGGACTGTCCGAATCTCCAACCCTAGTCTCCATTCTTTCATGTGGTTTAAAATCCAGGCTATATGGCCATCAGGAGCATAATACAAATGTTCTTACTGCCCTGAGCCAAAAAGCTCACATGAACTAGGACCAAACTCTTAAGGAAGATTCCTGAGTTTGCAAGCTATCCATTGAATATTCCCAGTGCATGAGATTTCAGGTAGATAGCTTTGTTAGATTGTGGTAGCAGAATAAAATTTGAGTCCACTAGCAACTTAGAGACCAACAACGTTTTCCAGGTGTAACACTTTGTGAGTCAGACTTCACATAAAGGGTGCTTTGATTCATTTAAGGTTACACCCCGAAAAATTGGTCTCTAAGCTGCCACTGGATTGAAATTTTGAAATGCTTATGGTTATTTATTAACAAACAAATTTGTCATGTGAAAACGGACCATTGATACTTACGTGAAGGGTGTTTCTCCTGAGAGGTCGGAGGGTGTCTCGTGGGTTGTTCCGTTCTCTTACCTGGGAGGCAGGTCTAACTGAATTTCTTCCCCCTTCCAACTGTCATAACGTCCCTTCTACCCTCAGCATCACATTGACCATGTAGTTCATACACACACAGACAGTGGAAACATGGAACTTAAGTAACATTTAATTAATTAATTGTCATTCCGAATGTAAAGTTGGGAATTTCCCAATTCAGTACAAAACCAGCAACTTAAAAACACCATCAACATTTTAACTGAACATATAACCACACTCAACAGTATGGTAAGTGTCCATTGCCGGAGACCTCTTTCAGGGAGGGCCGAGACACCCTCCGACCTCTCAGGAGTAAGACACTTCATGTAAGTATCAATGGTCCGTTCTCCTGGAGGTGGAGGGTGTCTCGTGGGACATACCAACGCAGTGTCCCAATCTCCCTGTGTGGGAATCATTGGTCTCCAGAAACATGATGCAGTACCTTGGTTCCGAATATCACTCTGTTGTCAGCCCAGGACTGAATCTGATAATGTCTTACAAATGTTGAAGATGAAGACCACACAGAACCGCATTATATATATCTTCCACCAACACCTGGTGTCTTGGTGCTGTATTTGTGGCTGCACTCCTAATGGAATGCACCGTGATACCTGATGGAACCTCTAGGTTAGTATTTTTGTAAGCCCCTGCAATGCATAACTTCAAATTTGCACTAATGGCAGCCGTGAACATCTTTTGACCCAAATTGGGATGAGAAACGTTAATGTCAGGAGTTTTTCTGATGGACTCGGTTCGTTTAATGTACACTCTTAGAGCCCTACGGACATCTAGTGTATGCCATCTTTTCTGTACCTCCCCTGAAGGGTTAAGGAAAAATGCGGGCAACACAATCTCTTGCCTTAGATGAAAACGCGTACGAACTTTAGGTCAAAAATTGGGGTCTGGGAGTAGCACTACCCTGTCTGGATAGAATGAGCACAAGTCATCCCTAACCGACAGGGCTCTAATTTCTGAGACCCTTCATGCAGAAGTTACCGCCACCAAGAACAGCAACTTCATTCTAAGCTACCGCAGGTGTATGGAACCAATGGGCTCAAAAGGTAACTTAGTAAGCCCCACCAGGACTGTATTCAGATTCTGTGATGGAAACTGGTAGATAACTGGACTCTGTGTTTGACTGATCCCTTTGAGAAATTTGCGTATATCTGGATGACTAAAAACATGGGAACCTAAGTTATCAAGCCATGCTGTGTATAAAGCTGCCAACTGCCTTTTTAAGGCACTCTCAGCCCGGAAGCCACTCCATCTTGCAGGAAAGCTAGAATATTTGGAAGCTGGGGAATTTCTGGATTTATGTGCCTTTTGCCGCACCAACCTACGAAAACACACCACGTACAATCATAAATGTGGTTGGTGGACCCCCACCTAGCAGCTAGTATTGTGTTAATGACCTCAGGTGAGTAACCCTTGTCCGTTAACCTTGTCCTTTGAAGAGCCATGCAGTTAAGTGAAGACGATGTGGCTCTAGATGGCAAACCGGACCCTGAATCAACAAGTCTGCTCTGGTCGGCAGATGTAAAGGTTCTATCATTGACAGTTGAATGATGGTCTTCTTGGCCAATAGGGAGCAACCAGAATCATTTTGTTGCATTCTCTCAAAAGCCTGCGCAGTAGACGTCGCAGAAGTGGAATTGGAAGGAAATCGTACACTGTCCCCTGTGGCAAGGTGACGTTAAGGCGTCTGTCCCCATTGCCGCTGGATAGTAATAGCGGGTGAAGAACTGCGGTACCTGGAAATTCTGTGGTGAGGCAAACAGATCCACTACTGGATAGTTGAACCTGCTGGTCACCTTGTGGAAAATCTGCGGATGCAGTTTCCATTCCAGATTCGAAAGTACCTGACGGTTCAACCAGTTTGCCCTTGCGTTCAACTGTCCGCTGATATGCTCCACTCGGAGCAACGCCAGATGTTTCTCCGCCCATGCTAACAACGTGGTTGCTTGCTTCTGAAGTGCAGAGGAGCGTGTGCCTCCTTGATGGTTTACTTATTCCTTTGCTGCCACATTGTCCATCCGTATGAGTACGTGCTGGCCCTAAATTAAGTTGCTGAACTGAAGTAACGCCAGGTAAATTGCTCTTAACTCGAGGAGATTTATCGGCAAGTGATGCATCGAGTTTGGATATACGTTGATCGCAGGTAGCCCCCCATCTGGTGAGACTTGCGTCTGTGAATATTTGTAGTGTGGGCTGTGCCAGATAGCACTTTCCCCATGACAGATTTGCTGTGGATGTCCACCATTGTAGACTTTTTTTGACCCTCGTGGGTACCACCAACAACTGATCCTTCTTTTGTGCAATCTCCAATTGGTAAGGACGAAGGAAGGCTTGTAGTTCCCTGGAATTCAATCTGGCCCATTGCAGGGTATTGATCGCTGCCGTAAATAGTCCCATTAAACTGGTTAACCTCATTAGGGATGACTTCCTCTCTTTGATTGCTTGCAATGCTAACTGTCAAATCTTTAGAATTTTGGCCAGTGGAAGAAATAGGCAGTTGACCGTCGTATCTATTATTGTGCCCAAGTGTTCCATCCGCTGGAATGGCTGTACCATGCTCTTCTATAGATTCACTAGGAACCCGAAGTACTGAAGAGTTCTTTGTGCCTGGAGAACATCTAGACGTGCTTGCTGTAGGGAGCTGGATCTGATGAGCAGGTCGTCCAGATAAGGGTGGACATGCACCCCTTGCCATTGCAGCTGCACCACCAGTGGAAACAGTACCTTTGAAAACACATGAAGAGGAAGGTTGCTGCTTGCAAACTGAAGGTACTTGCGATGCGCTGGATGGATGGCTATATGGAGGTATGCCTCTGTCAAGTCTAACCATGTGAGAAACTCTCCCTGCTGAAGTGCCACTGTGATAGTACGAAGTGTTTCCATTTTGAAAGACAAAGACGTGCTCCCCCGTAAGAGGCAGGAATGATACTGAGGGTAGAAGGGTAGACATGCTCAGTGAAACTGAAAACTTTCATATGTATTCCTACCTCCCGTTCTTCTTCTGAATTTCTCAGGTTATCATTCTCTAAGATAAATTTCAGATATATTCCTTGTTTAAGAGGGAAATACGTAATACATTCCAATAACAATAAATGATACAAAACACAGTGTTACTTGATATAATCTTCCTTCCTTTTTAGCAGTTTCCCTTCCTCATTTCACTGCACATTTCTGGCTCATTACCATGCACAATCATTCCAATGTTAAATGTAAAGATGAATAAAAATGTGAGTTCATGATACCAATTCATAATTTTTCATAAAGTATTTTATCTAGGTTATTTTTTAAAAATCTGGGTCCTTCAGCGTAGACCCTTTCACCATAGCACTGGAGGTCACCTAAAAGATCTACATTTCCTCACACTTGACTCCAGACTGAGACATTCCTGGAAATTTGGGGTAGAGCCCAGGGGGCAGGATTTGAGGAAGTAATTAAACTCAATAGGGGAATGATGCTGCAGAATCTGTCTTCCAAAGATTCCATTTTGTCCAGGTGAGATGAAAATCAGTTGTAATTCCAGGAGATCTTCAGGGCCTACCAAGAGGTTGGCAACCCATTCTGATTAGAGTCTGATTAGGCATAGTGCAAGTCAGAAGTGTAATTGTTAAGTCTCAAACTTTAAGCAAACAAAAAGACTGTGTGTTGTGGATCAATAGTATTTATTGATGAACGTCAGAGCACCACAGCTTGGCAAAGCCAGTTCTGACAAACCTGGCTTTTGCCATTCCCTTTATCCCCTATTGATCCTCCCTCCTGAATTCCTAAGAAGTGGTGAAAAACAGACCCTGGAGTTAAGGTGCCCCAAAGTCAAAGGCAGATAGTAAGAAAAAGTCATCTGGCTTCCTGACCCCACAAGATAATGGACACAGCTCCATGTCCCATGGGACCAGGGTGTCAGGGAAAAACCTAGTTATCTACAAAGCATGTGAAGCCATAAAGTAAAGATCAAGGAAAGAATGCCCCAGATGGCAGTAGTAACATATAGCAGGCTGGTTACATATATCTTTTAGCAGCATTGATTTGTAGCATTTGAGCTGTTACAATGAGGTAGGAATGTTTTGTTCTTATGAATGCATCTCAGTCACCTAGGCCCTTTCCGCACGGGCGTCTTATGGTGCCCTGGGGACGGCAAAAACGCCGTCCCCAGGGAGCCATTCGCACAGGGGGCGCAGCGGCTGCGCAGCCGCACCGCCCTCGCGTCGCCCGACTGGCATGGTTTACGCCAACCCAACCTCTTCCGCCTCCGTGTGGAAGGGGCCCTAGACACAATTTCCCTGACAGTGATGAAGAACAGTTTCAGCTAAAAGTACTCAGATGAACAGTCAATAACCAGTAGTAACCAATGCAGCAAAATTCCCACATGATGGCAGGAGGGTTGGGGGGATGATGCAGCAATTTCCTTATTTTAAAGGAAAGATGGCAGTGGTTATGAGCCAGGAAACATTGTGCATCTGAAACAATTCATTAAAAATTTTCCCTCAGATTATTCTTGTTACTGGGACTACCAGGATTGATTGGATGATATATTGGCAAAGCTGTAATGAAAGCAAGATGACAACTGAGAAGAGGCCAAGTGCTTTTTTGTCTTTAAAAAATGTGTGAATTCAGACACTATTCCACAATCCAGTTGTGGTATTTCTATGTAGAGCCAATGTGCTGAGTGTTTTGCAACATGTGGAATTACTGTAAGCCCGAATTCCTGCTTGATTTTGGTCTGAGGCCATTTGGATGAATTTTGGTTTAGACTAATAATATTTTATAATATCTTAGGAAACTCTCTTGAAATTTCTTAGAAAAAATAGTATAGCTAAATTATAGAAAAGTAAAGGGTAATTTAAATGCACTTGCATATTCTGTAATTAAGCTACATTTTTATTGATTTGTGCAGTGAATTTCCATTGTAATGTATTTTATTTTCATTTCATGTCATTTAATGTATAGCCCACCCTTTCCCTGCAAAAAGAGCTCAGGAAGGTACAATCCTAAAAACATTTCTCTGAAAGTAAGCCCCATTGAATATACCTGATTAAGATTCTGAGTAGATCTGCTTAGGATTGTTCTCTGAATTACATTGTCAATAGTCTATTCTTAGCTACATTCTACATAATACTTTTTAAATTTTTGTGATAACTAAATTAACACTCGCTGCTTCAGAGTGGAATTTAGTTTTTACATAAACTTGTGAAGGTGCCTTGAACTGAGTCAGACTATTGGTTTGTCAAACCTGATCAGTATTGTAGACAATGGCCACAATCAAAATAAGATGTTCTGGGGACATCTTTAAAAAAAACCTGCCTCATTTTTTTGTCTAAAAAGGACAAAAAAAATAAAGTGTCTGAGTGGAGAGCGGCTTATTTCTTCTGCCCAATCAAAAATGCTCTCACCTTTGTTTTCTCCCACCGGCCATTTTCTGCTTGAAATCTCCATTGCACTCATCATTTGCTAAAGTTGCACGGGATGTTTCCTCTGCATGTATCATGCCTGTGCTTCTTTTTAGCTCAAAAAGTACATGATACAACTCAGGCAGCATATAGTTTTCCTGTTTTACAATTTTCAATGAGCTGTCTTCAAAAACATGAACACACGTTATAAGAATCAGCAGCTATATAGTGCCGGAATCAGCAGGGAGAGCTGAGTTGAACCAGTTGTACTTTTTGAGCTAGAAGGAAGCATGAGCATGATGCGTGCAGAGGAAATGTCCCAGGCAACTTTAGCAAATGGCAGGCACAATGGAAGTTTCAAGCAACAGGAAATGATTGGTGGGTGAACATGACAATGTGAGCTTTTCTAATTGAGTAGGGCCGTTTCCGCACGGCCAGGATGCGCCCCCACGCCGCCAAGAGTTCTGGCGGCGTGGGGGCGCAAGCCCGTTCGCATGAACGGGCGAAGCGGAGGCCGGCAGACGGCAGGCGGCTCCGCACAGAGCCGCCTCTTCCCCCGTCCCGCCCACTCACGGTGTCTCAAATTAAGTAGCCTGCTGGGCGTCGCAGCCCCGCCCGACGCTGCCCTCCGACCCCTGGAGGTGGGAGGACGGTGTGGGCGGGAACTGGCACACCCAGAAACGACGAGGACACCGTGACGAGGGGCGAGGACGCAGACAGCGTCTTCCGGCAGCGGTTCGCACCGTGCCGCCGGGAAGACGCTTCAAACAACAACCCTTTAAAGGGTTGTTGTTTAGGGCAGCCTGGTGCCGCCCTGGGGGGAGGGAAGCGCAGTCAGGTCGCCGCTGCTGCGTTGCAGCAGCGGCGCCTGTGTGAACGGCGGCCTGGGGGCGATGTTTTTACCGCCCCCAGGCCGTCGTTAATGGGCCGTGCGGAAACGGCCTAGGAGAAATGAGTCATACCCTGAGCTCCACACAGCAAGCGGAAGATGACGTTAAGCCAACTTGGCCAAAAAGAATTGCTAGCGTTTTCACAAAAAGCCAGGGCTCATTCCGCACACGCAAAATAATGCACTTTCAAGCTGCTTTCACAACTGTTTTTGCCATTTCGCACAGCTTCAAAGAGCCCTGAAAGCAGCTTGAAAGTGCATTATTCTGCGTGTGCGGAATGAGCCCAGGTTGGGCAGAAATAAAACATCCTGAAGACATCTTGAGGAAAAATCTGTTGGGACTATCTCCCAAAATGCTTTTTTCCTTATCCTCAGGATGTTTTATTTGTGCTGTGGAGAAAGAGCAAATGGCTCAGGGAAAAATCTTTCATGCCACCTTCTACCTGATTGTTTTTATTGGAGATGCTGGGAACTGAACCATGCTCCACACGTCAACCACTGTCTGTTTTCATTTTGTGAAAGATGCAATGAGTTTAAATGAACCACAGTATGACCACCAAAAGAGTATGGTGAAGACAAAGCTGAATATGGTGGCTGAGTTGAATGTCCTCTTTCTCTCCTGAAACTCACGCCAGTAACGAACTGAGGAAAATCCAACGTTAGATGGCAGCATAACACAGCAAAGGTTAATCATCCAGAGACATGCACCCTTCAACAGAGTTAGAGCAGGCAGAGTTATTATTCAAAACAGATACATATATATCTTTAAATCATGCATGTTTTGAATATATGGTGTTTATATAAAAAGTGAAAGTTAAGACTTATATTGAATGTGTTTCTCTTTACTGCAAAACACAGCATTATGAAAATGCAGAAACAAAACCCTATTGGCATAAAAACATATATGGCAACAAGGAAACAGAAACTCTATATGTTTCACTTTCTGCTACATTTGAAAGCTCTGTTTGGGCTGTAGCATGGAAATATTAACAGGAAATGTTTCCACGGTCCGAAGAAGCAGCCTTGAGAAAGTGCACATGCTGAAAAAATGCATAGGTTTTGTTTCCTAACAAAGTTAATGGGAGTCAGAGAGAACAATATGGGGATAGTTTAGCAGATCAGTTCTGTCCCAATTCCAATAGCATAATTTCATCCCATGTCTGGACTTGTCTGAAAATATGAAACTCAGATCTTCATAGGCAATAACAGTATGAATTGTGGCAAACACTTTTCAGATTCAGTCTTGAATATTTTCAATTGAAATATCCCATTGAATTATGTGAAACATGATCTAAATGTGATATTAGGGGGGTATCAACTGTAGAGTCGATGTCCCTTTGCTGTCTCTTCACCAGATCTTAATATGGGAATGTACACCCATAATGGTGTAGCTGTTTTCAGAAATGGTTTAAATCCATATTTAGGTCTTCATACATAACCACCAGAATTTTGATTTGTTCCCAGAAGCTAAATGTTAGCTATTACAGTGAGATTACAATTGATGATGTGTGCTCTGCTACTTTGATCCTACCATTTAACAGGCAGCCACATTCTGACCTGACTACCATTTCTGAATATTTTGAGGGACATAGACTGTGTAGTTGATGCCATAATTATATATATTCATGTGGCATTTCCCCTGGTCCCCACCCTTTTCAGCCTCAATGACTGTCAGCATTAATGCTGTAAATGGGGAAGAATTAGGCCCAGTATCTATTTATTTGCTTGTACTGGAATTCTACCTGAGTGTAAGGTGATTAATTTTCTGTGAAACTAAGACTGTAGTTTCAAGCATATGAACATGGAAGTAAATTCCACTGAAATAAATGGAGCTTAATTTTGAGAAATCATGGTTACAAAGAAGCAAAGAGATTGTGATTTGATGAATTAGAGATAGATGTGTATTGGCATACTGCCCCTGCATATGCAGAATTCATGTTTGCTTTTCATGGCTAATGGACCTTTAAAGCAAAATCTGGTTTCAGTTGAGGTGCAAGTCTCTCTGCTCCCTTATTGGAGTTATAAAGCTTTAAACTGATTTCAGTGGGACCATTCCTGCTAATAAATTTTAAGAGTATGTGTAAATGCTGCCTGTTTTGGGTCTCAGCCAGTTTCAGGTAGATACCACATTAAGCTGTTGGTCTTGAAAAAGCAGTGGCCTTCCCAACATTTGAGGAAGCTGTTAATGTCAGTTCCAAGATTTACAGTCAGAAAATTTAGCCATCTTTTTAGGGTGCAATTTATAGGGCTATTCATATTTTGTAGCGCTATTTGTAGGGCTGTTCATACTGGAGTCTTAGTGCCTTCAACAAACCCCCAGTTAACATTGACCATGAATCAATGTGATCTAGGATGCAATCAGAATGTGTCTATGAATGGGGGAAAAATTACTACCTAGTGATGTCATCACTCCATGATGAAACCTTATGAACTTTGCTTCCTCTCCACACCCACATATTGTTAGATAGATGTTTAAGCAAATTTTGAAGGACAGTAAGTATTAATTTTCCTAAGAATGTGCTTTAATACAAATCTGGTTGCATGGGTTATTTGCATAAGAAATTGTGTAACAGAGAAAAATAACCATTTGGCAACTTTTCCTGTGTCATTTATTTACTTCATTTATACTTTTCTCCCTAAAGGAGTTTACAACATTCTGACCTTCATTTTATTCTCAAAACAACCCTGTGAGGTAAATCAGGCTGGGTGTGACTGACTGGCTCAGAGTTTCCCAGTGAGCTTCAATAACAAAGTAGGGGTTTGAACCTCATCTGACACTAACCACTGGGTCATAAATGATCTTATGAACCACCCTTCTTTGGAAGAAGTTTTGATGAAATCTATGACACTGGCTTTCAAGAAACTACATTTAATAAACAATACGAGCCAAGAGATTTGTATGCTTTTTCTTCCCTTTAAATGAGCTCAGGGAATGAAGAAATTTGTTTTTCGTTAATAGTTTGCCTTTTTACAATAGGTTATTTAATACTCCGTTTCAGAAAAGAGTCTCATCACTAGAGTTTTTTTAATTTGTCTATTGACCACATTAGTAAATCACTTAACTGAGAATAGTGATGAATCAGACAACATTTTGCCTAAGAACATGTTACCATGCAATAATAAAATAAAAAACTAGAAGAACACAGTGAAATCCTATTGCAGGGTTTCCATTAACTTTACATAGGCTCATTCCACACATGCAGAATAATGCACTTTCAAACTGCCATACAGATACTTACTTTGAAACCCAGAAATCAATCTTGTCACCAAGATTTCCTTGGTGAGATCTGCTTGGTGGATTAGGTCAAATTTGCACCTATTCCCCCCCCCCCCCCCCTGTAAATTTATAGTAAAAGCAAGCCACACCTCCTGGGAATCTTATCAGCAAGGGATGATGCAGATCTTTTTCTTTTTCCTATTGTGAGTTTTAAGAATCTAGTAACAACCTCCATATTCATGGACAGTGACTGCCTCTGAATATGGAGGTTATTTTATTTTATTTTTTGGTTCTCATGCTAATTGTTAGCAGCTCTCTATGCATTTGCTAATCCTTTTCTAAAGCCTGCTGTGCCACTGGCCATTGCATAGCCTCATGTCGTGGCAATTAATTTCAGAAGTTAATTATGTATACACTGTGTTTTAAAAAATCCTTTTGTTGGCCCTAACCCTCTGCCAATTGATTACAATGCTGTCTTTACATTCTTTGCATCATTTATAAATGTTTCTCTTGCCCTCATGTCTGTTTAGCATTGGTCTGTTTGGAAAATGCTTCATCATTTTTCATTATAGTAGAGGCAATACATTTTTCCCTTTCGCCATTCTCACATTTCATGAGCTTTTTGAAGTAGTTTTCAATATAAGAGACTTAGCAACACACTCAGGAGACCTAGCAACACTCAAAACTCAGTTTTTACCATTTTCATCCTCCTATTTCAGTTGTTTTCTTATAATACCCACACATTATCTAAGCCTATACTTTGGTGTCATAGTGTTGCTCCCCCCCCCCCAATTAGATGCAATGAACATGGTTACATATTGTAGAACTTAATCAGGGTATACTTTGCTTAGGATGACATTGTAAAGCAAGTTTTTTCTGTGAGATTTCCAGTTTGGCATAATTTTGAGAAATTTTCCTTGTTGAAGATAAATGTGGATGTGATCACGTAGAAATCAGTGTTTCCAAATGACTTGACAGCGCATCTTGCTATAAATAGAATTACCACCACTTAGAATTACTAATATTAGTTTTCCTGTTATTGATTGCATGACTAATAGTTTCACAGCAAATCACTGTGCTTATAAAACTTTTTTCCTGTCACCATGATTTGACTGTATATCTACCCTGTCCATTTGAAAGGTTTTGAAAGTGCCCATGCTGATTAGATTTTGGGCAGAGGTTGACAGTGGATGCCACTGACCCTGCTCTTTCTTGAGGCATAACATTGAGGAAATGGAGAGATGTTTGCCCATGTTTGTCTTCCTTTTTCAGAGCTTCTTGCAAAAGCCTAATTAAGGCCGCTTCCGCACAGCCACGCTGGGGGTGCGTCGGCGTATACAACGCCGACACCCCCCCCCCGGGACCATTCGCATGAATGGTCCCGGTAAAGGCAGGGACGTATCTTCCTTGCGAACTTCCGGCGCATCGCCCAGGCCAGGGGATATGCCCCCCTGCCCTGCGCAACTGCTCTGGTGTTGCAGGGCAGGGGGGGCATGTAGGTTGCAGGGCAGGGGGCATGGTGTTGCAGGGCGGGGGGGCGCGACTGCTCTGGTGTTGCAGGGCAGGGGGGGCCTGGGCGACGCACCAGAAGGTCGCAGAGAAGGTACGTCGATTGGGAAAGGGGGGATGGCACCTTCCAGCCGCTGCCATTTGCACGGCAGCGGCTGGAAGCCGCTGTTTTCCAAAAACCTCGCTCAGGAAGCGAGGTGGGGAAATGGTGGCTTCGCGCCACTGGGGGGGAGCAAGGGCGGTGTGGCTCCGATGCAGCTGCACCCCCCATGGGAACAGCTCCCTATGGACGGCGTATGGGCCGAAACCACCAGTGCAGGCCAGTAAAAACATTTTCCCGCCAACTGGTGGGGAACAGTGTTTTTGAAACTCGCTAAATGAGCAAGTTTTTCTAAAAACACTGTTTTGCACGGTGGGAAGCGTTGCTTTTAGGCCCATCCTTTTTTCTTTTCAACTTACCTTCTCTCCCCACGCAGCTTCACAGGGATGAAGGGACACACCTCCTACCCTCTGACCCCTGAGGTGGTGCCATGGCCATGGGGGCGTCCCCCCTCATCCTTGCGGAGCTGTGCCGGGAGAGAAGGAAAATTGAAAAGAAAAAGGATGCGCCTATAAGCGGCACCTCCGACCCAGTGCCGTTGCTTGGCACTGGGTGAAAAATGGTGTTTTTAGAAACATTTTAAAACAAAAAGTATGTGCCTCAGTGTGAAGGCGACTCTGTGAGCCGCGGCAGCTCTGGGCCCACCCGTAGGGAAGCAAGCAAACAGCCGCACAGCTGCACCAGGGTCATTTATCCCAGTCGCTTCCCTGACCTGTGCAGAGTGGGCTAAAATGGAGAAGGGGTTTTTCTCTCATGAACTTTTGCCTGAGGTGCAGAGACTCCTCCAGCTGAGGCAGTGTGGGATATCTTTGTATGGAGCACCCTCCTTACATACAAGTCATCAGATATTGCCATCTCTCAGATAATGTCTTTTTTATTAGTTTTTGGGTTGAAGTTTGCATGATAAGCTTTAGTAAAGTTGCTTAACATGGAAATCTTGGTACCTTTTTTTAAAATGGTTTTTGAGGTTCTCAACCCTTCATCCAAAATCACAGTAGTCTAACTCTTCCATTGCATTTCTCACATACAGTCTCTGACTGATTATATGTTGAATGATTTTCTACAACTCCTGCTACGCTTAAGCTTTGTTTTCTAATAAGCAATCTGAAAATCATGCGCAGAAGTCTAGAGGATAAATAACACAAATTCATAGCATCACTTTAGAAACGTGATCTTTGCATTGATTTGCATATAAATCCTATTTTCTTTCTAAAATATAATTAAAATAATATAATAACCTCCTCAAAATGATGCATACCCATATAATCTATTGTAAAGACTAATCCTCACAGAGAAGAGTATATACAAGAAATGAAAGGTACATATGTGCAGTAAACTTTCACCAAAATGTGCTGGCAGTTTTGCTTCTAATGTAAGTTGCTGAGTTTAAATTAAATGTTAACTGCCACAGTATATTGTACATAGCAAAAAGGACCCAACATATTTAAAGTTTGCTAAACAAGTATTAAGGCTTTCATAGCTGTAAATTCTGGGAAAATTTGTTTTTCCTAATATAGAAAAACAGAGAAATCCAAGTCTCGGAGGAAACATTAATGCCCCACTTAAGCGGTGTTAGCCTTTCATAAGCAGCAAATCTCATTTCTCTCTAGGGAGCCCTGCCTGGAAACTAAGATAACCTACACTTACCCTTGCTTATTCAGAGACTCCGTAAAACTCTACAGCTGTAGCTGACAGCAGAATATTTAAATGATTTGAACAGTGTAACTGCCTTATGTTCATTTAAATAACTGAAGAGTTCAATCACTTAAATATCAACAATTATTCCTGTTGGAGTTTACAAGTTAAAAAACAAAGAGCATCTGAAACTGTGTGAGGGCATTAAATTGACATCTAATTAGCAATCCTAAATTACATATATTAAAAAAAGATAATTAACAGTTAGAAGGCTTTGCTGAAAAAATCAGTTGCATGCCCAAATGAATTGTGGGGAATTTGGTAGTAATAGTCAGAGCTTTCTTTCACTCGTACAGCATTGACATTTGGTAGAAAGAAGCTCATTGAGTTTTAAGTCTGGCAATGGCGAAATCAGGGCAGATGTTTTAAATTATTTCCACACCAAGCAGATATAATTATAAGCAGCTGTCAGTTGAACATAATCCTGAATGATAAGGTCTTACGAATGCAAATGAAATCCTAAATCAAGAGTTTTTGCCATAGAAAGAATCAAGTCGATATCATGCTACTCATTGACTTCAGTGTGGCTGATCTGAACAAAGGTATTATTTATCCAGTTTTTATAGACACGTACAGATAGATTCCTTTAATTTTGGTTGCATTTGTTCGAAACAGAGTTCTTAAACTTTGTCAGAGAAAGTTTCCTTTAGTCAAGCATGAATAGTATGGCTCTCCCCCAAAGCAAAAATGAGGCCTAATTCTCTAACGTAATTACCATAAGTTCCTTGTGGTGGTCTCTTATTGGGAGGACTTGTATTTAGCAGGTGAAAGAAACCCACTGAGTACTGTGAGAACTCTCTAATGTGATCAACTCCAGCTTGTCACCATGTGAGTGTGACTTAATTACATAAAAAAATAACACAGGAACTAAAAAAATAAGGAAACTTCAGTGGTACATCTTGCATTCAGCAACGACCGTCTTTCAAAAAGGATATTTGACTTCCTTTGGTGTCTATAACAGTGGCATAGCTGCAATTGGGAGGGGGGTGCCCTGCCCTGGGCATGCACCATTGGGGTCACATAGGAGTGCACCCACACCCCTGCCCCTTTCCCCCATACCCTCATGCCCCTTGTGCCCTCGCTCCCTTGCTTTGCAAGTCCAAGATCTCCTGGGAAGTGTAGTTCCCACCAGGGTGCTTTTTCAGCCTGAACATTATCAGGCTGAACTGAGTTAAGTGGGGGGGGGGACACTGTAAGGGGGGTTGGGTCCCAGGCACCATTTTATTCCAGGCACCATTTTATCCCCCTACACCACTGGTCTATAAGGATGGAAATCAAGTAGCCTCATAGAAAGACCATTAAAATGTGTTTGTGTGAGGTGTGTGTAACAGACTTCCCTCTGTAACAGACTTCCCTCTGTGATACACCTCTGAAGATGCCAGCCACAGATGCAGGTGAAACGTTAGGAACGTTAGGAAAACCCACCACAACCAGTTTTAAAAAATTGTTTTCTCTTCTGTAACATTGCCGGAGGAATCTTATTGGACTCTGCATCATTTTGTTCCCATTTTTCCCTTGTGTAAAAGTTGAGGTGTACCCCATTTCCACCACCAGCACCTTTTATGTGAGATAGTTAATTGCTGGTTTTTCATATGAGTTGGATACTTTAGTGCATGGCAGTGTCTTCTTGCCAGCTGGCCTGAATGTCCTGTCCCAAATAACTGGTCTTCCTTGCCAACCACAACTGAAGAACTTCTGGATTAAAATCTTGAATTATAGGCTTGGTGTGTAAAGTTTCCTTTGAAAAGGAAAAGTTCTTGTTTTCTTGTCAGAGAGCAAAGGATGTCACATGATGGCTTAATCTTAATCCCATGAGTTTGTTTTTATTAAGGGGTCTTTTATGAGAAAACCCACTTCTAAATGTGCTTTACAAATTCTTGGCATAGTAGTGTTCAGTAAAGATTGCTCATAGCTTAAAAAAAGGTGAAAATCAGGATGCTGAAACTTTAAGAAACCAATTAGAATTATATACCCAACAGAAAATGTTATAAATGAAATAAAATGTTGAGAAGCCAGCTAATGAACTGAAAACTAGTCCTGTTGCCAAAACACCACTACCCCCTGCCCCCAGGGACACAACTGCACACATGCTAACTTAATTCCTTGGTAAATTTAACTAACCTGAATGGAACAGGGTGATAGTTCTGTAGCCCTAAAGTCCAAAGTTGTAAGCCGATGCATGTTTACCTGGAACTAAAACACACTGAATAAAATGAGATTTATTTCTCCAAAGCACACATAAGATTGCACAGCATGCCAGTCTTTCATTCTAAAAATGGAAAAAAAATCTATGCTGGAAGGTTTTCCTAGGTTATATTTGTCACATGTCTACTCTGTGTTATTTTATAAATATTCACCAGCAAGAAGGAATTTTATCTATGGTAAAAAAAAATGCCAAGGATTTTAGCATTATGTTTATCAAATATTCTAAATACAATTGCCTTTACTTTGTGCATGTGTATTCTTGCCCCACTGTGATTGGGGAGGCATTACATTTAAATAAAGTTACAGACTTTGGTAAAGTGCAGACATGGTAAATATATCAAAACAACCAAAATTAGGTTATGAATCAAAAATGCAAATGCTAAATAAGTTTAAACTAAAGAAACAAACAAAACTCTGCAAGAAAAGTGTCAGTACTGCAAGTGCAGCTGAAGTGCAATATACAATACAAGATGTAACCAAAAAGACCTAGCTAAAGGCAAATACTAGGGAGAAAAATTCACATGCTGAGTTGTTCTTGGATTCTGCTTGGATCTTTTTTTTTAGATTCTGACTTGTACTTTAATGCATATGGTTTGGACTTTCAATTATGGCTTTTTGCTACACTTTGGTGACTTGTAGTATTTCCCTCTAGCTGGGTCTTCTGACTAGATTTTTGTATTGCATATTGCTCTTCAGAGGCATTACATTGCTCATCAAACAGAACATATTCTATGCATATGTTGTACCACACAAATTTACCTGATTATTTTGTATGTGTGCCAAGAGCATCTACCAGCTAGATGCCTGCTGTTATTAAGAACAATGAATGATACTGGCTGTGCAAATGCAAAAACAGTACATACATTCAAAATCACCGTGATTTTTAAATGATGCATTCCTTGGCCTTGACCTTAAAGCTTATCTAATTTTGCCCCCAATTCAGTAAATTGTGAGCATGCACCGTCAGTGTTTACCAGCCAACTGTTTTGTTGTATGGATGCAAAAGTGCCATGTTTTAAATTATAGGTGCATCAGTAATGGGTGATCCACTGGAGAGAAGATTGAAACTGATGAAAGTTAGATTTTCAAGCTTGATATTTACAAGTATCACTTCACCACTAATGTTGATTCATACTCAGCAGCTTGGCTAGGAAATACACAGAGAGCTGAAACTAGGGATCTCTATTGGCTGTGGAGAAATGGGCAAACATATAATATATATGGGCTATATAATATCAGCAGTTAGTTTTCTAAGTAAAATCTGTGTTAGCTTTTTAGTCAAAGAGCTTTTGGATTCTGCAAGTGCTGGATAAAGCAATTCCAAGATGATGATGATACTCATAAGAACATAACATGATATTAAAAGTCAGAATAGACTTATATTTTTAAAAGAGTATTGTAAAGTATCCAGATAAGCAGCTTTGACTTTGGACTTTTTATAACATGTACTCAATAAATTTTTAAAATCCCACAATTTAGAGAAGCAGGTAGAGGATTTCATGTGTACAGTATGTATTTTTAGCCCAATGGACAGTACACCATTCTCTTTTCCCTCTTGTTCATCCTTGCCATATAAAGCCAGTGTAGAGCAGTGGTTAAGAGCAGGGGCTCTAATATGGTGATCCAGGTTTGTTTCCCCACTCCAACCCATGAAGCCTGCTGGGTGACCTTGGACTAATCACAGTTCTTTCAGAATTCTCTCAACCCCACCTACCTCACAAGGTGTCTGTTGTGGGGAGAGGAAGGTAAGGAGTTTGTAAGCTGGTTTAAGAGTCTTTATGGTTGAGAAAAGAGGGGTATAAATCCAAACTCTTCTTCTTTTTCAACATGGCAAGACTTTGGAACTAAAAGCGAGCATCGTTTGGTAACCTCCTGTGGGTCCAAGCAAGGCCTGCTTCACAGGTTCTGGTTCTTGCATGAATAGAACCAAGGATTGGACAATACCATCAAAACCAAGTTCAGGAACAAATCCAACTTTCCGTAGTAGCAGATTGAAACTGCCTGTAATGGATAGAGGACACAGCTTTCCCAGAGGTTTTTTAACCACCAATCCACTTTCTCACTTAAGAAAAGATTTGCTTTAGAAGTTCTGTAGAATAACTTTACTTTGCAGGTGTGCTGGAAAGCCGCGGGGGTAGGAGTCCCCCCCCCCGACTTATCTGGGAAGTTTTTCTAGGCATGGAGTAGCTACTGAAAAAGATTCAGCCTGGGCTGTTGCTGAAAGTGACTTGGACAATGGGCTACTGATACTATTATCATTACTTTTTCCCAGTTACATCTAGTAAATCTGATAGATCTTTGTTGGGAAGGGGAAAGAAAAACGATTGCATGGAAACATACTAGATGAGGCAGTCCTTCAAGTATGTGGACCCCAAATAAAGAGATTTAAAGGTGAGCGCAACACATTGAATTGGACCCAGAAAACATGCATCTGTGTAGTTAATATCAGTTATCTGTAACTAGGGATCCAGCTTTGAAAGATCAGATTTACTAGATATAGTTGGAGAAATCTTTCTTTTTATTCCTTTTCTCTTTTTTTGCTGTTATAAACATCTATTTATCCAACAGGTCACTAGACTCCAGCAGGATTCCCAAGCCCTTAAAAGAACATTTCAGCAAAAGCTGCACTCCATTAATAGTAACAACCATTATGTTTAAAGTAGTGACCCTTCCAGAAAGCATCACATCCACCTTCCCTGGATTCTACTTCAGTTTGTTCTTCCTCACTGCATTTAGATTTTGGGTCAGGAGAGAGAGAGAGCTAGTGGCTTAATTTATTTACTTTGTTTATTTTATTGGACGTGTATACTGCACTTCCCCTTATGGGCTCAGGGCAGCTTCCAGCATTGTTAGGGTTAGGGTTAGGGTCAATTATGACAGCTAGCATAATTGACCTATAATTATAGATATATACAGAGAAAAGAAGAAAGGGGGGGAGGCCAAAATGGTGGAATACCTAAAGAAAATTCAGAATATACTGAAGGACCCATCTCATCCGGCATACTCTTTTTTTTGAAATATTACCATCTGGCAGACGATATAGGATCATAAAAACAAGGGCCTTTTCCACACACACAAAATAATGCATTTTCAAACCACTTTCACAACTGTTTGCAAGTGGATTTTGCTATTCCGCACAGCTTCAAAGAGCACTGAAAGCAGTTTGAAAGTGCATTATTCTGCATGTGCAGAATGAGCCATAGACAAATAGGCTCAGAGACAGCTTTTATTTGAGAGCTGTGGCTATGCTGAACTTCATGGTTTCATGCTGATGTGGTTGGGGCTGTGTAGTGAGGGTTGGAGGAGGGTGGGGTGTGCGGTCTGGAAGAGTGTCCATTGGGGAAGGCTTGTAATTTCGTTGTGCATGCACAATGACAATAAAAGCTTTTTATCATCATCATCATCATCATCATCATCATCATCATCATCATCATCATCATCTGCCTGTCCCATATGCCTGGTTGACCAACTCTGTCTTATGAGTCCTGTGGAACTGATTCAGATCCACAGGGCCTGGTTCTCCTTGAACAGAGCATCCTCCCAGGCCATGATCCAGCCCATTTCCCCTGCGTGGCTCTGCATATGGGAACCGGTAAGGGGTTTTCGAGAATCACATTATGTGTGATTCTCTTGTTTTAACATGGCTAACAGCCGTGACTGCAAACCACATTAAAATGAAAGAATCACACATAGCACGATTGTTGAAAAACTTGGGTTGAGGGGAACGCAGAGTGGATATTTGTTATCCATGCAAAGTTCCCCCCCAACCTGTTTATTTTTACCGGTGTTATCCCATTTACATCAACAATAACCTCTATTAGGCATACAAAGTAAAGAATAAATAAAATAATGCAGTAATATAAGCAGGTCATGTTCCTTTCTGTTTTCCTTGATTCCATATAGCAACCACCCAGTTTAATTGGCCCATGTGGAAGAGTGGAAGGGAGGCACAGGTCTCCAGAAGTAACTGTATTGGAATCTTTAGTTGGAGCAGAGGAACATAGAATGGGGAAAGGGCTAAAGAATATAAGCTACCACAAATAGCTCTGGCTGCAACAACTACTTCAGGTCTCTATTTTTTCCCCTTGCAGTACATATAAGTCATAAGGGAATATATATAAAGACTGTGATTTTGACATATTGGTTTTGTGCTTGAATGCAGTAGAATGCAGTAGAAAGTGGAATGCTATTTGATCAATTGACACTGAACATATAAGGCAGTGGTTCTCAACCTTCCTAATACCGCTACCCTTTAATACAGTTCCTCATGTTGTAGTGACCCCCAACCCAAACATTTATCCATTTTACAGATAGAGAACACTGATGCAGAGAGTCTTAGGTGACCCCTGTGAAAGGGTTGTTCAACCCTCAAAGAGGTCCCAACCCCCAGGTTGAGAACCACTGATATAAGGCATGTGCATTTACAAAGCCATCAGACCACTCCTCAAAGAGATGTAGTACCACCTGCAAAGTTTATAGGGCTACATGATGCAACAATTTATGCTTGAGTACTTTTAAAAGTATATTTGAAGACTGGAGTTTGACCAGCCTTGGGTCAAACAGCATAATTATACTGGGTTATATATAATTATACAAAATTATACAGCAAACAGGATAATTATACTGGGTTACATTTATTTTTTAGAAATCCAGGTCTATTTTATCCTGGTTTCTCCCTTTGGATGGGTTTCCATTTCTGCGAAGGAGTCAAGACTGGGAGGAAATACTCCAATTTCTTTTGCAAGAGCCCAGCTTTTTTTGTTTTTACAACATAGATGCAGAACGCATGCTTGAACATCCCCGGTGTGCTGCATTCTGGTTGGTTCTCCCCCCACTCCCAAAGGCAATCCTTCTGATTGACAGATCCACAGCAACTGCAGGAAAATCAAGCAGGATACGCACACAGTACGTTGTTCTACACAAAGTAAAAACTTTTGACCAATATTGGGCAGAGCACTATGTCCCATGCACATTTAAAGGTGTGCAGGAAACCACAGCATGAGACACTCACCCCCACCCCAATATACCAAATAACATTTGACTGGTCTTTGGGGCTGTCACAGAATGAGAGTATCCTGCCAGGCAGGCACTTCCCCACCCCTCCTCTCCCAGGATCCCGTTGGGAATATGAGCTGGGAGCTGCAGGTTGGCTGCAGCTCAGCTAGTGGGCAGTGCTTGGTGAGAGCAAGCTGGAACTGGGTGAGCACTCGTGCTTTCCCACATGGGCTTGATTGCCTAGCTCCTGGAAGAGCTGTCGAAGGGCAGAAAACTTGCTTGGGAAATGTTTTGGAAAGGGTGGATTGCAACTCAGCAGAAATGAAGCTGACATCATGTAAGGCAGGGAGATCAAGTGGCAGGGTGGGAAAAATAAATTGGTTTTGCTCCTGTGGCCTTCGCATGGAAGTGATTCAGCATGGGATTTTGGAAAATTGTCAAGATTTTAGCAGTTTTTTAAAAAACCCAGAATGAGGGAAATATCACAAGACAAACCCACTTTAGGTTTGGGAACCATGGGCCACTCCCCACTCACCATAAGCTGCGGGGTCACCTCTTTAAAAGACACGAGGAGGATGGACGTTCCCCACATCACCAGCGCCCACTGCGCAGCTGCCCTTAATTTGCCGCTCTCCCACCTCCTTGTCGCGTGGCAAATTAGGTCCTCTGAAAAGAGCAACATTTTCAAAAACCCCGCAGGTGCCGCAGGGGGGTGGGGAACCTCGGCTGCTTACGCGTGGCTGATTCGCTCTGACGTGCAGCTTCCGGCCAATCAGGAAACAGGAACCGTCATTTTGTTTAGGGAGGGTATTCCCATCAGAAAGTGCTTGGAAATTGAGACGTGTGCACAACAAGACGTGCCAACATTGCTCTTTTTTGCTCTTTTTTGCTCGAGCTCCACTGTTTTGCAGCTTGGCAAAGTGATGCTGAGCACAGGGTTGTCGGCGGTGTAAACTGAAACCGATATTTACTTTCATTTTCTGCCCAAGCAATTTGCAACAGGTAGTGACGTCAGCATGTGCAGACATCTTAAAACAATGCGTTCAGCTTATCCAAACGAACTTTTCGGGTCAGCCAATCAAAATGGAGCCCCGCCTTCTGCTGGCTGCAACTCCCACGTGTAAATGATGCACACGTGTGCCAGCCAATCAGAACGCTCGATTGCCTCTTTGACTCTTGATGTGGAACCCCACTCTATTTCCTGAATGGAAAATGAGTGGGGAACAAATGTCTCCGTTGTCAAAAGCCACGGAGGCTTTTCTACGAGGGGTCGCTGTGGGGTTGCACTCAGACGAGGTAAGTGGGGAGTGGTCCCATGCTAACTTCTTGGCCAAACTGGAATATTTCTCTTGCTCAACACAGGATATTATGATCATGTGGAAATGGCCTTGGACTCTGATAGGAATTATATATATCTCCTATAAAAATTCCAGCACAGATATTTTTTTGAAGGTGGAACTGGAATATTTTTTTCTTTAGAGTTAGTTACTCCCTCTTTGGCTGTATGGTACTACCTGGCTAGCACAGGAAGACTAGTGGGAACAGCTTGATTTCCTGAAAATACATTGTGAGGGCTTCTTTAAAAAGTGGATCTGTTTATTTGTGCTCTGCTGTTTTACTTTGCATGCTATTACAATTATTTTATGCCATCCATTCGGGGTGTGTGTTCAGATGTACCTGAACTGAGATTACAGTCTTCTGCTAACCTTCTGCTTCACTGGGGTTAGAGGTTCAGTGCTCCCCACAATCTGGAAATCCACATAAAATTTTTCAGCCTCCCTTTGTACCAGAGAAGTCTGAATTTGTGTATATTTATGATATTAAAGTATAAAATATTTTGATATTATATACTATACATATTTTATGCATTTCTGAGTTTCTAAACTCTTTTGTGTCATCTGCTGACCTTCATGTGTTGTCTGCAGTTTCCGCAGAGCTCCCTCAACATTTCCATTTAATTTCTTATGCCAACCTGTGATATATCAGAACTGCAATGGGGAAAGTCACAATGTGGAAAGGATAACAGTGGCCCTTTCCCCACTTTCCTTAAGCCCCGCGCTATTCTCCTAAAGTAGTGCGGGGTTCAGCTGCCCTCCCCACTTCAGGGGCGGCGAGAACGCAGCCGCCCCGATGCTGCTTCTCTCTCGCCCCTTTGACGCGCGGAATTTCTGGCACCTTTTCAAATGGCGCCTTTTGATGACCCCGCGCAGAGCGCAGGGTCGTGGGGAAGCCGGGGCACACGCCGGGAATTGCCCGCAACAACCCTTGGGCAAAGGTGAGTGGGGAAAGGGCCAGTATATCCAAAATTAGCTACTTCAGGCTGGCTGGGCTTTCAGATTGGCTGAAATGATGCAAAGCATTCCTGAAATTCTGGGAGTAACAAAAGTTTATCTCCTAGAATTCGGGGATTCTTTCAAGGAGGTGCAGCAGTGGGAAGGGAGAGAGGGAAAGGAAAGAGAGAGGAAGATCATCTGTAGTCAGGCAAACCTGGTTTCCACCCATGCCCCTTTACATTTTAAAAGGGAAAGGACCAAATTAGTCCCTCATTATGTCATCAAAATCCCTGCTGTAGGCTTATCCCTACTGCCAGCATTGAAAGCAGCTCAGTCTGCCCCCTCAGCAGGAAAATGGAAGGTGACCTAGAAAGCTCCTGGAGGCTTGGCTCTAGAAAGCTCTTGTGAGGCTTGGCTGTCGCAGTAGCCATTTCCTCTCTTCACCATGTGAGGTGATTTTCTTAAGTTGACAACTGGTTATGTTGGTTTAGTATATCAGCTTCTCTGAATTCCCAGCTTTTATTTTTTTAAAGACATCTCTAGCTTCCATTGTAGCTCCACAGTGGAGGTAGCTAAGCACTTACTTTTTCATGAAGGCTGGGAATTCTGAGAAAGTGGTAAATAAAGTGCTATACTATTGATATAACACTACACTACTACTGATTAAAAAAATAAACAAATAAAAACTCCCAATGGCAGGGGAGGAAATGACCACTTTGATAGCCAACCCTAGTGGCAGTCTAGCCCTCCAGCCACCCACCATTTCCAGGTTGTTGATCAAGCTCTGCAGCCTTTGATGGTGGCACCAGGGGAGAGCTTAGCATGATAAGATGGGGAATGGCTATGTCTCCTTCCCTCCCTGCCTGCTTCTGCTGCCAAAGATATATGTGGGGTATGTGACAAAAATAATGGTTCAAAATGTTCAGGAGTCAGACCAAATAGTAACAGTACCTAAAACATGGCTTCTGAAAAATTATGATAATAAAACACTGCCCTTAATTGAAATCCAGACCTGAAATTGGGAACATTGGGAATCCGGCCCAGGGATCAGTCCTCCTGCTGATCAGATACACACCATGTTGCTGGCTCAGGGCAGCAGGAGCCTCTCCCTGAAACTCAGCTGATCATGGGGCGGGCACAGTGCCATCGATGACTGAGAGGTGCTGAGGGGCTGGACTGTGGGCAGAGCAAGACAAGGGATGGTACCCATGTCCAAATGGCACCCAGGGCATGTGTCATACCTGCCATTCCTGCCATACCTTAGATAGGTCACAGCATTGCAGGAAGAGTCAAATGTCAGATAACTGCATAGGAATAATTGTGCTTTCAGATTTCCAGCATGCATGTTTTAATGTAAGAATGGGAGAACACCAAGAATGGGAGAACATGCTGTCTAATTTGCCTTTTGGTATCACTAAATAATGAGTGAGATGCTACAAGAAACCACTGATTAAGCACAAGTGAGCATTTGATGTCGAATCTTCATACATTTATTCTGCAGTGTGTGTGTGTGTGTGTGGGGGGGGGGTGTTCTTGGGATATTAGTCTTTTTAGATACCAGTGTGTAACTGTTTATGCTTTGCTATCTTGAGGTTACAAAGTTCATGATAAAGCACAACTATGAGCAAAACATGCATGCTTTATACCTTTTCTTAATGTAAACATTTTATTATAATGAAGGAATTAAATATTTGAATAGGCAGTTAGGTTTCTTTGCAAAAGCCCATAGCAAGGTACAAAGAACAGGGTTTTTAAAAAAATAAATATCCCCTCTGGGTATTGTACAATCTTAATTTTAAGACTGAGCAAACAAATGTATGTACTTTAAACCAGCTTCTGATACAATGTGTTGATTTACCAGCCAGTAAATGTAGACATACAGCTTTAATTCTTGACTTGGAGGGGCATTTTTGTTTCTACTTGAGGGGTTTCTTGGTACTGATATGCAGCAGGGGGCAAGATTTTCCTACATTATGGCCATGCAAGTGTCAAACTCATTTGTCTTCATGAGATGTTTATTTTAAAAATGGAGATTTACAATGTAACAGCAGCCACGATAAAACAATATTCCTTTCTGAGTGTTTTTTTAATCCCTCCACCCCTGAAAGAACAGATAAAGTGTCATATCAGTCGATATTAACACCAGTTTTCACAGAAGTTGGGTCTTATCTTGTTTCAAGAGAAATACACAAACTTTTTAATAATAATACCATAGGAAATACAACATCCTGTGTGGCTTCATGAGCTGGTTCATAATGTCTTCTGTAAACTCTGAGGCCAAGGTCCTGCATACTTTCCATATGGTGTAGTTAGTACAATGTCTCTGTTGAGTGTTCAGTGCAAAGTCATTTTATTAGGTATCAGCACTAATTTGTTCCTGCTTTCATTGTCCATTTTTAGGTGTGTTGGTTATGGAAAATGCAAAGTCAGCTGAAAAGAAAATATTCTGAAGGTCTCAAAAAGTCACATTTTAGATAATACTTGTGCAACACTTTCTATACTTAGCATTACCTGAAGAAAATGCTGGAAATCATATACTGTCCCTAAATACTTGTCTAATGGTAGTGATTGAATCTGGCAAGGAAAATTGCCCTTACTTAAATGAACAACACCCCATATGTTCACTACTTTTTTTTCCCCAATCCTAGTATGAAGAAGGAAAAAAGCGAAGAAAGCCAAACTATAGCAGCGTTGATCTTTCAGAGGTTGAATGGGAAGACAGGGATGATGTGGTAAGTGAGTCAGAGCCTGTAAGAAATCTCTGTCACATTCATTATAGGTAGCAAATGTTGTTCTTGAGAACAGAAAATCACATTACATCCCAAAGTTATTTATAACTTATATTTTATTGGCTCTTTCTTATACAAACATGTACTTGCTTTCCCCTCACACTCTTCAGAGACATAAACCCATGTGTTGCTTTTGATTACTAATGGAATCATCCACACTCCCAGTCCATGTGGGGTGGTAGTTACTGTAGTGCCTCATAACAAGCCACATTTCTTTTGCCCTGTTTGAATCCTAGTGCTGTTTTCATTTATTTGTTGCTGCTGTTCATCAATAGTGTGGGGAAGGGAAGGGGCTAAAGAAGGGAAAAAAGAACCCACTGTTGTAAGGCAGAACCTATAGGGTCTTGGTAAATCAGGGACAATGAGGATGCAGGCAAAGCATATAGAGTCCACAGCACTACTGAAAGAAATATATTCTAGCAGGAGTGCTGTAGTAGCGGGTTGGACTTGTATGGAGGAAGCTGGAGTTCAAAATATTCAGCTGTCCAGATCAGTTTGTGGCTGTTTGAGTAAGAATCACAGGCTGGGGAGTGGGAATTAGATGAGGGAGTCTCACACATTCTGAGTTTTTCAAAGTTATCACCAATATGATGGTTAATTAGAAAACTGTGTTAAATAATTTGGATAATTTGCTGCTGAGGGAAGACTTATCATGGCTCCATCAGTAGGGTTGCCAATGAAGTCAGCCATAGGATGAATGAGGAGCTGCTTCCGGGGTGCCATCTCTTCAGAGATAAAGTAGGGTCATCATTTTAAAATGCACAAAAGCATCAACAGCCAGTTCTGGCTACAGCCCATTCAGTAACAGTAAGAGGTCAAATCAAAATGGAAAATGTTCATCAAATTTAGGGGTGTTTCCAGCTTTCAAAAATTCTGGTATTTTAACTTGAAATTCCCATTTTGTTTTTGCATTTCCCTTGTGCACATCTGTATTTTTAAGCCATTTTCCATTTCCTTGTTCCAATTTTCCCTATTCTATAAATGTATGTTTAATTATTGTTGTTAAAAATTGTGAATAACTGGTGTAAAAATGCTGCAAAACAAGCAAATAAAATAAAATAAACCAGCAGTAGCGAAAATGAGAAAAATGAAAAGGCTCACAGAATACACCAAGGAATGAAAATAATCAATTTTGCCTTGATGTTCTGTCTCTGAAGAAGCTTGCTTTTTTTCTTACATTACGGTTACTGATGCCACAACTGAAAAGAACAACACAAGAGTTTAGGGAGTGGTCTTAGTCCAAACCACAGATTTCAAAAGTGGAGGAAAATCTTAGAACTGTCTATCTAACACCTTATTTTAGGCATGTTCTAATCTCTGCTGTTCAGTGCTTTCTGTCCAAAGCCATGTTTGTTCCTTAGCCATGTAATCTGTGTTTCTGCCATTCCCTTCCATGCCATTCTTCGCCATGTCATTTTTTCCAGAAATTTTTTTTCAAAAGCTTTCATTATGGTTATAGACTAACCTTTGCCTGGTCTTTCCATTACTTCCCCCATAAACCTGATTGGACCTTCCTTGTGTTTAAATGCTCCACAGGGTCCTAGCGACCACTTCCCCCACTTCTGATTCTCTATTAGCCTTAGAGAATCTTATCTAAGTGCCACATTCATCAAAACTATTATTGCCTGCACTTTGAAAAAAGAGTATTTATATTGTCCCGGATGTCTATTAACAAAACTTGCATTGCATTGGGCATTTTGTTTCCTTCAGCAGGAAATGAAAGGAAAATGGTGGGCCCAACTTTACAAAAAGGTAAGTCTTGCTAGTAGCCATTTGGGGCAATAAAAATATTCTTTTTTTTCAAAGTTCGATGTTAAACAGTGCAGGCAATAATGGTTTTGGTGAAAGCAGTGGTTAAATAAGATTCTCTAAGGCTAAAAGTGAATCGGAACTATTTTGACCAGTGGAAACAGAATCCTTTCATTACCACCAACAATGTACAACTGCACTGTCATCTTTCCCTGAGACAGTGTATAATACATGCTAACTGTCCTTAATTAAATCGTAACTTTCCAGGTGTGCTCCTTTCAGTTATTGTTAATTAGCTTTTCCTTTAATGTCTGAACTGACTGAAATCATGCTTGCATATCCACATTTTCATAGATCTTTCCTCTTCTCAAATATGATCAGTACATTAGAATGCATCTCTCCATCCAAAGTACGCTCATTTTGGAGTGGTTTTGAATATATCAGTGGAAGTCTACTACATTTATCATGGCATGTATTTCTAAAAACTGGTATTCATCTCATATGTCTGTCTCTAGAGTACTGTCAGTGTTCTGGTATGGCCACTTCTTAATCTTTTTTTTTCTAACTAAAATTTAGATTTGGATGTTCTTGAAAAATATTTATCTATAGCCTTCTACACTTGATTTGTGAATAATGAAACAGTTAAGCAAAGCTGAACTTTTCTGTTGGTCAGTTCTTTTCTTATCAGAAGCCAGACTGCCTGTTTTTCTAAGACAGTCATGTGATTTCTCTACATAAATACCTTCCACCAGATTTTACTTTCTTTTCTGCATTTTCTACCAACAGCTTTATTCCCTGAGGAGCATTCTGATCTTTTTAAGCAATTTAATTCAGGTTCATTTTAAAATTAGATTTCAAGTGGAATTCTTCAGTTGTGGAATTCAGATATTACAAGTGCCAAAGTTCCCTGAAAAGTCCCCCAAACTCTCACCAGAATTTCCAGGGTTTTTGTTTAATCAGTTCCATGTAACGTTTGTTACATTAAGCTGCATAGGAGAAAAATGGAAAGAGATGCAGTCATACCAAGAATATGGGAAGCATTCTTTCCACGACATCCAGTTAGCTTAAAATCTGGGTAAGGGAACCAGTACTCAACACTGCATACTTAGTGTTACTGATTACATCCTCCTTCTCTAAAAGAGTACCTTAATTCCATTTTTCTGAGCCAGTTCCAAATGGAATTTGGCAGTCTTGAAACGTCTGGAGAAAATCTACCATTGACTTCTATGAAACCAAAGAAGCTGCAATCAGGAGTCTTGTTCAGGAGGACATTTTCTGCCCCCTTCCCAGACCTTATTATTTCTACAGGAAAGAATACTCCTTTCCTGTACAGCTCCCACAATGGCAAAATGAGAGAGAACATTTGATTCATGTTTTAGACCTTACCTTGGGGATACGTGCGTGTGTGTGTTTGTAGATAATGTCCAAACTGTTTCTGTTTTTGAGATTTGTCAAAGAAAATCCAACTCCTTGCTGAAAAGAAGGATGGTCAAAATAAGGATGTGGGTTTGGGTCACATCTTGTTTGCCAATAGCAAACAGAATCAAATTTTTAACAAACAATTCATCAACCGTTCATGGCTGTTCAACAGCATGTTTCACCATATTCCTTCCTAATTGTGTGGTGCTGTGCAATTGCCTTTTCAGGCAGCCATGGCCACAATTTTACCCACATTGCCACCAATTTTGAAAATGAGTCATTGTTATTGGTGCTACTGTCAACAAGAATTCTAAAGATCTATTGCTATGGGTTCTAAAGTCCCAGTTTTCATTTGTTTTTTTTTAAAGTTAGGTTCTAGTTGCCTGCACTTTCTCCCTTATGACTTGGCAGCAAAAGAGCTGACTTAAAAGAGGACTGATTTTAAAAAAGAAAGGTAGAACTTCTGATATAGTTTGAAACAATAATTACTATACACAAAGACAGAAATACATAAATGCCTGTGTGTGTGTATGTGTGTTTTCATACACTATTGGCTTACTGAGTAGATGCAACCATAGTTAATTCAGTGCAAAATTGTATATGTATAAATGCTGTTCTCCAAACAAAAAAAACCACTTGGTATTCTAAGTAGTTTTTAGTTAATAGATAAAATAAGATAAACTTTAATCTCATTGTGCACGCACAACAAAAATGTAATAATAGCTGCTTTGATGAGCAGCTGTTTGCATATGTATAACTTTGGGGGGGGTGTGTGTGTGTGATTGGATCATAACTGATAACCACATTTGAACGCCGTCATTTTTACTATTGAACACATTCAATGCAAAATACCAGCATTCCTAGTTCTATAGTAGTGTATAGTGAAAACAAAAACAGATTTCTTCACAAGGTTCAAGGCAAGACTATTTAACATTCCACTCCAAATGAATATCTCCTGTTACTCAGGATCTGATTTTTAATAGTGATTAAGCATCTGATTTTTATTAACCTTGAAGGGAACTGAATCTAAAGGGTTAGACTGTACTTCATTGAGCATAGACAGTGCCTGAAAAATCACTGCTGCACTGAAGAACTGTAGTTTAATATGGGTAGTTTAAGATGTTGGCCCGCAGTAGAAAAGCATAATTTGAGTCTAGAGGCACCTTAAAGAGATTTCCAGGATATAAGCTTTTGAGAGTCAAAGCTCCCTTCACCAAAGTATCTGTCCTTGGTATCTGATGAAGTGAGCTTTGACACTTCCCAGCTTGTACCTTGGAAATATTAATGTTCTTTAAAGAGCCACTGAGCTCAAATCTACATTATGTACTGTTTAATCTTGTTTGTTTATCTTGTTCATTACTTAACATCATGATATTGTAAGCATGATAATTAAAACACTGGTTCAGTTGGAATACGATGCCATCAATATGCCAGTGACTTCCAATTCTATGTCTCTTTTTTCATCAAGATCTGGATTTAGAGTTGAGTTGTGAATCAATACCTGGATTCAGTTATAGACTGGACACACTGATGGGTGGGATTTTCCAGATCTCCAGAGCTGAGAGCAGGCTAATTTTCTGTCCAAATGGTCACATGAAAGGAGGCAGGGAGAGCACTCCTCCCACAGTTCTCTCTTTGCCACTGTGGAGAGAGGAATTGTTTCACTGAGTGCTTCAACTTACCTCAGAATCCTTTGGTTTTTTGACAATGTTGTTTTTCTAGAATCATTCCAAATGAGACACTAAGATGACTCAGAACAATAGGCAAGAAGAATGCCTCTTCTGCCTCAGATTCATGCCTGTCTTGCTGCCTTTTCACTCCAAAGGCCAGACATGAATGAGCTTTGAAATTTAAGGTTGCTCTTTGGAAAAAGTCTCCCACTTCAAGGAATACTCCCTCTAGTAACTCTTCAAAGAGCACATGTACAGCCTTTTCAGTGTCTGCACATTTTGGTCCCCTGCCCCCCTGCCCCCCACTTCCTGCTCTGCGGACCCAGCTGAACTTCCCCTGCCTTGCTCCCCAGTCTGGTTGTGCTCACTTGCCCAGTCCACCCCATGCTCAGTCACCCAACTTGCCCTGTGCTCAGTCACTTAGGTGGGATTTTCCAGATCTCCATTCTCAGTTGCCCAGTCAGCCCACGCTGCTTGCCCATCATTCACCCACCCTGCCCCACACTCACTCACCTGGCCGCCCTGCTCCACACTTACCTGGCCTGCCATTTGCTCACCTGGCCCAGTCCATGCTATTTGCCCACCACTCACCTAGCCCTCCCCGTACTTACTCATCCTGCCCAACCCGCATTCACGCAGCCCAGTTTGTGCCACTTCAGGTTGAGGGGGAGTCACCTGGGCCCATGGAAATGCCCCTAAGGGTGGATGGGAGCTGGGAAAAGAATGAAGGGCAACAGGAAATGGGATTACCGAGCACTGCTGTGAGCCTTGATCCTACTGTTGAAGCACCACCACTGCACTCCCTTCATTCCAGGAGGTGTGTTTGCATTTCCCTGGCTGCTGCTTGCCTTGAATGACTTGAGAAGGTGAAAGTTCTCTGCTCTGAACTTTGTAATTGTTGAACAACTTTAATTAAAATGTTTGGTTTTAATGGTTTAAGAAAGTTTTTTGCTAGGTATGTTTTTAGTTTGTTATTTTCTTGGTGGCCTTGATGAAGGCAGGAAAGCAGGGTATAAAGGTTGCAAGTAAATTAAAAAAAGCATGAGGAATTAGGAGGATTGAGAGTTAGAATGCAATAGTCATGGTGTTTCTAGTTGCATGCCACATAATGGAGGCATTATTTTCTCTTTTAAGGGCAGCTTCTAATTGTGATTTCAGAGTTTGACAGGAGCCTGTTGTGATTTGCCATACTAAGTCCTATTGTTAAAGGAGGGGGAAACCATGATTTATTTGACAATGGTATGCCTGTAAACGTGAGGAAAACAACACATAAATAGAAGAGGAAAAGACAGAAGGGAAGAAACTTTCCTCACATGATGGGGGAGGGGGAGGAAGAAGAAAAAAGAAAAATAGTCCACTTTCCTATGGTGGGGGTAGTGAAGGAGAAACAAAGAAATATGTAAAGGAAGGCGTAATTTCTGACCACAGTGAGTTAAGAGAGACGATGGAAATAGGAAAGAATAAACATTTGTTTTAATATAAAACAAGATATGTGCATAACATAAAGCAAATTACAAAGTCTTATTTTTTTTATCAGTGTCCTTGTCTTTGCTTCCAAAGTGTATTTTCTTGGCAGAAGATCATAAAACTGAGTAAAGGAAACAACAGTTTCTCTTGCTTCTTAAGCATAAGAATACAATCCATCCAGATAATGGATTTAAGCCTTCCAATATAGTTGGCTGTAGAAAGTGAATTGTATCTTCCTAATAACATTACATCTCTATATTTAGTGATTTGTCTGCAAAATCAGTACCTTCCATGCAAGTGTGTGTTCCAATTATTCCTATTTACCAGGGACAGTTTCTATGTTTGGTTTCCTGTGTCTGGTGTGTGGCTGCCAGCCCTGGCTTGGGATATTCCCAGAGATTTGGTGAGGGTAGCTCAAAATGTGATATCACAGAGGTTGCCCTTGGAAGCTGCCATTGTTTTCCCAGGAGAACTGATCTCTATTATCTGGAGACAGCTGGTATTCCAGGAGAACTCCAGGCCTCACCTGGAAGTTGACAACCCTACTTCTCAACGTATTTTTGGCTTTCAAGGTTGTTCTGGTAAAATATTGCTGGTGTCAGGCCAGTGGCTAGAACTGTCATTCCTGGGGTTCAGCTGTCTCCCATAGACTCTAGGAATAGCATCTTGGAATGGAGAGTGAAAGTATCTTGTCGTTAATGCCCATGCCTGTAAATCTAGTGACCCATATTGGTTTTTTATTTAGAATATTTCTATTTTGCTTCTGTAGAGTCCAAACCAAGCAATGCACTTCTTGCCACTTCCTACTCTGCAGCTGCTGAGGTAAATTTTTGACCCGGTAAACTATAGTTTGCCAATTCTTTTAATAAATCAAATGAACACCTTTTTGACCTTTCAAGTGATGGAGGATTTTATTGAACAAACAAATAAATTATACAGCAAGCAAGGTAGATTTTAGCAAGGTGTGGAGCCTGGGTGGGAAGTTCCTTGGTATGTCGATTGGCGGCCTTATTTTCATCTGTGAAATGTTGTCACAAGGTTTGCCCTAGACTTTAGGAAAGATCCTGGAGGATGTCATGGAGGCAGTGGAATATGCTGCCTCAAAGGGTGGTGGAGTGTCCTTCTTTGGAGTTTTTCAAATGGAAACTGTCAGTCAGGAGTGCTTTGGCCGTCAGTCAGGAGTGCTTTGATTGTATATTCCTGCATGGCAGGGAGTTGGACTGGATGGCCACCAGTCAACTCACCACCAGTCAACTCACTCCACCCTTTTTTGAACAAGGATTTTATTCTAGATCGTTCCTCGTTGGGTGGTAAGAGGCCTATCCTAAACCTCAGATGTCTTAATACTTTTTAAACATTCCTAATATTTATTTATTTATTTATTTATTTATTTATTTATTTATTTATTTATTTATTTATTTATTTATTTAATTGGACTTCTATACCGCCCATCCCCGAAGGGCTCTGGGCGGTGCACAACATATGAGAATACAATATAAAAGCAAGTAAACAATTAAAAGCAGCGATAAAAATTTACAAAACTGTAATTCTAATTATATAAAAGCTCAGTGGGTTAAAATGGCGTCCAGCATTCCAATAATAAAAATCCCTCCCCCTCAGAAAGGGAGGCATGGTGAGTCTCAGTTGGTAACAGGTGGCCCAGATGTCAAGGGCCTAGGAAGGGGGCACCATTAGCGGCTGGATCCTCCAAAGGCCCGGCGGAACAGCTCCGTCTTACAGGCCCTGCGGAATTCCCCAAGGTCCCGCAGGGCCCGGACCGCTGGAGGGAGAGCGTTCCACCAGGCTGGGGCCAGAGCCGTAAAGGCCCTGGCCCGTGTGGAGGCCAGCCGCATCACCGCGGGGCCAGGGACCACCAGTAGATTGGCCTCCGCCGATCGGAGAGGCCATACAGGGACATATGGGGTGATGCGGTCTCGAAGATACGATGGTCCCAGGCCGCGTATGGCCTTAAAGGTCAACACCAGCACCTTGAAGATGATCCGGAACTCTACTGGAAGCCAGTGCAGCTGACGTAGTATAAGCTGGATGTGTTCCCAGGTGGCGCCACCTGTCAGCAAACGCGCCGCTGCATGCTGGACCAGTTTCAATCTCCGGATCAAATGCAAGGGAAGGCCCGCGTAGAGCGAGTTACAATAGTCTAATCTGGAGATGACCGTTGCATGGATCACTGAGGCTAAGTCTGTTCGGGAGAGGAAGGGAGCCAGCCGCCGGGCTTGACGGAGATGGAAAAAGGCAGCCCGGGTTGTATGGGCCACCTGGGTCTCCATTGGAAGAGACAAATCCAGGTGGACCCCCAGGCTGCGAACGGAGGGGGTCGGCGCCAATGTGACCCGCTCCCACACCGGCGGCTGGAAAGTCCCGCCCCCCCCTCACGGCCAAGCCAGAGGATCTCCGTCTTCGATGGATTCAGTTTTAACCTGCTCTGTCGCAACCAACCAGCGACCGCCTCCAAACAGTGCTGTAGAGCCACAGGGGCGGCGGCTGCTCCCCCCTCCATCAACAGAATGAGCTGTGTGTCATCAGCGTACTGATGGCAAATCAGCCCAAAACTCTGTACCAGCTGAGCAAGGGGTCGCATATAGATATTAAATAACAGCGGGGACAGTAATGCCCTGAAGTGCAGCTGCACTGAAGCGGGCACTCCGGGAGGCCTGGTCCCCGCACCTCACTTGCTGATTCCGGCCCCGGGAAGCTTGAGGTTATCCATTGAAGGACAGTGCCCCGCACTCCGGAGGCTGACCAGGCGGTGGGCCAAAAGGTGCGTGATCGACCACATCGAACGCTGCGGTGAGATCTAACAACACCAGCAGTGCCGATCCGCCTACGGTCCAAGCTGAATACGGGCGTGTCTGTGACTGCGGCGAGAACTGATCTCCGTCCCATGCCCAGCAGAAGCGGCGGACTGGAAGGGTCAAAGCCGATGTGTCATCCAGAAAGCCTTGAAGCTGCTCCAGCACCACTCTCTCAATTACCTTCCCCAGAAGCGAAGATTCGAGGCGAGGCGGCAATGGCCAGATCTCCTGGATCTAACGATGGTCTTTTAAGAGTGGGTGGACCACTGCCTCCCTTCAACCCATCCGGGAAGATTCCTTGCTCAAGGGAACCATTGATTATACTCAACAGATGGGGTGCAGTAGCTCCGCCCGGCAGGTTTTTACAAGCCAGGACGGGACACGGATCCAGAGGACAGGTAGTAGGTCTAACAGCAGCTAAGGCTCTGTCAGCAAGCGGCTTCAGAGAGCAGGAAAACTGGGTCAAAGAAGGACCGAAGACGGCAAGGGAGTCTCCAGTTAAGCTAATTGTAGCAAACGTGGACGGAAGGTCGTGGCGGAGCGACGCGATCTTATCCGCAAAAAAGCTCATAAATGCCTCACAGCTGATGCTCAATTGAGAATTTAAAGATCTCTCCGATAGGGAGGTCAGCGACCGAATTATGCGAAACAATTGTGCTGAAGTAGAGCTGGCGGATCGCGAGGGAGGAGAAGAAGGCCCTCTTCACCTCCTTTGTCGCCATCTCATAGGCTTTCATAAGCGTCCTATAGGATGTTCGCGCAGCCTCGTCACGAGATTTCCTCCACACTCGCTCAAGACGTCTAAGCCTCCGCTTCATATGGCGCAGCTCCTCTGTATACCATGGAGCGCGCCGGGAGCGGGGGCGTACAGGGCGCCGGGGAGCAACCACTTCGATGGCATCGGAGAGTCGGGAGTTCCAATCCTCCACCTGCTCATCGAGTGTGCCGGCAGGTTCAGGGTCCCGTAGAGCATTCAGGAAACCAAGTGGATCCATGAGTCTCCGCGGGCGGGCATAAATTAGCCCGTCGCCTAGACGGGGGTGGTGCAACAAGTCCACCCGGACCTTCAGGGCATAGTGGTCGGACCATGGCACTCTATCAATAGAGGATACGACCAGGTTTATCCCCGACCCGAAGATCAAATCCAGCGTGTGCCCGGCCTCATGGGTGGGGCCAGAATTTATCAGGGAGAGGCCTAGCGTCGCCATGGATGACACCAGGTCCGCGCCCGCCATACATGAGGCGGCGTCGCCATGGACGTTGAAGTCCCCCAGAACAATAAGTCTGGGGAACCGCAACGCCCAGTCCGCTACCACCTCCAGCAGCCGTGGCAGGCTGTCTCCCGGTGCGCTAGGCGACCGGTACACTAGGAGAACAGCCAACCTCTCCGAGGCCAACCACTCCAGGCCGACACACTCCATACCGGTGACCTCCGGGATGGGGGCTGCCCTAAAGGGGATAGACTCACGGATGAACAATGCCACTCCGCCCCCCCGGCCCTGAGTTCGTGATCGGTGAAGACACGCGAAACCCGGGGGCGCGACCTCGCCCAAGGCGACGGTCTCACCTTCGCGCACCCAGGTTTCGGTGATGCACGACAGGTCCACCTGCTGGGCTCCAATAAAATCTTGAAGCACCGTGGTCTTATTATTGATGGACCTGGCGTTAATTAGCACCAAAGACGAAGCAGAGTGCCCCTGATCCCAACCACCATAGTTTCTCGGGATAGGTCGGAGGTCAGAAGGCAAACGAGCGTAATTATTTCTCATGTGTCTTCTATCATACGGCCACCGCCTACCGCAATATCTACCCTGTCCCAATAATACAGGGATCCCCAGCCCCGGAATTGGTGCCCTCATGACTCTACCAACCTCCCTTCTATCTAAAAAGCCTGACTAATATGCCCAATTCAACTAACTACCTTAATCTATCTAGCCTATCTAGTCTTAATCTATCTAGCCTTAAGCTAAATTCGCTATAATACTGATATTAATGTAATCCTAATGGGCTACACACAGATATATTGTAAATACAATTCCAATAAGCTACCCACAGTTTAAATACAATCTACAATCAATCAATATCTATCAATGATAGTAATGTCAGTCAATATAGTCTGGTAGCACCTAGGTTACCAGCAGCCAAATCGGGGGGTTGGAGAGGGGGATGCAGATTGAAAACACTAGATGGTGGTAAGGGAACCAATCCTTAAGGAGTGTCGTTGTCGCCTGGGCTCCCGGTGGGATCGGTGGAACAGATGTTAGAGGTTTCACTATGGTGGAATTTCTATTGTACAAGCGAGGGGTCCGGGGCTCGCACCACCCGAGCCAGCCGCATAGGTATGAGGCTAGAAAAATGCTACAGGGGGGAGGTTTGAGATTGTAATCCAAATGGCAACCAAGAAGCCTCTGCCACTGACTGCTCCGGTTAGCTCTGAAATAGCGGGTTCTGCATATAGAAAAAAGTCTCCCAGAACGTGACCCACCCAGCTCTCTCACAGCTGGTTTGCACATCCTAAAGGGGATGATGATGTTATCATATGCCCATATTTCAGCAATTCCCCACTGTGCCACTAGCCCTCCAGGTAGGTTCCACCGTCCGCTCCACTGAGAGCATCTGGTTTCCCAGTCCGTTGCTAAGGTCCGTTGCTGGTACTCACAAGACCAGAGGAACTGGATCAGCCCCTGTTGCTGCAAGATAGTATCTGGGGCTGTGTCTCTAAAACTCAAGATTATATTAACGGTACCATTCCTGCAATGCTGGAATTGGCCACCAGGCCAGGTGCTCTGCTGCCACCTGTGGCGAAGGGCGGAACTGCTCCTGCTGTGCCCGATGTTGTTGTGCTGCGAAAGGCCTCGCGGAGGTTCCCGGCTGCGGCTGATGACGTCCGCTTTGGAAAAAGTCTCCCACTTCAAGGAATACTCCCTCTAGTAACTCTTCAAAGAGCACATGTACAGCCATTTCAGTGTCTGCACATGTTGGTCCCCTGCCCCCCTTCCCCCCACTTCCTGCTCTGCGGACCCAGCTGAACTTCCCCTGCCTTGCTCCCCAGTCTGGTTGTGCTCACTTGCCCAGTCCACCCCATGCTCAGTCACCCAACTTGCCCTGTGCTCAATCACTTAGGTGGGATTTTCCAGATCTCCATTCTCAGTTGCCCAGTCAGCCCACGCTGCTTGCCCATCATTCACCCACCCTGCCCCACACTCACTCACCTGGCTGCCCTGCTCCACACTTACCTGGCCTGCCATTTGCTCACCTGGCCCAGTCCATGCTATTTGCCCACCACTCACCTAGCCCGGTTGCGGCTGATGACGTCCGCGCTGGAAAAGTGGGGGTGTCTCTGCCCCGGCCCCCTGCGCCGGCCTCGGCTCTCAGGCGCCACGCCACACCGCACTCCGGGATAATAGGTTCAGGATTCCATTTCAGACATCCTCTCCTTATTGTCACAAGACATTTGGTTTGCACTCCTTGCTCTAAAGTACACCTATTTTCACAAATCCTTCATAAATCCCATAGAAAGTTTCTAAGGTGTCAGTATGTGGATTTCTTCTTACAGAAGGCTTATCTGTCACATAAACAGTTCAAGGCCATTCAATCTTTAGTCTTTAGTTTTTCTCAAGAGAACTAAAATATGCAGAAAATATTTTAAAATCTGGATTTCTTTTTTTAAATCCCTGGAGAAATTGGATGAGGTATTGTCAAAGGCTTTCATGGCCGGATTCAACTGGTTGTTTTGGGTTTTCCAGGCTGTGTGCCCGTGGTCTGGTAGATCTTGTTCCTAACATAGGAACAAGATCTGCCAGATCATGGCCACGCAGCCCGGAAAACCCACAACAACCAATTGGATGAGGATTTGTTAGCTTTTGCAATAGACTGCCTGTTAGAAAGAGAGATTGTGATTGTATAAATCTGATAAAAATCTAAAAGAACACAGCTAAAGATGGCTGCCTAGTGCTTAAAGTGCCAGCAAGAATGAATTGCCAGCCTGTTTTCTGTTGATAATGAAGCCAGCATGGTGTAGTGGTGAAGAGTGGTGAACTCTAATCTGGAGAACCCTGTTTGATTCCCGGCCCCTCCACATGCAGCCTGCTGGGTGACCTTGGACTAGTCACAGTTCTTTCTGAACTCTCTCAGCCCCACCTCCCTTACAGAGTGTCTGTTGTAGGAAGAGCAAGGGAAGCTTCTTTGAGCCTCCTTCAGAGGTAGAGAAAAGTAGGGTATTTTAAAAAACCCTTTTCAAAGTTTTTTCTTCTTCATTCCCAGGGACTTTCCCAAGTATGTTAAAACTCCAGTTAAAAAAATGGTTTCACTGTTGTAAGCATAATGGAGGCCTTTCAGGACTGATAACAATTATTAATGATATTTAAAAATTCTTTCATAATAAAAAATTATCTTTTCTATGAGGCCTTTAGCATAACCCTTTAACCCCACCACTGAAATAAGAACAAAGTTCATGCAACTAAAATGAAGACCTGTTCTCCTCTTGTTTTGTCTTTCTTTTCTTCTTCTTCCTTTCTCTTTGTTGTTTCCCTGATGATAAATTTTGTAAGTCCCCTGGGGCAGAGATCTGTGCTGTTATACCTGTAATGCAATATAAACACTGGCATTGTATGAACAGATAATTTTTATTTTTTAAAAAATCATCATAACTTCTTAAGTAAGCTGAGGCTGAAAGAAGTATACACTCATATCAGCATGAACTATAGCAAGGCAGCAAAGCAGAAGTCTACGCACTACAAGAAAAAACGGTGCTACAAAGCCAAGAACTATATTCACAGGGTAAAAAAAAACCCAATTCCCACATGCATACTTGATCTTAAAAGCTACGAGGGTTTTGGAGGCCCTTTTTGTAAATCTGCGACTTGCCTGAGGGCTGTGTGCAGAGTGGGTCTTGGAATACTGCAGGTCCTGAAATGGAGAAAAATGAGAAACATGTTAAAGATAAATGGAGCAGTTCTTTAAACGTTAGAAAGTAGATTGGTAATTAAGACCAGCTCTCCAAGTCCAAAACCACAAAAAGTTAAAAAGGGAAAATATTTCCAGAATTGCCTATTACACATTGGGCTAAAAAAAAAAAAGCCCATAGTAAAATATATGTTTTATTTTATACATGCCTCCAGCGAAAAATTATTCTTTTACGCTCGCTGGCTGAAGAGTAAGATTGTTAACTCAAATCTGGATGGCCAAGAATTAAATTTAAAGAGCTGCAAACATTGCAGTTTTCAGCAGGTCAGCCATGCTCAAATTCTTCACAAAAATAAAAACAGATATTTTTACTTACAAGCTTTGGCAGCTCCTCCCCTTCCATGCCCACTCTCTCCAAGAAATCCAGCACAGAGCTTCAGGGGACAATGTCTGCAAATTGTCATGGGGAAAACAGGGTCCTCATTGTCAGTTTCAGATTCAGGAATGCAGATCATTCCTAAGAATAGTCTGCGTTGTCCTCAACCTCAGTATTGTTCATTTCTGCTCCCTCTTTTTCCAAATATAGTATTATTTATTCTATAAAGCATACATTAAGAAAACCTGTTAATTAAAAAGCCTCTGTAAAAAAAAAATCACTTTCTGCTTAAATCTGCCCTGGCTTTTTGTCAGGTAAGCTACTCTGGGGAGGGGGATTCACATTTGAAGCATTACAGGACTGTATTATACCGAAGTAGAAGCAGCAATGTAGGCAAGCCACACAAGAAAAATTTGTGTTCTGCTATTATAATTCGTAAAAATCCCACTTCTGATAAAATCCAGGTATTTTGTCCACTCCATCTGAAATTTGGCACAAAGAATCTAGCTTGTCGGGGTATAATCCTGCTAGATGTCAGATGTAAACATAAGAACATAAGAAAGTGCCTGCTGTATCAGACCAGAGTCCATCTAGTCCAGCACTCTGCTACTTGCAGTGGCGCACCAGATGCCTTTGGGAACTCACATGCAGGATGTGAAAGCAATGGCCTGCTGCTGCTGCTGCTCCCGAGCGCCTGGTCTGCTAAGGCATTTGCAATCTCAGGTCAAGGAGAATCAAGATTGGTAGCCATAGATCAATTTCTCCTCCATAAATCTATCCAGGTTAGTGGCCATCACCACCTCCTGTGGCAGCATATTCCAAACACCAATCATGTGTTGCGTGAAGAAATGTTTCCTTTTATTAGTCCCAATTCTTCCCCTCAGCATTTTCAATGTATGCCTCCTGGTTCTAGTATTGTGAGAAAGAGAGAAACATTTCTCTCTGTCAACATTTTCTACCCCATGCATAATTTTATAGACTTCAACCATATCCCCCCTCAGACGTCTCCTCTCCAAACTAAAGAGTCCCAAACATTGCAGCCTCTCCTCATAAGGAAGGTGCTCTAGTCCCTCACTCATCCTCGTTGCCCTTCTTCACTTTTTCTATCTCTTCGATATCCTTTTTGAGATGTGGCGACCAGAACTGAACACAATACTCACACTTAAGTGCAACCGCACTTGAAACATTTGAAGAATTATCCTGAAACAGCTGCCATTTTTTCCCTTTAACCTTGAAGATATTATTTTCATGTTGGGAGGTGCGAAGAGGTACATCCAAAAATTTTTTTTTCTTCATGACATCATAATGGGATGCCGACTCCAGATTTAGGCTCTGTTTATTATCTAACATTCTAATAGTAAAGTTGGCCAAATCTTTGGATACTTAAATCTGTTGGCTCCTCTCAGTTTTATCATCACAAAAACTATGTGAGGTATTTATTTATTTATTTATTTATTTATTTATTTATTTATTTACTTATTTATTGGTTAGGTTTATATACCGCCCTCCCCCGAAGGGGGATATCCATGCAGGTATGTTAGGCTGAGAGTATGTGTCTGGCCCAAGATCATCCAGCAAGCTTCCATTTGCAGATTGGGGATTCAGACCTGAGTCTCCAAAATCCTAGTCCATCTCTCTAACCACTATACCACACTGGCCTAGAAAAGTTTAACTCTACTTAGGATGGCACTGTAATAACTCTTGTCTCCTCCATAATGACGGCTAAGAAAATACTCCCTTAACATCAACCGATAAAGTAAGGCTAACTGCTCTTTTCATTATTTGTTTCCACATAAAAGACAAAATAATATTTTTTCAAATCCCAGCCAAGATTAAGCTTCCAACATGTTAGGATTGGGGTGCAATTTATAATATAGTGTCTTCCAGGCAAAGCCAAATAATGTGGAACAGAAAATTTTTTTCCCAACTGTAATTATAGTACCTTTTACTGCAGTGAAGCAATTTTGCATATAAAATGGAAAATTTTCTGAATAAATTGCCCATAAGGGACACACAGACCATGTATACATGGCAACACGAATGTGACTCCCTTTACAGTTAACACCCAATGTATGACTTATTTTTTAGTCTGGATTTAAAGAAGCATCCCTAATGGCCAAAAAGGGATCTACTGTCAAAGAGACAAAACTCTTCTGCAAGGAAGGATACTGAAAATCCAGATGGATAACATAAGTTTACTGGGGATAAGTTTGCTGAAGAAATGGCAAGCAAAAATTAATATCAAGCATATGGTGATATCTACAAAAAGGAATCAAATATTTCAAGCATCCAACTGCACTGGGCAGCATGTTACACTTTAGAAGGGATTGGGAGATAAGAATCTAAAGACACTGAGCACCAGAATAAACCATAGCTAATTGTACATATCCATTCAGGTTCCAGGCAGAGATCTACTTTTCAAATCAGGAGAAGAGGCTTTTAGAAAGCAAATAATCCAAGGCTAAAGCAGTGAAGAAGCAGGTGACATATGCCAGGAATTGGAGTTGCCTTAGGTCGATTCCCCACTCACGATTAGATGTGTGCTCGCCACTCCAAATATCCAGATTTCCTGCAGAACTCCTCACTACACCAGCACCGAACGCACATTTACCCCATTTCTGTCACACACATACCCCAGCATTCATTATTTTAGAACCTAGAAGGAAGTAGACCTTTTTGAAAAATGCGTGGTCAATCTGGAGCAGTGGGGAAGTTTTTTGGGGGGTGAATCCAGATTCGAACTACCCGCCCTTGCGAGTGACGTGGAGCCTCACATCCAATCTGGGTGCAGTGTAGCTAAAATCCACGTGGATATGTGGCGACATGGGGCAGGTTTGGAATGATTTTCTGATTTTTTGCAACACAAAGGAATGCTACGCCTCGTATCCATGAGGATACGAAAAGACAAAGCAGCACAGAAATGGGGCAATTTGTGCAGTTCTTCTGCGCATGCTCGCACAGATGTGGATCCGAAGTGCAGAAAATAAAAACATTCCCACCACAGCACAACGCAGCAGCCAATCAGGAAGCCCCTGAGCGGATCGCGCAGCAGATCCATGAACAGTGGGGAATTCAGCCTGGCTGCTGGGGTCATTTGGCTGCAGTGGAGACCATGAAATCGCACTGAAAAGGTCTCGAATCAGACCAAACCAGTTTGTTCCCACTTTCATTTTTCCAGTGGGAAATCGACCTTACTTAACTCACTGAACTAGGATTTAAACCATCCAGTTGAATAGAAAACCCTTGAGTATGAAATCCTAATGTGGGTTTGTTATTTTTATGACTGGTTGATAATATGGCATAATTTTTTTGTGGTCAAGGTCTTGATTAATGATTTAATGGCTAGATACATTTTATGGTGGATTCTGCACAGCACAAATCAGATGTCCTGAGGATGTCTTGAAAAGAACAGTCTTGCTTTTTTCTTACTTCACAGCACACACACAAAACATCCTCAGGCTGTTTTAAAAAGAACCCCTTGGACATTTTTGTCTGCATAGCAGATATTTTATTTTCCCACCTTCCACCCTCTCTTCCCCCGGTATTCATTTTCACAGCCTCTGCACCCATTTTCTACAGCTCGAGGGTCTCATTTGCTGCCTTTATTTCCCACAGAGGTGTCCTCTGCTTGCAACTCGTCTGCTTGCTATGTCCTTGTAAAATGTTTGTGAACAAGATTTGTTTCCCCTGGCAAACCCATGCATATGTCTTTTCTTTTCTTTTTTAGAGGGAGCTGTATTTATAGCTACAATGACATGGATAAGATAATTGCAGCTGTTTGGAGGACTGGTCTACCTCCCATTAAGAAGCATTGGTAGACTTGGCCACCGCATACCATCTTAGTTTTTCTGTGCAGAAAGAAAAAACCTAGACAGTCTGCAGAGACCAAACTGCACTTGGTGTGCAGTGTTTTTTTTTTTCATGTCCCCCCATGTCCCCCCATGTTCCACCCCCATGGTGCCCCCTGCCCCCCTTTCCACACTTACCTTAGTTCCTTTTCTTTTTCTAGTACTTTTTCAGGCTGAAGAAAGTGGCCTCTTCACGTTCAGGCTAACAACTGCCTGAGGAACTACGCTTCCCAGGAGACCTTGTGAGCACCAAGGTCTCCTGGGAACTGTAGTTCCTCAGCCCATTTTTTAGCCAGAACTGTAAATAGGCTGCTTTTTTCAGCCTGAAAAAGTACTAGAAGAAAATGAATTAAGGTAAATGTGGGAAGGGGACGGGGGGGTTGCCGTGGGGGGGTGCTGTGGGGGGGGGGTGGGGAGGGTTGCAAGGAAAAGGGGGAGCGGCTGGGGGGCAATTCCATTTGCCTGTCTAGTGAATTGGCATTCAATGCCAAATATTCCTGATGAAATGTCATATACTTCATTATCTATTACAATTACTGTGTCAACATTCCATGTATTCCAATGCTTAACGTTACCAACTGGTAATATTTGGGGTGCTGTGCAATAGAATTACCCCACAACTATGTTTGGTTTAGCCCTGATCACACCTAATCTTGTTGTACTTGGCAAGGATAGGAGCTGCCCTGGAGAGACATAGGTCTTTTGTGCACAGCAAAAATAAGATGTCCTGATGACCAAATGAGAATCCTGGGGAGGAAATCTGCACAGCTTTTCTCCCAAGATATCCTCAGGAGACCTTATTTAAGCTCAAGGCATTTTTTTGAAAAAACCCACTAAAATGTGAACTTTTTTTCCAGGAATCATCTTTAAAACATCTCCTGTTTGGCTGTGCGAACACAAACAGGCAGGAGATTATTTATTTATTTTACAGTTACAACTTTGGTTAAAAGTGACAGGTAAAATGGACATGATCTTTGCCCATCAGGTGTAGACACTATTAGCAAAAACCGGTGTGTGTGTGTGTGTGTGTGTGTGTGTGTGTGTGTGTGTGTGTGTGTGTGTGTGTGTGTGTGTGTGTACTGAGTTCTCTGGAATTCTGGGATAGTTTTTTTCTGTCCATCCCATTGGAACTCTTGCTCCTTTCACTAGCTCTCAGTCTTCAGAGGTGTTAGAAATCCATTGCTTTGTTTCTTATGACTGGCATACCAATGAAATGAAAGGAAAGCACAAATTGAGGAAATAGAACATTGTCTCTCGGCAGAGGGGATTGAGATAAAATTAAGATTCATGTCTCTCCTTCAGATATTTCACTAGGATTTTTTTAAATAACTTTTAAATTTTTCATTACATTTTCTTGGAAGCTCCTTCAGAACAGGGAAATCCATGTTAATCTCAAATTATGCATTAGGTGCAATTTGGTGACCCCTCAGATCTTCTTAACTTTGCACATTGTCTTGTTTCTTCAGAAGCAGATAACACCATGATGCAACTCGACTAACAACTTGAATTCATGTTTTATGCAAGTCCCAAGTAAGAATTGAAAGATCCCCCCACACAAGAAATTCAAATCTGTTCAAAATCTTATTCGATTTTGTGAGAAACCCTTTGAGGTTCTGCTTGAGCAGGAAACTCCACTTTTGTGTCATGTTCTGATTCAGTGGTTTGTTGTAGTGTAATACTAAAGGCTGAGTATGTATCCTATGAGAAAGCTCCATCTTCAAGACTGGTGACAACAGGCAGCATGGAACAGAAAGAAGATTTATTCTACTTCATGCTTCTCAAACAAAATATAGAATGGAATGTCATAGGGAGTGTCTAGTTTACACAACAAAGCAAGTTTTTAATGGATTAAGCTGGCATGGCTTCCCCACAAGAATCTCGGAGGATGCTGGCTCTAGGAGGGTATGAAAAAATTGCAGTTATTTATTTGTATTGTAGCCTGTAAAGTTTAAGACTGAGCAATCCTATTTGAAAAATAACTGAAACAAGAGGAAATATGCTGATGGAAACACAAGATAAGAGTCTCTTCTCCTGTAAATGAATTTCGCTTGTCTCCAATTACCCTTCTTTGATGGAGGGATAGATGAATATGCCCTTTCTCATTTCTCTTTGTTTCCACATGCAGTCATCATGAATGCTTTCTGCCCTTACATTTAAGCTAGTGGTATGTTGATTCATTTGTATCTTTTTATGCATTTTATTCAATTTATTTGGGATTTATATGTTCAATATGTGTCATTTACATGTAAACGAATATAATGCTGATTTACTGACACAAGAGTGTTGTATATGTTTTATAGGAATGTTGCACAAGGGAATTGAAAATGATGCAAAAATAAAGACTGATGTGTTTAATTGACACAAGGAAGAAACACATGCCACATTGGGATTTTCAAGTTTGTAAAATTCAGCTGCATTGCTAATTTATTGTAATGTATGAGTATTGGGTTAACTCAGATCAGGAATACTTCTTTAGGGACTTAGGAATTGGAATTTAGGAGAGACTTAACCAGAATTAGTAGTGATCACATATAATACAAAGTAGCGGAGGAGCAGGAGTAGTCAGTCTGTTCCAATTCTCTAATTATTCTACTTAATATCTGCAGTGGGTTTTTTATTATTTTGCTTGGGTTTTTTTTGTTCTATTGTGGGGTTTGTTTTACTTTGTTTTGGGAAGGCTTGCATTTTCTCTACCCTATTCCCTTGGTTGCCATCCTCTGCCTCCCCATCCACTTTTTATAATCTCTACCCCTTTTCATTGTTGAAATACAAATGGAAAGGCATAATATACACATTTTTATAATGTTCTAATGTTATACTGAATTGCAATTTTTAAAAAAAGAGAACCTAAAAAGCCCTTGTGGCACAGCAGAGTAAGGAAGAAAGCCTCTCCACATGTGGAAAACGTCCATGGAAAACCACTGCAGTTAGGGCCAAAGTAGACCCAATGTAGGGCCAAGATGGGAAATATCTGTTTGTGATTGCTTGTTGTTTAAGGATAATTACTAGCCCTAGGTGGTTGCTTTGAAAAAATGAGAAAGGGTCATTTGGTGAGAGCATTTAAATCTTTACTGTCAGGGCTCCTCTGTGGCTTCAGTAACTCCTCCAAACTACAACTGGCTCCACTGGTGTGAAAATACACATTCAGTTGCTTGTTCATTCACCTATGGAGAACCAATTCCAGTAACAAACATGGGAAGAAGGGTTGATTCCCCACAATCAATTAATCGCGTGATACTCAGGTGAAATATCAAGGATTCAGGAAGAACTCCCCACTGCCTGATCGATGAACAAGAATTCATCCTGGTTCTGGCGCTCATTCTCCCCCTTAACCTGCATCTTTGCCAAACCTGCTTGAAAGCACTACTTTTTCAAAAAATACATCTTCGATCCAGTTCAGAGGGGAGGATCGAGGGTCTAATCCTGGTTCAAATTTCCTGCCATGGAGTGTGACGCAAATGCCTTACAACCAATCTGCACGTGGTGCTGTTCTCGCAAGAGCACAAGAGAATGATAACCAACCAAAAACTTGGGGGATGGAGACATGATGACGTGCTGACGCCATAACGTGAGCACGTTTTTGCAGGAGAAAAAATGGTCCCGCCCCAACACGGCACGACAGCCAATCAGGAGAGACCCGCCAAGCCGATCGCGTGGTAGTGGGGATTGTTACATTTCTTGAATCCAAAATAGGCCTAGATGTCTTCACTGGAAACATGCTGCGGTGGGGAGGTTGAAACCTCGATGAAAAGGTGCAGTTTATTTTCAAACTTGGTTTGATTTAGATTGAATTTCCCAGTGGGGATTCGGCCAAGGGGTTGAATATTCTTTATCAAGCTTTGCTTTCCAATTCTTCAAATTGGCCATTGGGACTGATAATTAGCTGTTAAGATCCTAATCCTGGATCTGTGTCATCCAGTTTGAGCCGGAAAAGGGTTTAAATATAAAAGCGGAAAATGTTCCTTGATTTAATCCAAAATCCTAGAAACCAGAAGTCTATATGAACAGATTCCATGATATGATCTGTATGCTTAAATATAGTTTCCAAGAAAATTTCATCTGTAACTTGTTCTGTAAATCCATAACCCATTTAGGTACGAATATGTACCTTCCATTTGTCATTAGACTTTATCCTATAAAACCATTAAAATGGTTTAAATGTAGCCAAATGCTTTAGGATATCAAAGATGGGCTGATATATGTGAAAAAAATTGTTTTGCTGAAATGCTTTGGAAAAATGGAATTAAGATAATGGAATATTTTGCTTTCTGAGAGGATATATTTTCTTAAATTCTTAATTATACATGTGTTTATATTTTTACTTAAGCTTCGCAATGCAATGGTGAACCGGAAAACAGCAAAATTCTCCATGGAAGTGAAGAAAACAGTGGACAAGGGGGTATTGTATAGAAAATACTGTTCCAGCTCATTCTAAACTCAACTGCTGTGTAGAAAGCAAGTTTAAATAATCTGTTTGGAGTAGAAAATTATCGCTGATAAATTATTTCTTATATGCTTGTTAATCGTGAGTCAGATGTAAACATCTGCATGCTTGCATGTATACTGACTGTACATTGCTATCAATCTTGCCACAGATTATAGCTTTGCTTTTGTATTTAACTTTGCAAACTTCTCATAACAAACCTTCAGGTTTTTTCCCTCCTAAATCTAGAAGCGGGTTTTGGTGATGACAAATGACTACTATTACACAGACATCAAGGGGACTCCTTTCAGGTAGGGCTAGCTATAATAAATGGAACATTTCATCAGGCAGTTACATTTGTGCAAGCTTTGTGAGCTCATTAAAAACTCATCAGAATGGGCTGACAATAAAATATTCCTGAACAACATTGAAAAGGAGAAGGGCTTTCCAGCACGCCCTTTCAGGTTTTAAGCAGAGATGAGGGATTTTGAAAGGCAAATTCTCTGGCCATCATTCAAGCTTGTAATCCAGAAAGTGGCCCAATCTCTGCACTCCTGGGTAAAGAAGTATGTGTGTGTTCCTGTCTTCGTACTGAACTTTGTCTGCCACTGATGAGAATAAGCAGCCCTGATTGCACACAGTCTGTGTGGTATCATAGACCCCATGTACAGAGTTGTTTTAAGATGTTGAGTCTTTATGAAATCTTTTATTGAAACTCTGGGACCCAGATTTACATGGAAGAAGAGGCTTGAGATGATAATTCTGTTTTAAATTATGGATTGGATCCATTGAGTCCTGTTGGATAAATACCTCTGATGGAGAAAGCCTTCCCCAGATGAGCAAGGCTCATTCTTCTAGAAAAGATGGTTCTGTAGAATCCCATCCATTATCATCCATATGCGCTAAGCATATTTCTGATCTTCTAGCACACTAATACAACAGCAATAGTCAGCATTTTTCCATTGGATGGTTAACTAGCAGCTCATTTGATATTCATGAAGAGAGCATAAATACGCTGTACTCAGTGAAGCAGTTTGACGGTGAGCAAGTAGTCATGGTTATGACACAGACAAGTTTTAAATGAGGTGGAGTGGTAATTACCCGACATGAACACAGATGATGTGCCGCTTGGTAAATGAAAGCTACTTATTAAGTTGATTAAAATGGTTTACAAAGACTCAAGCTAATGTAACTGGTGAGTCTTTCAAAAGCCCACTGGCCAAGCAAAGTTTCATTTTCCTAAAATCCATTTTTTCTCACTTGGCTTAATAGGGTCTGCAATCTCTTAAATAGAATAGAGACAACTAGCAACAGCTGTTAACCAATCATAACTAAAGAATTCATTAGTTTTTGAAATTCTCTGGAATTAGTGCTCTTAGTCGTTAAACCATTAGTTCTTATCAAGTCACTGGAGCCAGGCTGATATACCAGACAACACGTAATTATTTCAAACAATCAGTTGCTATATGTGGAGACAGCAGCCCATCACAAGAAAAAAAAACTGTCAGAACACCCCTATTGTCACATTCTTAAATTTTCTCAGTGGCTCAGTTGGCTCCCACACTGTTAATAAGGGATCATTTTCCCCTACACATGACTTTTATTTATAAAGAGCTGTGTCCCTCTATGCCCGTGGTGGCGAACCTTCGGCACTCCAGATGTTATGGACTACAATTCCCATCAGCCCCTTCCAGCATGGCCAATTGGCCATGCTGGCAGGGGCTGATGGGAATTGTAGTCCATAACATCTGGAGTGCCGAAGGTTCGCCACCACTGCTCTATGCCAATAAGCAAAACATCACTGACTGTAGTGGAACTTCATTTTATTTTGCCGGGGAATGAATAGTTGCTGTAGCTCTAAATGTGCAAATATATGCAGCATTTTTCTGCTGGCACAACAAATATAAAAATGGCACTGAAGATGAGCAATAAATACCAAAGTACAAACAAACGGAAACAAGTCTATCCATTGTCTCTAAAGCAGAAAGTAACAACATAATTGGAAAATTGGCACTTTCCTCTATATTTTACACCCTTGCTTGTGCCACAGATTTCACGATTTGCTTTTTGTTTATCTGCACAGTTTAGGTGTCGCTCTTTCTAAAGGACACGGCAAATATTTCTTCAGAGGAAATGTTTCAATAGAAGAAGGTAATTTTTTTATATGATCACATTTTCTATAAACCACTTTAGATGTTGCACCTCAGTGGGTCAAAAGTACTTGATCTCCTGAACAATTAACATGTTGTTTTGCCATCTTGTGTACAGTTCAGACTTTCTTCACAAGAAAGGGATGGTTGACTGAACTATTTATCTCATCTCCCACATTTGACATCAGATGCATAAGATGTGTGCCTGGAAACAGATTTGGAGCCAGTGTAGATGGCCAAGATTGGGGTGATATGGTCCCTATGATTCACTCCAGGCAGCATCCTGGTTGCAGCATTCTGCCCCAACTGAAGTTTCTGAACACTTTTCAGAGGCAGCAGCTGCATGTTGAACTGTGTTACAGTAATGTAACCGAGATATAAGCAGGGCATACACCACAATAGCTACATCTTTTCTGCCCAGGAAGAAAAACACAGCTGGTTGACCTGTCAAAGCTGGTAAAATACATTCCTTGCCACAGCTGTCACCTGCTCGTCCAGCAGTAGGCTTGGGTCCAAGAGCACCCTCATGGTACAGGCTTATTCCTTCAAGGGGAGTGTGTCCCAGTCCTGAATAGGTGACACCATAAAGCCCAGATAAGACCATCCATGACAGTGTGGTGTCACATGTCCCCAAGAACACGCCATCTAGTCATGTGGGGTGGCACCGGGCACTGGCCGGGTCCTTGTGCTCTCTTGCGGTGTGGTGCCCTGTGACTCCCTCCATGCCCAGGCAGTGCTTGCTATGGGATGCCACACCACTGAAGAGGCTGGGCACAAGGACCCAACTGGCGGCTGGCAGCTCTTTCTGTGCTGGGACGTGCCCTGAAGGCACTGCAGCATTACAGGGTGCCCGTGAGGTGCTGCAGCTTTGCAAATGGTTGTAAAGACTTACTCCCACTCTTTCACCATTCTTACTCTTTTTTAGGAGTAAATAGTTGCAAATAGCGGAACATCTGAGTAAGGAAGACTTGGAGGATCGGGCTCAGAAGGCTCCTGCTTTATTTTTTCCTCTTTTGTTTCTTGCAAGCCTTCAATAGGCTTCAAACGAAATAGTGATGGGAAAGGAAACTTTGCTTTTTAACCCACAAGAGGGTGCTGGAATAAGGGGTGGGATGGGGGAGGCTTATGGGCCGCTTTGAACCAAACAGCCTGGGGGAGGGGATTGTCCAGGGGGAGAACAGAATATTGTGGTTTAATAAAAATAATATAATAATAGCATTTAATAATAGTATTAAAATCTTGATGTCCAGGAAGAAGTTCGGATTCATACTCTGCTTTTCTCAATCTCAAGGAATCTTGAAGTGGCTTGCAAACTCTTTCCCAGCATAAAATGCCACACTGACTATCAATACAAAGAGTAGAACTGCGGGGCCTTCCTGAGAGGGAGATCTCCAGGCGCCCCCAGGGGGCTGGCAATCCACTGTGGGGGTGGGGGACTCCCCCAAGTGTCCACAAGGGGAGTGAGGTCAAGGCTTGTAAGGCAGCGGAGGGACAGAAAATCTAGGGAAAATGGAGTGGGGAGGGGACAGAAACTCAGATTTTGCCCTGGGCTCCATTTTTCCTAGATATGCCTCTGCCATCCATCGTAGCACTTCTGTCTTGTCGGGAGTAAACTTCAGATTATTAACCTATATCCCTTCCAAAAACTGCCATTATGGGTATGCTGTAAAAAAAATTAAATTCATTTTTAATTTTAGCTTTACACCTTGCCCATCCCAAAAGGGCTCAGGGCAACAATAACATGTTAAACCTACATTACAGGTAAAAATTATAATTTTAAAAATACTCACCATAACTTTAAAGATAGCCCAAAGGCAGGACCTGTCTGTGAAAAACCCACCTTTATTAATATACTAGCAGGGCCCAGCCACGCATTGCTGTGGCAATTGTCCTTCTCATCACAGTCCGCAACCCACACAGATGTCCATGCAGGTCCAATGATCTGCAGCATAGCCTTTTGGGGTGGTCAAATGGAATCCCTCTTTCCCTTTTCAATTCACATTGTTATATGGTGGTGTCTTGTTTTTTTAGTATAAGGTAACCCTTTCCATTCCACAACGGAACTGTCCAGAGTGCGAATCCCGCTGTCCATGAGGCTGGTTGACACGCACAGTCCGGGCTTCTGGAGCACTTGCACTTGTGCTCAACCTGGCAGGGGTGTGTGGCCTCATGGGGAGACTGCTGCAGACAGGCCTGGGCACCATTTTGCCCCAGGCTCTGGTTCTCTTTCCTCTGTCTTGCTTTCCCCTGCAATGGTGGGAAACGAGGGGGCTGTCAAAGCCTTGCAGAAGCCTCGCTCTAGCTGCTATGGCAGGGGGAATGAGGAGCAGGGTGCAGAAATCCCCTGCCCACCTCCATCAGAGATCCTGTGGGGCCTCAGATGGAGGTAGGTAGGGGAAGCTGGCTGCTGTATTTCCCACCTTAGACTTATACTCGAGTCAATACGTTTTCCCAGTTTTTTGGGGCAAAATTAGGTGCCTCGACTTATATTCGGGTCGACTTATACTTGAGTATATACGGTACTTTCTCTGAATCCCCAGGTCTCATTAACAAAGGAGGCCTCTAGCTTCTTCCGTTGCTGAGATGTGCCTTCTTCTTTAGGTCTCTGAATGAAAGAGTTTATTGCACTCCCTTGTCTCACTTTGTACCACTGTTGCATCTCTTTTTGTCTTCTTTCTTATTTCCATCTGCTTACCTTTTGATTTTCCTCACAGTCACTTCTTGCCATAATAATTGCTTCATAACTACTGCTTACCCTGTGATGTCCAACACAAATCACTCTCAAATACCAGCTTTTTTCATACCATCTTTAGTGAGGCTTGTACAGGTGTCTTCCACTGTCTGATGTATGTGATCATATATATTTAATGATCATTGCTTACCTAGATTTAACCAAACAATCTCCTTCATTCTTGTGCATTTGTGAGCACAAGTGAAAATACAATTTGTTATGATTCATTATGCTGTATAAAACTAATATATTTTGATTTAAAAGAAAAAAATGACAATCATGACTTGTATATGACTACTTCTGCTTAATGACCTCCAAAATAACCCTTTGCCATTTATTCTTGTTTCAGGGTTGCATGATTTAGAGCAGCCTGATGTATCTTTGGCAGATGAATGGTAAGCGTTTGATGAAGCGTGTCCAGGGCTGGAGTATACCCCTTTTCGTCATGGTAGTCATGCCTAGCTCCTCATATGGAAAGACAAAAGGAGATCATGCTTACTAATCTGTGGTACAGCTATTTTTAACCACTTTGTGTTCTTAGGTCATATTGCAATACCGACTTGCATCCTGAGCACCGCCAGATGAGTCAGTTGGCAGCTATTAAAAACTACCTCACAGGAAAAGAGCCATTGCTTCAGTGTAAGTATACTGCATTTAAGTGTTAATTTGAATCTGGTTTGCAGACATCCACACAAATAAACACATTGTATTTGCCTTTTGGGGAATTGAATATAGCCTATTTGTGTTTTCCCAGTGCACCAAAATGTGCATAATTAATAGCTCTACTCTGACAGCTGATGTAACAAAGCAGCTGAAAGAAAGCTATGAAGCAAATAATTCCTGGTTTGGATCTTGCATCAGCCTCTCATCCTCTTTCTGTTCCCCATCTAGCAGCACTGTAAATGTGTAAAGTGCCATCAAGTCGCAGCCAACCTACGGCAACCCAGTAGGGTTTTGGAGGCTAGAGGTGATTTGCCTTCATCTGCATCAAAACGCTGGTATTCCTTGGTGGTCTCTAAGTATTGGCCAGAGCTGACCCTGCTAAACTTCTGAGATCTGACAAGATCAGGCTAGTCTGGGCCATCCAGATCAGGGCTGATATCTATCTAGTGTGTGTCAATCTCATTCCTTCTAAGGAGCTGGTGTTCTCTTATTCTTTTTTCACACAAGCCAGTGATGGTAGTTTAGGCAGAGAGAGAATGACTGGCTCAAGATCAGCTAATAAGCTTGTTAACCGACAGGGGATATGAACCTGGCTTTCTCTACTCTGACCCTTTAACCACCATACTACAATGGCTCTGATAATAATATTTAACCTACCATACCAGATTTTTAAAAAAGATTGCAACATAATAATATATGTGAGGTACTTTAAATATTCAAAAGCACTATATAAGTCCTAAGCATTGTTACACTGAGTTTGTACAATATAGACAAGTCAATGGTGTATCAACACAATACCGTATGTATGTATATGTATGTGTTTGTGTGTGTGTGTGTGTGTGTGTGTGTGTGTACCGTCAAGTCTCAACCAACTTATGGTGACCACAGCATTTTTTCAAGGAATGTGAGAAATCAGTGGGGATTGTCATTGCCTTCCTCTGCAGTATTTGTTGTTGGTCCCAAGTGGAAGAACCTCTGGTTGCTTGCAGAAGGTCCCAAGTCCAATTACCAGCATCTTCAGTTAAAAGGACCAGGTAGTAGATAACCTCTGCTTGAAGACACTGGAGAGTTGCTGCCAGTCTGAGTAGACAAAAAGGACCTTGATTGACCAATGATCTCATTCAGTATAAGGCAGCTTCTTGTGTGTTGCAAGTGTTTTTCCCATCCCTGTTCAGCTTTCAAGATCTTATGAGATCAGACTATACCATACCATTCCACATCAATACAACGCCATACCCCACAATAAAATAAAAAGACATTGATCTTAGGGTACATAGTAAAACCTTTATTAAAGAAATTAGAAAGGACACTTAGATTGATTCAGTGATAGAAAACAGAATAGGCTTCAGAACAACCCTGCATGAGTAACTGAGGCAATTCCATGTTGGCAATGAAAGGGCACCGTGTGGGAGCGGGAAGGATGGTCGATATTAGTCCATATTCTAGAATGTAGATATTATGTATTAGGTATTGACTAAAATATAGCATGGAAGCATGGAACTCTTACAAGATTTAATATATGGCATTTAGACAACGCTAGCTCCTGTTTACAAAAGAGTAGTACTAGCTTTGGTATCCAGAACAAGAACAACGGTCATCACCTCTAAATCAAAATGAAATGGGTGAGATTTTCCATCTCTTGCATTCTTAAAATTTCTTCTGGTGTCAGAGTCCTCAGTGAAATGTCTGATTTGTGACAATGGACCTGGAGAATCTTTGGCAATATTCCATAGTATACTTGATTCCAAAAGAGGCTTTGTGCGTGGTTTTTATCAATGCTTTAAAACATTACAGGTGATAAAGAATTAATACAAGAAGTGCTGTTTGATGCAGTAGTGAGTGCACCAATAGAAGCTTATTGGACCAGTCTTGCACTAAACAAATCAGAGTAAGTAAAAACAAAGTTGCTTATTATTTTAACAAACTTATGCATAGTTTGGTTTTTTAAAAAATAGTCAGTGTTCTTTGTAGTAAATCAGTGCACAGGAAGAGCAATCCGGGGGGGGGCACCCCCCTGGATTTGGTGTGGGCTTCTGGTGGCATAAGTGCCCTTTCCGGGGCACTTACATTGGTGGAGGGACAAATCCACCAGTTTGCAGCCACTGCAGTGCCCTGTACCAGTGCTTGCATTTCATCCCCAGCAACGCAGGCATTTTGGAGGTGTTCTAGGGCATTTTGGGGGGCAGGACTGACCTCAGTCAGTCTCCAGACACCTTTCAGCCCCCGTTATCTCAGTGGAGCTGCTGGCAGAGATATGCTGCGATTCTTGCGGCATATCTCTATTCTCTCCTATAGGAGAGTTGGAGGTTTTTTGTTTTTAAAAAAATCTTTTTCAGGCTTCCTGCACTGCGGGAAAGGCCCATGAAGCAGGCAGAGCAGTTCTGAAGCAGCACCATCCCTGTCCACCTAAGCTTTGAATTCTGCCATAAACCACATTGCATTAAAATCAGTTTTGAAAAGAATAAAGGGGAAGGGAAAACACCAGTGGTGGGATTCTAGATTTTTAACAGCCGATTTGGCCCGGCCCCCCTGCCATGCCCATTCTTCCCTGCCATCGCCCACTTAACTGGCTGTACCCCCTTTTCCACATTGGGCAGGGGGAGGGAAAGCGGCAGCTGTGGCTTTGCACGAAGGGGCCACACGCCTGGACTGGAGTCCTGCTGGAGGTTGCCCAGGCCTCCCAGCCACTGCCCTAGCCCAAGAAAGCCACAATGGTGCAGCCAGGAGGCCTATGCAACCTCCAGCTGGCCTTCAGCCCTGGGGCATGCCCCGCTGGAGGTTGCCCAGGCCCCCCGGATGCACTGCAGTGGCCTTCTTGGGCTAGGACAGCAACTGGGCAACTTCTGTGAGGAGGAAGGAAGCCCCAGCCACCACCACCCCTCAAAGTCCAAGGCCCTTGGCTGGGGACTGTCTGGGGCTTCCTCACCATGTGGAGGTTGCCCAGCTGGCCAGGGGATGAGGCCCAGCCAGCCTGGCAGCCTCCGAGTGCAGGCAGGAAGCCCCAGACAGCAACCCTTGGCTGAGGGCTCCCAGAGGCTTGCTTCCCACGTGGAGGCTGCCCGGCTGGCTGGGAAACGAGCTGTGGATCCTCACTTCCCAGCCAGCCAGACTGCCTCTGAGTGCAGGGAGGAAGCCCCAGACAGCAGCCCTTAGCTGAGGGCTGCCAGAGACTTCCTCCCTGCATGGAGGCTGCCCAACTGGCTGGGAAATGAGGCAAGGATCCTCGCCTCCCAGCCCACTGGGCTGCCTCCCAGTGCAGGGAGGAAGCCCCAGACAGCCAGTTCAGTGAACTAGCTATAATTTTAGCTACCGGTTCTAGTGAACCAGTCCGAACCAGCTGAATCCCACCTCTGGAAAAGACCCATTAATGGGAATTAAAACATATTTTTAAAAACTATATAGAGAACAAACTAATCTAAATACAATTTTTGAATAGGAGGAGGAGAGAAAACCAAAATTTTGGAGTGGGACTTATTCCCAAATAAGCATGCAGTGGATTTGATCAGAATGAAGGGATCTAGCACATTAAAAGTGAGCTATATACAGTTGTGTCTTACCAATTCTAGGACTTTTTTGCATTCTCATTTTCCTTGCTTCTAAATTCCTGGGGTTCTGAGGAGGGATGGTTCAGTTGGGGAGAGATGGTTCAGTTCTGTTTGTGTTTTTCATTTTGATTCGATATGCTTTAAATTTCATGTATCTCTCTGCAGATTTAACTGCAGATTTTTATGCTGAACTTAAAGCTGGCTGATATTGAATAGACCACAAGAAGGAACAAAACATGTGTGGAACTGATCCCACCCCCCACCCCAAAGAAACAGAAACATGCAAAGGAGGAAAATGAGAATGTGGAAAGTCCCTGCATTGATTGTATGGTTGGGAAAATATTTTAATTAGAGTAGGTTGACTAATCTGTTAATTAAATCATAGCATTGCTACTATACCTTCATTCTTTTTGTGGTTATAAGATGACCACATACCATTTACTGTCTAGAAATACATTTGTTTCTGTCTTTCAGAAATTCAGACAAGGGAGTAGAAGTTGCTTTTCTCGGAACTCGAACAGGTTTTTCTCGTGTCAATTTGTTTGTGGGTCCAGAACAGCTAACTAACCAGTAAGTCATATGCTATGCAATATTAGAAAACAGGAAGAACAGAAAGTTGGCCATAACAACAAAACAGTCCCCGATTTCCCCCAACTTTCTATATTCAAACTCAGGTTTTCTGTATTGTAGCATTTAAAAGTGTTTTGGTGTGTCTTGTGTGGTTAGGAGCGTACTGTTCCAGTTAGATACTTGATCGTGTTCTTATCTTTTGGGTGAAAGGAGGCAATTTGACCTTATTAAAAGCAGTGGTCATTTATCTAGTCTAATAAAATGTACCCTTCTTAGCATAAGTGATTAGCAGATATCTAAGAACCAAAACACATACCTTAGGTAAACTTCTGCCTAGATTTTTGTTTTACTCTTGCCCACAGTTCCATAGTTGAAGAACTCTGAATAATAATTACCTAGCTTCTAAGACTGTTGGACAAACAATTTAAGCATTATAAAGTACATTAATACTATCTGATATTGTATAAGCAAGGCAAGTGATATTCATTTGGGACTTAGCTTGAGTGTCTGCGCAACATGTAATTCCAGGTCAAGCTGATCCAAAACAGTGGATGTATGACTGCTACAATAAATTGACATACTACATGGTCTACAGAAAGCAACTCTGCATTTTTTTCATTTTAGGCGAATGTTTATTCAACAGCACCAATCCAGAACAATTATCCAGTTTAAAATAAGATTTTAATTCAGAAAGTCCAGGATCTAAAGAGTTACTTTAGCTGTGTCTGAATGCCAGAGGGATTTCCCCCTTGAACATTATGCCGTATCACAAACAAATGTTCACTGTCACATTATGAATGTCAGTTATCGTGTGAAGTGTATTCTTAGAAAGGAAGAACGGGAAACAAGTTTAGAATCATGCTAGTAATGAGTTGTTCTATACCATCTTAGAAAAGACATGATTTTCTTGATGAATTGTATGTGATTCATTAAGAAACTGTAAACATATTATATTTCCTTCTGTTTCAAGAGACTTCTTGACAGCTGAAGACAAGGAGAATATTTTCAATGCTGATCACTTTCCACTTTGGTACAGAAGAGCTGCTGAACAGATTCCAGGAAGCTTTGTATACTCCATCCCATTCAGTACAGGTTTGTCACTAGTTATGCTGTAACTCTCAGATGCTACATAACTTTTTTTTTTAAAAAAAGGAGCTCCTGGTCAAACAAAATTTGGTACCCAGTATTTTTCACATCATATTATTTAAATTACAGGTGACCAGAGTTTGTGTGATAACTCCAGTAATTATTTTTAATTTCAAAATATACTAAAACATGAAATGTGTATCTATATGTGCATAGAACATCACTAGGTAGTAATTTGAAGACTAGAAAGTTGGACTTAAGAGGAATTAGAGATACCTAGTTCTGTGCTTTTAAAACCTTGTGAAAGTGGCTACAAATTTAAGTACAAATTGCTGGAATATATAAGGAAGCTATTAGACTACAATCACAGCAAGTTCATGGAATCAGGATAAATTCAAGGAATAAACCATCAGCAAAATAGTGGGGAATGAAAAAGTGGTTCCTTTGTTGCCAATAACAGATAGTAAACCTGCTTGTGAGCTTTTGTTTGAGTCTTGTCTTATTGTGTCACCTGGTCAGTCCCTTTGCAGTCCAATTACTTTGTTGGTGTGACTGGTGATCTGAAAGTTTCCTGCTTTGGTCACAACATGGTGACAGCACATACGTTTATATCCTGTCTGTGCACCCTATAGTTTCATGCTGATTCAAGTTCTATCAGGAGCCTTCGGGTCAAAGCAATCAAGTGGCTGAAAGGATTCATGACTGGATTTTCCCAGCATTTAAAAAAAAAACTGGCTAAGAATTTGAATTGGATCCACGTGACAAAGGAAGAAGGGGAAGCCACCTATTCCCATTGGTGTGGTTTCACCAGTCAAAATATGTGCACGCGGGCGCACACGCTGTTGTTAGCCCTCAAAGGAAAAAGCTCAGACAGCTCATCTGCCTGTCTTTTCTTCCACTGAGATTTAACAGTAGTACAAGGAGTGATTTCAATCAGCACAACAACATGAGGGAGTTAAAGCTTCCTCTTCTACCCCTACGTGGTCTTAATCCCAATCAAACGGTCCTTATTTCTCTAACCTTGTACTGAGAAGACTCTGGGGCCTTTGCTCTTTATCATCCTCTATTGTAAGAGCCCTTCATCATTTCTTATAATGGCTTATACTGAAAAGGAATCTTGAGTTGAATAATATTTCATTCCTTTAATTTGCAGAAACTGCAAACAAAAGCAACGTGGTGACAGCAAGCACTGCCATTCAACTTCTAGATGACAGAAAATCCCCAGTGGTTGCAGGTAGAATTGTTGCTGCTTGTTTATACTAATATTATAAAGAGGCTTTGCTTTTTTCCCTGCCACTTAGACTCCCTATAAAAATTCTTATTTGAAGTCTGTTTTGGAAGAAAGTTCAATAAAGTGCAACATAATGATCTAATGTCTGGGTCACTGCAGGCCTTCTCCTTAAAATGCTTGACTCTAAGGGCCTTCGACTCAGAAAATATTTTAATAAGTTGATGGGGGTGGTGTAAGTTAGTATAATCAACCCAGTAATTATAAAAACAAAAATTTCATTGTGGGGAACTTGTGAAATCTCAAATCTTTCTTATTACATGTTTTTATGGACATGAGCATAGTCGCATGAGTCATTCATATCTCTGTTTGAAGTTAGGTAACTATCTAACATGAGAAAAATAATTTGTGCACTTATTTTGGCAAGAAGACTTATCAACAATAGCACCCGAAAAGCACAAAGCAATGCTTCAGATGTTGGATTTTTTCAATATGCTACTTGCTTGCTATATATATATAATGTGCTTTTAAAAATGAGGCACGACTCATTCTAAGATGACTATTTGATATAAGTACGTTTCTTTTTATGATGGTTTTCTCCAACTGCAAAAGTGGTCATTTATCAGTCACTGAACACTGAAAACCATGGGGCCAAGGGAAAGATCTGTCTCTCATCAAACGTTGGTTCAGTAAACATTAACAATTAAAGCATGCACATTCTTGTTGGCCCCTATGATTGCCAGCTTTGGCATGGGAGATTTTTGTGTTTTGGGAGGCAATGCCTGGAGATGGGTGAGTTTGTGGAGAGAACCAGCTCAATGGAGATGTGACATCATACAGTTCACCCTCTGAAGCTACTGTTTCTTACAGGGGAACTGATCCCGGTAGCCCAGAGATCAGCTGTAATTCCAGGAAAACACCAGGTTCCACCTGCAGACTGACAACCCTATTGGTTCCTGACATGTGTTGCATTCTTCCTATGTTGTATGTAGATTTAGCCCAATGACAAAAAAAATGAAGGTAGCAGCATAAACCAGTGGTGGTAGAATCTTTTTTCCTCAAATACCAGCAAAAAAGATAGGGGAAAGAATATTACTAGCTGTTGGCTCTGTGCCAGCTACAAAGTTGTTTAATTATAAGTACTGAAAAGAGGTTACTTTGGGTAATTCTTCCTGTTTCTACCATGCCTTTGATTTTTGAAGTTGTTTCCTGCACCTACAACATGGCGTTTTCATTAAAGCATCCATCAGTCAGTCTGATTCCTGAATCTGCATGTCTCTCCACTCCGACTCAATTCCTCAACCCAAACCCTTTCTGAAGACTTCTTCCTGCTTTTATAGCAGACAGCATGCCCTATCTGTGGCTACCAGCTTTAGCCGTACAGCCCAGCCAATCAGGTTGCGCTCTGGCTGTTACTGTGGTGTTTTGTTCTGGCTAACTGCACCATAAACCCCATAGAAGCCTAATCCGTCACACATAGCCCCACACCAGCTTCACAACTACAGTCTGCCCCTCCCAATAGGGTTGGGCTGTAAATTATCTATTTTGAGTCTGCATTTACATATTATAAACAATTAAATACCAAACTTCATTGATTAAGAAACACAGTTTGAAAAACAATACACAACTGCACAAAAGAAATGTTGTGTGATAGATGAATGGTTGAAACCTTGATGACATCCTGGAAAATATGGCCCTGTACAGCTGTTTCCAGTCTGCTCAATGAAAAACAAGACAGTTAAAGGTCACCATCCCTGTCATCCTTCTCAAGCTCTGTGTTGCAAGGCTTGAAAATTATAATGCAGTCCTTAGCAGGGGTTATACCCCTCTAAACCCATTGACTCCAATTGTCATCAAAGGGTATAACTCTGTTTAGGATTACAAAATGAGGCTTGGTATATTCTGACTACAGTAACCAAAGGATAGAAAAAGGACGTGAGTTCACAAAGTTTGCAGACACCTTGGTCTTCCCAACCCAGTCTGCAGCCCCATCTGCATAGTCTACCATCTAGATATCCAGCATTTTGTAGGTACGCACATATGCACATACACTTGGTTTCTAATATATAGACTTCTTGCAACAGTAATTGCTGAAGTCCCAAATCAAGGTTATTCTGTTGACCCACCCCAGGTTATCTGTTGACCCACCCCAGCTAAAAATTTTAGTTTTAGATCATGCCCACAGAAATATTTCTTTTTTTGCCTTCATGGTTTTCTACATTGGTGGAGTTGCCAATCCAGCTTATTTTTAAACCACAATTCTGCCTCATTTTGTGATCCACTTTGGACTTTTTCACAGCACATATTTCCTGAATTTATGTGTTCCTATTGGGTGCCCTTATAGCACAGACTGAATTTGCGTGTTCCTATTGGGTGCCCTTATAGCACAGACTGAATTACAAATGCAAGTTGAATAAAATTGCATTTTTGCTGTTTATACAAATGGCTTAGATAGGCACACCACAGATTGCAGAAGTGAAAGGGAAAATTAGGATGGTTTTCACCTGGTTTGTGATTATCATAAAATCATAGAATCATGGAGTTGGAAGAGACCACAAGGGCCATCAAGTCCAACCCCTAGCCATGCAGGAACCCACAATCAAAGCACTCCTGACAAATGTTCATCCAACCTCTGTTTAAAAAAACCTTCAAAGAAGGAGATTCCATCACACTCCAAGGCAGTGAATTCCACTGTCCAACAGCCCTGACAGGAAGTTCTTCCTAATGTTTAAGTGGAATCTCTTTTCCTTCACTTTGAATCAATTACTCCATGTCCTAGTCTCTGAGGCAGCAGAAAACAAGCTTGCTCTCTCTTCGACATGACATTCCTTCAAATATTTAAGCATAGCTATCATGTTCACCCTTAACCTTCACTTCTCCAGACTAAACATCCCTAAGTCTCTCTTCGTAGGGCATGAATTCCAGACCTTTTACCATTTTGGTTGCCCTCTGGACACGTTCTAGCTTGTCAATATCCTTCTTAAATTGTGGTGCCCAGAACTGAACACAGTACTCTAGGTGAGGTCTGACCAATGCAGAGTAGAGTGGTACAAATGTTTCCCTTGATCTAGACACTATTCTCTTATTGATGCATCCCAGAATTGCATTGGCTGCCATAGCACACTGCTGACTCATGTTCAGTTTGTGGTCCGCTAAGACTCCCAGATCCCTTTTACATGTACTGTTGTCAAGTCAGGTGTCACCCATCCTATATCTATGCATTTCATTTTTTTCTGCCTAAGTGTAGAATCTTACATTTATCTTTGTTGAAATTCATTTTGCAAGTTTTGCAAGTTTGCAATTTAGAATAAATATATGGAGGAGTTAACAGACCTCACAACAACCTGAGACTAACATTATATTGAGGTTAAAATTAGGATCATTTTTAATTTGTGTAGGAAAATAAATTATGATAGTTATGGGACTCTTGTACCTAATGCTTATCTAACATTTCACAATGGGCATAAGTAACTTCATACTGCCTGAAAGTGAGACATCTTGTAGAGCATTGGATGCCACTGAGCACTGCATTTTGGCAGATGCTGCTGTTATCTTTCAAGCGAGCTGATTATATGCTGACCATCTGGTTTGAATGTCACAGAGCACTCCCCTTTCATAATGGAAAAGGTTACAGCGGAAAATAGTTTATTATTAAATAAACTGGCTTGTGAGAACAACAGGTGCTTTCACCACGATGTCAGTTACTTAAAATGGTCTTCTGAATTGTCTGCAACAATTTAGTATAGTGAAGATATGAAGAGGCTAAAAGTCAGGTTGAAAACAGGGTGACAGGAATGTATTAGGAGTAGCACGTGGCTGAACTGTATAACTGAAGTTTTCATTCATACTCAAGTACACTACATCCACATATACCATTTGATAGAAAACTCATTGCAGCCCGAGTTAAAGAATTGAGCACCTATAAGAAAACCCATAACGACAAACACACAAATAACAGAAATGAATATAATAACCTATTTCTTCACTAGGGTTGAGACAACATTTCAAAAGTTTCTGATGTTATTTGAACATCCCTATTTTGATATAATTTATGCTTTGAGGGATGAGATTGTCTTTATTTTCTCATTAGTGAAATACAATGCACATTATTTCACATTAGAAAATACACTTCACACTAAATTTTTACGATTAACATTAATGTATTTTCATTGCTTTTGTGAATATATTGGATGTAAAACATATAAATAATGGAAAAACATCTAAAATGGTGATAAATAACTAAAGGATCCTTATAAGAATAAAAATTAGATAATCTGAAATGAACGGTGTCAATAAGCAATGAGTGAGTCTCAAAAATTGCTATATTGGTTCATCCCTATTCTACATGAAAAGAATATTCAACAGTCTATCCTACCTCGAAAGTACATAAATTTTCCACCTCAGATTTTAGAAAGCTGCTTTCCAATATATATTTTAATGAAAGACCAAAAAAGAATTCATGCAGATAAATTTGTGATTTTTAATAACAGATGTACACATCAGAGCTTTAGAAATGAAGGGAGTTTCTGCAGGAACTCTTGTAATTCAGTGTACAGCAAGTAGCTAAAAATAATCTGTAATACATTTGAAAATTACTCACAAACAATTGTGGAAGATAATTTGTGGTCCTCATGGAATATATTTCAAATGGTGCCTTTCATCTGTTTTCTACAGTTGAGCATTAAATATCTCACATTGCAAAATGGTAACTTTGCATTTCTTAATTTAAATGATTAGATTTAGATTTCCTCCATGGAATGTCTTCTGACAAATGAAACGTTAGTAAACATCACTGAAGAAAATGGTTATTTGTGGTGGTGTCCGCAGTTTGAAACGATAAATATACAGTTTCTTTTCTGGAGCATATTTGGTGTTTCTTAATGTGTAGAAGTTTTAACATGTGACAAGTCAAAAAATAGGTTATACCCAAAATTGGAGTTTCAATGTGGCCAAATCTGTGGGCACTCTAGAGATTGGAGCCATGAACAAACTAGAAGACTGAAAGAACCACACGCTGTACAGACCCGAGATGAATAAGGCAGCTTTTATTGTTGTTATTATCCCAAGGGGCAATGTATAATACAGCCCTTTCACTGGTAAGATCATGTCAAAGCAAAATACCCCCCTTCCCAAAAAAATATTGCTCAACTAACCTCAAGGATATCTGCCTCTCATTCGTATGACCAATATGGATGCCTTTTGGCCTGGAAGGAGATCCCTTTGAAAATCACTTGTATGAGTTGATTCATAGCAACAAATAATAATAGGGCATCATATGCCTGAGGAAGAGATGTGTGAAACAATAAAAATTACTTGTGGCTCTAACAGTACTTTGCAGGGGCAAAGGTAGTTGCCCTGTGCAAACACCATGTCATTAGTAATTCATGGAGTGATGCAGTGGTGGGATTCAAATAATTTAACAACCGGTTCCAGTGGTGGGATTCAAATAATTTAACAACTGGTTGTTTACAAGCACCATTTTAACAACCGGTTCTGCCGAAGTGGTGCGAACCTGCTGAATCCCACCGCTGGGGTGATGTCATGTCATGATGTTTACTAGGCAGACTATGGTGGATTCAGAAGTATAATGGGTTGACAAAGGAAAATATCCCAGTTTGGGGAAGTACTTTGCTTGAGTCCCTTCCCCAAATGGGATTGGCCCATTATATTTCCTTCAACCCGGGTTTTTTAAAAATGGCCAAAATTGCTATCTTTTTGCAAAATCCTGGGTTGAACCCACTCCTAAGCGAATGGCTCAGGTGCCCAACTGCTTTATTTTTCTTGCCCACCACCCGTTCTCCCACCTTGTGTCATGTCAGTTTTATTTCTGCTGAGCTGCCAGGCAGCAACTTTGAGTGCCATTCCACCCAAATGTGTACAGGAATGGATTCACATTGCGAGTAATGGCCCCATTTTCTTTCCTCAAAGCATATAGCTAGGCAGATGCACACCTTTGGATCAATTTCAGCTGACCTTTATTAGGTATATCAGTAAAAATAAAACAAAATACAGGACAGAGCAGGTGTCAAAATTGGACATAAAATTGGTCAAAGCACGTAAGGTTGGTACAGAAGAGGTGATCGAGTTTCCATTATGTCTTTGACTTGAACACTCACACCTTTGGATGTGGATGGGACATATTGCTTTGCTCCTTTTTGGACAGATTTTAATATTTTGTATATCACAATGTTAAGGGGGAAGATTTGCATGCTTCATGTGTCATGGTTTCAATGCCCTAAACTTTTTTTCCACAGTGGAAAAATGGGAGGGGGAGGTCCTGCTTGGGCTCCCAGGGTTGCTGTAGATTTTCCACCAATTGGAAGCATTCTTTTAGCAGAGGGCAGGAACAGTTAAAAGGGGGGCTGTGGTGATGGAACAGACTCTCAGAATGCAGGAAAAATGGAATGTTTCCACCTGCATAGCTCCATTTGCATTGAAAAAAATAGTGTGTTCCCACAAAGTGGATGAAAGAAAACACATTGTTTCCTCCTAATCTCAATTCAATTCCTTCACGGAAAACGAGCACCCATACAAAGGACAACTTGGATTCAAAGATAACGGATGCAACCCATTATTATTATGCTGTGCAGAATCCACCTATGTTTTCAGGGTAGTTTGCCATTACTTTCTCCAATTGTTTACATTTCTACCTCTGAAAGACGGAAGGCTGAATCAAGTTCAGGTTGGGAGCAGAGCTTTGCAGAGGTAGCAAAGTTTTTCCCCTGCCCAGGCAATCGACTGGATGCCATCAAAATTAAGTACTTCAATTTTTAAATTTTCCATCCTGTACTAAACAGAAGATCAAGAAGAAAAAGAAGAGAAATAATTTGGACTTATACTCCACCATGAGCAGTCTCAAAACAGCTTTCGCACAGAGTACCAAGTCACAACAATTGAGTTTTCCAGTCCCAACAAACTTCATGCTTTTTAGGTGGACCTGAGATTATAGGTCCTCTTTATCTGGGCCCATCCCCAGCTAGAGCTGTGACTGGTACCCCTTATTTTCAAAGTCCCTATCCCAACCAATAGTGGATGTAAATTCTTTGCTGCACTGTCCCAGTACCAGCTTCCTTCCAGCTTGAATGCCAAGCACAACACTTCCCTAAACAGAATGGAAATAGAATATTTGAAGGATTACCTATATGGGGATCTTCCTCTGAGGCCTGCCTCTTGTTTTCCCCATATCACCTTCATAGGGATGGTGGGTGGCACTGAGGAAAAGAAAGCTCCCTGTTGTGGCACTTAATCTACGGAATACCCATTTCCTGACATTCTACCTGGTGTCATATTTGATAATCCTTTTGTGTTTCTTTATGATAAATGCATATTCTGAAGTCATTAAAAATGTTATGACATTCTCTACCATACATACACATTAGGGCTTGATATGTAGTGGTTTTTCATTGCTGTCTTCTATATGATAGAGAAGTGATGTAACAGCCGGGCTGAGGAAAACAACACCCCCATTCCATCTAGGCTTCGTGTGGGCACAGGGTTGGGAGGGAGGGGGAGGGAGGGGCATGCCACCATCTGTTTTATGGTTTAGCGTTCAGGAAGTTAATATTGATACTATGTGGAAATTCAATTTTAATGTTATATGTATGTGAATTGGTTTTATCACTTGATTTTAATAATTATGAATTGCATTTTTATTGTTGTTCATTGCCCAGAGCCCTTTGGGGAAGGGTGGTCTATAAGTGCGATAAAATAAAAACAAAAACATTTGACCTGATCAATACTCATTCTTCAGTATAACTAATCTGACTGTAGTAATTTCCAGAATTCAGTAATGATAAGAAATATTCTTGCTTTTGGCACCTTGCTGTCTGGTTTCATTCATTCTACTGGGAAACACCAAAAAGAGAACAAGAACAAGAAATCTCCAGCTGTTAACTTCTGTGTTTTTGCCCGTTCCCTAAGGAAGGACTCTTGTTCCCCTTCCAGTTATGCACTGATCCTCAGTTCAGGAGAAGACTGTGGATGATTTTGCTTGCACAGATGGTTTACATTCCTTTTTGTTATCTGCCCCCTCTGCCATGTTGGGGACTAGGGAGGGCTGAGAGGCTTGTCCATCTAAAATATATCAGTTGCACACTCCTGTGTAGATGTGAATACAATGAGATGTGATATAAATCTTAAAAGATTCTTCTTACAAATAATTTGATATGCAAACATTTTAATGTGAAAATCAAAACATAAAAGCAACCAGCAACTCAATCCTATTTTGAACGTCTCTCCTGTAACTAAAAAAAAGTATTTGTTCACAAAAAGCATGACTCAAGCCAATGAACTCCTAAATGGCTCTTTTCCATCAAGATTCCCCTTCTTGCCAGGGGGCGAGTGTTCACGGTGGTATTTTGCGGTAATAGCAGCATAGGCACAACCATACACAGCAGCTGCCAGCATCATGAGACATACAATTCCACAGACCACTCCAGTTATGACTACAGTGGCAATTGCATGACGCAAGCTAACAGGTCGTGGCTTTGGTTTAGGTTCACAGTGTGAGCGGCTGCTGTCTCCATGTTCATTGTGATGGGTATGCTTCAGAGAGGCTTTATGCTCTGAATTTGAGAGAAGAGTGTTGTCCTTTTTTACTTGAGAAGCTGTACGAGGACAGATCCCATACATCTCATAAGGGATTTTGAGAAGGTCCTTTCCCTTCCAGTTTTCAGGTGTCGAGCAGATCACACCATCACTAATTCCTCCTGAAAAGGACATATTTGATTTTAAGTTTTGGAGGTACAAAAGCATCTACTCCACCAACTAAGCAAAAGTATTGTGGAAACTTAAAAAAATTAGTGACCATAGAGTAAAAATTATGACAATGGGAAGAACTCCAATAAGTTGTCATTTGTAGCATTAGTTCATTAGACATACATTTACTGTATAATTGTTGTTATAAAACAGCAAAGCTATGGGGAAAAACTGGAAAGAATAAGCTCATAATTAGGGAAAATATCAGAGCATATAATTGCCATCAGTCTACTAATATCAGTTGTGATTGGCTGGTGGTTAATTTCATCAACTGAAACCAAAACATTGGATAGAATCTCAAGGTCTATATGTAGAGCTTCTCCAGGACCACTGTTTTGTGTCCTTTCAATTAATATTGTAGGCCTTCTGAAAAGTCACTGTCAGAGTCAGGGAACACTATGAAACAGTTACTAATACAGTGTGGATAGCATTAGGAATGAGAAATTGGCCATGCCACAGTGTATATGCAAAAATGCTTAGGTATGCGCACAGGGCTCTCTCTGGCCAGCAAATGAAGTTTGTTTTGTCAACAGTTACTAATTATATTCTCATAAACTGCTAGAATCTACACACAAATTCCTGTCTGTGTGATTAAAGCCATGGAAGGGAGTTTTAAAGTGGCTACTGTACAGCAACAGTGGTTAGGAAACCATGGTTAAAATGAAGCTGAGCAGAGCAAAATCAAATTAGGAGATCAGATTTCAATACAAAAATGATCAGATGTTTTCCACTCATTGTGGGTGAACTGGCAGATCTGAATTTTAGTATGCCAAAAAATTGCACTTTCTATCATAGAAGTGAAAGATCTGGTTGGACGAAACCTCACACAGTTTAAGAACAGGAGGTTTTGTATGCTTGGGCAGAAATGAGGGCACAAATTAGTACTAAGGAAATTGTGAGGCAGAGATAAGTTTTCAGCAGAGAGATGAGTCAAGCTTTCTTCAAAGATAGGTGGACAAAATACAGGACTTGACTAGCCAAAGTGCCAAGTATTGTACATTAGGAGTGGGATGTGAGCAACAGTGTGCCCTATCTGCCATTTCTGGTCTACTTCTAGCACCATTAGCCATCTATAAAAGAGTGTCCTGGAAGCAGCGTGGACCCATGCCAACTCATTTGGCCACCCTGCTGCTGTAAGTGGCACTTATGCCAGTGGGGAGGACAAACATGGTAGTGAGCGGGCACTTCACAGCTTTATGGTGCCTGACATGGAAGAGTCATGCCAGTGTAACAGTGGGCACCAGTGTGACTGGGGTGGGGGGTGGATTAAGGAAATTCTCAGGGATGGAGCTGACTTCAGTCGACTTCCACCAGATTTCAGCCGGAAACACTTACCTCCTTGGCCACTGACTTACGCCTCACAAAAGTGTGGCATAGGTCAGTTTTGCACTGTAGGTGCTTTTCAGATGGCCAGAGTTTTTTTGTGTTTTGTATGCCTTCCCATACCACCTGAAAGTCCTTTAGAGGTGGCATGGTAGCAACTCGTGTCCCAAGCCACAGTACCCTCTGGATTGGGCTGAAAATCAGCATAATTACAGTTCCTGTTTAGAAATTTGACCGCTTATGTACCAAAGCAGTTGGGCAAATCAATATCAATATATTCAGTTCTCAATGTAGCCACATCTGTGGATACTTAAAGCAAAAGACGGAAGCCATGAATTGACAATACAGATATTTTTACAAATTGAAAAATGCTCCAAGTTTGCAGAAATATATGAAATATTTTAAAATAGATTTGGAGATTAACTTGTCCAAATTAATAGAAGAAGCACTTGTAGTTTTAAGCAGTGAATGCCCTCAGTGGCCACTGCTTGCGAACCACAGTAGTATTGCAAGTCTTTCAGCTTGGATTCAGGTCGCAAAAAAGAGGAGGAACCAGTTACACATTCTCAGCCTAACACACATCACAGGGTTGTTATGAGGATAATATGGAGGAAAAAAGCTGTTTTGGGTCCCCAATGTAGAGAAAGACAAGGTATAAATGAAGTAAATATGTAATAAGTATAGCTGAAGTTGGGAGGGGGGCAGATGAACCAAAGGTTGTTTGGTGGGTAGGTAGATGAGAAGAGAGCAGAGAAAGGTTAGGATATTGGGTTTCTATGAGGAGGGGAAAGGAAATGGTGGCTCATTACCCATGGGACACTTACATCAGGACTGTTCTCTGAGCACAGGGCTTGCTGAGGGCTCTTCTCATGTTTCTCTGTTTACATGTGAGGAGGCAGCACACAGTCTACAGCAAAGCTGCTTGTACTGGCCTCTGGTTCTTCTGTTCTCTTAACTCTGCCTATTAACAGCCTTAAAGGCACAGAGATCACAGATGAGAATTTCTCTCTCTCTCTCTCTCTCTCTCTCTCTCTCTCTGAAATAAATTTTTTAAAAGCCCTCCCTGTCTGTTGCTTTGCATGTCTTTGCCCTCGGTCCCACCTCCATGCTGCTGGCTCTTTCCTGCTTCTCTAAGTACACAGATCGAAAGATCGATCTCTCGAGGATCAATCTTTCAATAGGTGCACTTAGAGAAGCAGAAGTCAGCAGTATGGAGGGACTGAGGGAGAATGTGTGAGGGAGTAGGAGGAGCTGATGGTGGGTGGAAGGAAGATGTTCAGGGCAAAACTCTGCTCACTGGCAAATCTCCCCATTCTGGCAGCAAAGCAAAAAAAATTATGCTAGAAGTGGTCTCATTTGCAGCAAGTAGAATGGGTAGTGAGAGTGGGGCTCCAGGAAATAGGTCCATACAAGAAGTCTTGCTGTGACAGACATTCACCTTCACCCAGTCTGCAAACACCTTTTGTGTAATTGGTGAGTGTGGGGAAGGGTATACAGGGAAAAATCAGTTTCCCACTTCAAGTCCTCACAGGTTACCTAAAGTACAGTCATACCCCACCTAGTGGCCAACCCTATGCAACTTGGGCCATAGTTTTCCCAAGCAGAGAATGCCAAGAGGAAAAAAGGAACAAAACCTGAAGATAAGGGTAGGTTATCTGGCAAGTAGGAAGGACAGAATGAATCAAGAAAAGGGGAGAGGCTATGAGGACTTTCAGGGAAAAGAAAGAGAAAATTGTGCAGGGACAATTAATGCCCTGACAATTTGTTTGCAAGTCTTTTACACCTAACTTATATTCTATCTCCATTTCTATGTCACAATAGATTATATTTGTACGAAGTTGGTCTAGAATATCCTCAATTAATTCCCCCATTACTTTAAAATAAGCCTTTCTCTTGTGTTCAATCTCTCTTTTCATTGTTGGCATTATGGGCAGAAGAGGTTATATCTGGATTTTACTGAGGAAAGAGGATACCATGGTTCACCTTGGCATAGCTGGCTGTAAATACTTTCAAGCAAAGGCAGGCCAGTGAATAAATATAATATTTCACCTCTTTTACAACTGTGTTTGGGAGTACAATGGGAAGGAGTGTATTATGGGCTGCAGTCCTCAGGCAGTCCCAAAATAAATACATGCTTTAATTAGACTTATTCTGTAATATATTGGATGAAGATTACAGTCATATGGTGCATTGAGATTCTTTCCATGCAGTATACTGTCTCCTTCTATCATCTTCTTCCCTATGTCCCTGTTCCCCAATTATGGTCACTAAGCAGTTATTTGTTGGTTGTCCCACCACTGAGGGTGGCCTATCTGGCATCAACCAGAGGCCAATCCTTTTCCACTGTGGAATCGGCCCCCTGAAGAAATGAGAGAGGGACCCTCCTTGGAGATCTTTAGTAGTCACTGAAAGGCCTGCCAGTTTGCCAGGGCTTTTGACCAGGGAGGCGTGGATTTCAGGCTTGGTGTTTTGGCTGGGGATGTTTTAATTATTACTAAAAGTAGCCTTTAACCAAGAGGAAAAGGAGAACATAAATGTTTTTAATAAATAAATAAACAAGTCATTAAATGGGAGTACCTTTGCATAGTACTGCATTAAGTCAAGCAAAATTGCATTATCATTTTTGTGGAACTCATAACAAATTGGATTCAAATTCCTAGCAGATTTTCCTTATAAGCTATGAATGAACTCAAATCCTTTTCTAGCTTTTTGTCATCAGAATTAGAGCGGTAGATATATGTATGCTGAACAGTTTCCTCATAGTATTGTATAAACATTTTATTATGCTAGTGCCGTGGTGGCGAACCTTTGGCACTCCAGATGTTATGGACTACAATTCCCATCAGCCCCTGCCAATTGGCCAATACTTGCTTGGGGCTGATGCTCCAGCACTGCTATCTGGAGTGCCAAAGGTTCGCCACCACTGTGCTAGGGTTCTCTTTTGTCTAGAATAATATAAAGGTGTAGTTCAGACTTAAACTGAAGTACTCAGTCATTAGTTCAGCACTTGTCATTAAAAGTCTCAACTGCATTTTGGCTAAGACTTATTTGAGTCCTATAAATACATCAATCAACAGTTCTAATTTAGCTCCAGGTGTTTTTAATTTTGTTTTTCATTGATGGGTCATGAATGATTTAAAAAGCATGTGCCCAAATTCATCTATAGTAGAGATAAGAGTTACACTCATTTTGATGTTTGAAGGACATCTTCTCCACTTGCCCTGAGACTTTTATCCAATCTTCCTTCATAGTTGAATTTTCTGGTTAGTCTAAAGTTATGTAGAATCTTTATGCACTCAAGAAATAATTGCCCCTTTTCAATGGTTTTCCTGTGTCATCTGCCAAGGATCCATTTTTCAGACTGGTTAGATCCCTGCCATCTTCAGTCAGTGGGTTCTTTGGTACATATCCTTTTGAAGTGCCCTTGTGTGTCCCAACATAGGATAAAATTGGAGGCGTAGCTCAAAGGGGACAGGGAGCATGATGCACCAGGCACGTGCCCCTATGGGGCATGACGAGGGCATTCTGGGGCGTTCCAGGGCGGAGGATGCACCAATAAACTGGGCACTTTCCCCCTTACTCTGGCTAAAATGGGTTATGCTATGTTTTAATAAATGTTCTGCATTTTCTCAACTGATTTTAGAGTTGTGGAGGCTTATTTGGGGAATTCAAATTAGCCTGTAACCTTGGGCTAGTCACAGTTCTTCTGAGCTCTCTCAGCCCCACCCACTTCACAGGGTGTTTGTTGTGAGGGAGAAGGGAAAGGAGTTTGTAAACCCCCTTGAGAGAAAGGCGAGATATAAATCCAACTCTTCTATCTTCTTCTATGTGTGAATTCAGTAGCAGTGTATAAAATTCTTACTGTAGTAGGTAGACTGATTACCAAAACAACTCCCCTTTTCCTTATCATACTACAACTCAGCATCATCTACTAAAATTGATTGGGAAGGACAGAAAAAAGCACTCCTTTAGGGACAATGAACTTATTTTCTGTCATGAGGTATACTAAGAAAGTTTTAAAAGTGCTGGAGACATATGCAGGGAGGATAATTCGGGGATGAGCCCTTCAGAGCCCTTCGGGGATGGGGCAGTGTATTAAATAAATAAATAAAAATAAATAAATAAATAAATAAATATATAAAATAAATAAATAAATAATTCTTTCCATGAATAATTGAATTTGACCATCATGTTCAGAGACTGCATCCCTCTAAATTTAAGATACAGGAATAAAACAAAAGGATGGGGTTCTACCTTTACCCTAAAAGCTTCCCAGTGGTCACAATTCAGACTGATACAACACAGATCTTCTTACATTCTAATCTGACATGCTCCAGTCCACAGTCCCAATCCATTGACTTAATGGATTTAGACTGGAGTAAATCTGCATTATGCTATTAACGTGGTACCTACTACACCTTTTTTTGTCATTGTCTGACAGTGATGAAAAAAAATGTTACTGCCCTTCCTATTATTAGATGGGTGTGATAATTACATACTCCACCTTGAGTCTCACCGAGAAAGACAATCAATAATCAAACAATAATTATGCACTGTAGTAGAAGTAGCTCTTTAGATCCCCTACAATGTTTTAATTTTTAACTTCTGTGGATCTTAAAAACAAACCATTATAGAAGTATACATTTACAAAAAGCTGAAGTCTCTTTTAGATATAATAAATCCCCAAGCAGAAGTTGTAGCAGTTGCATTAGTTCAGAAAGCTGCAATAAATGAGATTTGTATGTACATAGTATTGTTCCCTCCCCCCAAAAACTGTTTGCTCACTAAAATCTACAATAATCTATGTGTAGACTTAAGAAAAATGTTTAAAGCCACTTATAAATGTTGCCTCAAATAAATATAATCCTTATAAATAAATAATATCAAATTTTAAAATGCACATGCTATACAGTAAGAGCTACATCAGGAAATAGTTCATAAAAACAGTTTTCCCTATTATTCATTGCTTCCTTGAATTAATTTTAAAAAAACATAGATATGATGAAGACTATCCTAATAACATTTGTTTGATGTACAGCACATGTAATACAAAAAAGTTACTTACCTCTATATAAAAAAGTCTCTAGCCACAATTTAAGGCCAAAGACATGGCAGTTGCATAGCCAGGAGTTACCCTTGAAAAGGACAACTTTCAGATTTGGGAGTGATTCTAACAGATGTCTGTCTACTTTCTGAAGTTTATTATGCTTCAGAGAGAGTAAAGTTATGTTCCTTGTGTTATTTCCTAGATTTCCAGGCAGACTTACAATATTGTTGGATGATAAATCCAGTTCTTTTAAGTGTGGGAGGGAACTAAAAGTCTTGTTGTCTACATATTCAATAAAGTTTCTCGTCACATTTAGAATCTGTAGATGCCGCAGTCCTTTGAAAGTGTGAGGCAACAGGCCTGAGATGGAATTATTCGATAAATCCAGAATTTTGAGCATCGTTTTATCGATAAAAACACTGTGATTGATTTTCTGAATGTGGTTATTCGACAACAGTAATATTTGAGTTTCAGCAGGTATGTGGGAAGGGACTTCAACAAGTTCTCGGTTCCTACAGTCTACTGTCTTTGAAAATTGATGACACTGACATTTTGTGGGGCAGCAGTTCACCAAATGCGTTAGGAAGACAACACTTGAAACCAAAAGCATCGCACCTGTACAATAAGAAAAGAATTCTCACTATTTAAGGTCATCTTATCTATCAGTCATTTTATAAATATATTTAGCATATTCATGAGACATTGTGCTGGATCTTTCCTGCTTTCCCCCCTCAATCTATTCCTATTTCCTATTCCTCAATCTATTCCTCTCCAATCCTCCCCATGGTAGCCAATGTCCCATTTGTTCTTGAACCCAATTATAGCTTTTTGGTAGAAGGAGTCCTCTCCCCCCTTTTTTCACTACTAGAAAAATAGGTTAAATATAGTCTGTGCAATTTTCATATTTGCCATTGAACATTTAAAAAAAATTACATTCTAGCTATACTTCTAAATTCTTGATACCATATAGATTGGAGATTATCACAAATATGATTAAATTGAGCTATTTTTAAGTTTTGTTAGAAGTGTAAATATTGGTTAAAATTTTATTTTAAAATACTTAAGAAATTAGCTGAACTTGCTATGACTAATGCTGCAAAAAAGTAAGAGACTGGAAAGGATAGGAAACCATTCACTTAAATGTTTTCAATAGTACAGCATGAAAATTTTGTTATATAGCAGTAATACGAATGCTTATATACATACAATAAAACAATCTTATTCCAAGCAGTCATAGTGAAGAATCATAATGCAACTTTTGTACCACAAAGAATGATAAAAGCTTTTTTTTAAAAAAAGATGGTCTCTGAAATTCAATAGTAGGTAGCATTTATTACTATTTCCAAGCAGCATATTTTCCAGTACATATTTATTTGGAAGTTACTGAACATAGTAGCAATTTCTTCGTAATGCAAATAGCAAGCTAAATGTTATTCAAATACTCAGGAATATGAAAAAAGCTCTACAATTGTTCACACTAAAATTCACAGGTAAACATTTAAGATTAAGCCCTTGACTTTCCACAGTTACAGTTAATCTCAGAGATTGCTTCTTAAATGTGATCCAAAATGTAAATTGTATTTATATTGAGCCTGTATGTTGTTCTGAACATCGTAATCACAAAGGAATGATAAGGGGTGTAGTCAAACGCTTAGACAGAATTTCTTTCCAATAGATCTAAATAAATATTCCTCTTACCTTTCATGGTTATTCACTTGTCTTGCAGATGCTTCAGTTTTAAGTGAAGCGGTGACTGTGGCAAAGTTGCCGTTAGGGCTACAGTCGCGTATGTATCAATGCATTTATCCAGCAAGTGCAATTCTAATTACCATTGGACCTCTGCTAATTGCTGCTTTATAAATGCAGAGTATTTTTTCCATTTGATCATAATTCCTTTTCACATTTTGTTGACAGTTCTTCTGCTACCCACAGTGATTTTCTCTGCCTCTCTTACTCAGTCAACAGGCCATGCAGTGTCCGGCGATTTGTACTGGACAGCTGTAACACAGAAATGATGACCTAATAGCCTAGCCTTTTCAATTATTTAATCTACTCACAAATCCAAGGCACAAAAATAAATCTGACTTTTTTAATCCACTGTCATTCTTAAATTCTGTTGGGTTGTTTGGCATGCTTTTCCAACCCTTGTGAAATCAGATGACTCTGATATCGTGCTCCCGTCATCCTTTGCCATGATTGGAAGCAATGGGGTGTGTAATCTCAGTGCAAAGAGGCCTTCCTCTTGATTACATGGTTTTGGCCATACACTTGTTTGCTATTCTGGGGCTTAATCTTTTGATTTCCTCAGGGATTAGCTGAGCTGACAGGATTTTATTGTATAGAGAAACAGATTTGTTTCATTTTAAAAATGGCAAATAACTCTGAGCATTCAAATAGTTGGTCCTCTTTCTTCAAACAATATAGAATAGTTTTGCTGCTATATATATTGTTTTTATGTTGTAGCTCTATCTGCAATGCCTACAACTGATGTTATTGGTTGACAACCTTCATAGTTGATTTTATGCCTGATGCATGGGCTGCATTGCAAAAGAACAGGAAGATAAGGATCCTCTTGTTTTGAGCTTTGAAGTCACTATGAAATTCTTGAATGAGTGAATTGCTATAGAAAAGGCAGGGAGCAGCCCTTGAAACAGCACCAAATACTGGTTTTTTCAGAACTGATGGGATTAGGTTCCTTGGATCAGCTCATACTGGGCTAAGATGCTTTTTGCACATAATAATAAGTCCCTAGTATTTACATTCATAAAACTGTTACTGCAATGAACAGTGGGTGAAATCCACTGACAACTCCCATTCATTTGAGAGAGATTGCTGAAGTCCAGATGGTTATAGTACCCAAATAATTCAGTGTGAAGTCCATTTGTATTTCTATTTCACATTTCGTTGAAACAACAAATTGCCCAGACTGAGTACAGAGGCACAACTCAGTGACCAAGATGATCCACTGGAATTTATGCAGAAATTACAACATTAGGACAGCTAAAAATTGGTGGGAACATTGTCCAGAGAAAGTCATGGAAAATGAGAAGCTCTCGATCTTGTGGAACTTTTGAATCCAAACAGACAAAGTGTTGGCACATAATACACCAGACATTACAGTGACTGAGGATAAGAAAGACCATCATTGACACAGCAGTACCTTGTGACAGCAGGGTTTTTGAAGAAGAACATGAGGTCACAAATACCATGATTTGAAAATCAAGATACAGCAACTATGGCACAAACCAGCTGAGGTTATCCCAGTGATAATCTGCACCCTGGGTGCCATTCCGAAAACACTAGGCAGCACTTGAAACATCTTCAAATCAACAAAATCAACATCATTCAGATCAGAAGGCAGCCCTGCTGGGATCTGCACAAATACTACGCCAATACTTCCTTGGCCTCTGGGTGAGATTCACATTGTAATGAAAGTCCAACAACCAGCTAAAGAACTGGCAGCTGTGATTTTAAACAAAAATATGTTGTTATTTTTGTTGTTGCTTGGAAGCATAATTTGGAATGTGAATTTTTAAAATGCAGGCATGATACTAGTGCAGGAGTAGGGAACCTGTGGCTCTCCAGATGTTCAGGAACTACAATTCCCATCAGCCCCTGCCAGCATGGCCAATTGGACATGCTGGCAGGGCTGATGGGAATTGTAGTTCCTGAACATCTGGAGAGCCGCAGGTTCCCTACCCCTGTGTACTAGTGCAACTGAAATAATGCAAGACTTGGAATTAGGAAATCTAGGTTCAAATTCCCACTTGAATATGACTTTTGAGTAGTTGCTGTACTTTGGGTAGTTACTATATTTCAGTATCAATCCAACCTCCCTTGGCATAACTTTTTGAGGAGAAAAAAAGTGGGATTACCACATCTATGTATATCACCTTGAACTCCTGAGGAATTAATATGTTATTTTAAGCATGACTTGAAATCTAATTTTCAATGCAATTGGAGCAGAACAGCCACTTCCCCCTCAACAATGCTATTCCACCTTTCTCAGCAATCAACCCTGCAAACCCTATAAACTAATGTGGGGAGACCCATAGACCCACCCAATCCACAACACCAACCATAAAAGCAACCCAAAAATTGTTCCCAATTTTACTAATTAAGTGCTTTGCTGTGTTGTATGTGGCACCAGATCTGGATAATCAAAATAATAGAGAGGCAAGCTGAACATGACCTTTGACATTCCATAAAATCAGATATCACCAGGATGATTTCTGTAACCATTTTTAAGGTTGGATTGAAATGATGGTAGGTTTGTGTGTCTTTAAACTGAGTGCTGAAAAGGAGAGAGAGGGAGGGAGTGGCCAGAGAAAAGCAGGTGAGCTGTGATTGGTTTTTGTGAGACGTGCCTGGGTGGGGAAAAAGAAGGGGGGAAAGGGTAGAGTTAGAGAGAGAGATCTGTGTGTAAGGGGTGAAGTTGTGTGAGAGAAATCTTGGCTGTATTTTTACAAGGAGAGAGGGAGAAATTGAAGTTAGTTTTGAGATGTATTAATCTGTGAGGAATATAGAAACTGTCAGAGTTAGAGTGTCTTGGGAATGTGTCTCGTCAAGGGCAAACAGCCGAGGCTGGCTGATGCGACCTGCAGAGTCAATGGGTTGTTCCGTTCAATACACAGAAGTGTGTGGGAGGGTTAATATTTCCTATATCAATTAAAAGGATGTTTCACCCCTTTTGCATGCAGGATAATGGAATATTAATCTGCCTTACTGGTTACACATATGAAGCAGAAGTTAACCCCTCCCCCCTTAATTAGATTTAATTAAATTTCAAACACTGTCCAGACAGTGTATTGGTGGAACAGCTAATATCCCTTTGTAAATGCTACTTTGCTACTGTGGGCATTAAACTTCATGTTATATGACAAATGGCACAATGTTTTTTAGAAAACATGTCAGCAAAATCAGTCCCAAGAATCCCAGTACTTCTCATCTATCATCACTCCATAATGGATTTGCTTCTGCTTTTATGCTAGAAAAGATACAAGGGTAAACCTAAGTCATTTTCTTACTAATTTACTTACTAAAGATTTGTTGTCATATGAAGTTTTTACAGTCCACTTCATCAGATGTAAAAAGTGTGTCCTATATTTGTATAGATATGTATCTGTGTACAAATATAAAATTACAAAACTAGACACATGGTTTAGATTTGAGTCGGGGGGGGGGGGCGCTGGTAGAGTCTTTGTCAGGGATTCCATGGTGACTCTTGGCTATAATAACTAAAAAAGGCCCTGCTTGGTAATTTCAGACCTTTGAATGCAAATGAAATTCTTCCCTCCCTTTGACACAGCGCCACTGTAATTGCTTCTTTTACGTGATGACTGACACTGTGGCCTCACCCTGAATCTTGACCTTGTTGAAGGGTATAGTACAGCAATACAGAAATTATTGCTTCCTGATGTGGCTTTTATGGTTTTTCTCATCTCAAATGTCTCAATGGACTTCAGTAAAAATTTCCTTTGGCTCATGCATTGGATGAGCTGACACATTATTTTAATAACCATTGTCTGTAAAAGGAGGCTTGCTAGCCAGGTGTCTTTTCCAGCTCTTGCAGCTCTCTGAGTGATGGAACAGAAGCTTTAAAGAATGCATCTCAACTGCCTTTCTTACTTTGGGTAATCTTTTGCAGCTACAATTGTGTTATTTTTAGCACTCAACAAATTGAAAAGATGTTCACAGGGCAAGGTCACTGAAAAGTTAAACACTGTGTGAGGTTCATTTCCAACAATAACACAGGACTTGCTTTATGCACTCTGTGTTGTGGTTGAATAAATTATTACCCTTTTGTATTTTTCCCTTCATTTTAGTAAAACAGTCATGCACGGTCCAACTTTGGCAACATATCATTAGAGCTGTCAAGCTACCTTTCATGTATATGTGGCTATTTCCTCCATCCTATTAAGAGTGCTGGCAATAAATATTTGTATACAGATTTGCCTGTACACTGTAATTCTCCCATTTTCTCTCCTACCCAACTTATTCATAATAATAGTAATGTCTTCAATGATAAAAAGACTACTTCAATAAATTTGAGAGCATTGTTGCAAACAACCTTGCCAGGAGCAGAACCACCATGAAATGTCTCTGAAAACAGGCCACTTAAGTTTTCTTTCTGTTTCTTACTGTGGGCTGATATTTGGTCATTGACTGTAAATAAAGTCTTCTTCTACTGTGGGCTGGAACCTGTATTATTTCACTATTTGAATTGGAACTCTTACAATATGTTGTGATAGACAGGGTTCTGTGTTACACATATCACAGTCCTCACAGGCTGACTAGCAAAGAATAGCATCCAATCTTAAAGCAGTAGATGTTAAGAAGGCTTCGTAAAGTGCTTAAGTTACTATGTGGATATATGGATGGCAGTTCAGGTTTCAGAGGGAATTTAGGGGATGATTAGACTTTCTTCCTCTTTTGCTTTACTCATTCAGCCCCCTTATTTTAACAATACAATAATTAGTTTTTTTTTCCCTTTTCCATAAAATAGTGAAACAGCTCACTTTGGATGACAAGTAAAACATTGTAAAAGTGTAATGGTTTTCATAGCTAAATTGGGTTATAGTTCTCTTAAGTATTGTTACCATGTGACACACACAGAGAGAAAAAGAGAGAGAGAGAGGCATAAGGTCACAGGTTGCTTCTATTGGTGAGAGAAATGGAGTTATCTATTTCCTGTTGCCTTTGACACACTGATAGAGATTTTGGAAGTATTTAATCCCAATCTGGTCACTCTTTGCCTCAGATCCTCAAAACAAGGTTTGCTGGTATTGCAGGACTGTCCCTTGTTCTTATCCATCCCTAAGCAACTGACTCCCTAAGACAGACCTGCCTAAGATAGGATATCTGAGGCCAAACTAGACACAGCAGTGGTCCCTTCTATGTAGCACAAATAACATGTCTTTCAGATGTTTTTTAATGGCTTTTTTTGTCTGCACAGCATGGACAAAAAAATAATTGCTTGGGAAAGTGGGTCTTTTCCCCACATCCCCACTTCCACTAGCTTTCATTCATGCCTGCCATTTTCTCTTACTTGTGATTCTCCATCCCACCCTCCATTTAGTGAAAGTTTCCCATGGTGGTTTCCTCTGCATGAAAAGTTGTAGGAGGATTTCACTTATAAAATACACCATTAATAAAGCTCCTGTTTCTGCCTCGGCAACCCCCCCCCCCCCCACTTGTCGTTTTTCCTTTTTATTTGTCTTGAGGGAGCTGTTTTCGAAGCTATGACAACTCAAAATATGTGCATTGTGCAGATTCTCTATTGTGTCATCATAGTTTCGCAGACAGCTCCTGGAAAAAAAAATGTGCAGGATTGCCAGACAAAACAAACTTTATTCATGTACTTTTTACAGTGAAATCATGTGTGGATGAGTTGCAAGCAGAGGAAACCTACGTGGGAAACCTTGACCAAATGGCTGGCTGCACAGATTTTTGCAGCAGCACAAAATGGCAGGCATGAGCAACGAAAATGAAAGAGCCTTTAAAATTGCTTGGAGGGAAAAATAACATGTTTCCCGCTCTCCATCCAACAAGCTCACATCTAATCTTAGATTAGATGTGAACAGTGTGTGCAGTGCCATCAAGTTGCAGCTGACTTATGGCAAACCCAGCAAGGAGCTTTTGAGACAAGTGATTCAGCAGAGATGGTATGCCATTTGTCGTCTTCTGCAAAGTTTTCCTTTGTAGTGTTCCATCAAAGTTCAGGGAGTTTTAAGATAGCAAAGTTAGTGAAGAACATGTTGTATTGGTTGTTTCTCTTATGTCTTTGATACATTTCTTTGAGTTCTGCCTGAAGGGGGAATATGTTATAAAGTTTCTAAATTGAATGTCTGAATGAATCCTGATTACTTTGGTTATCTTTTTTAAAAAATGTTAACTTTGTGAGGAGAGTAATCCTTTAACTTTCTCAAGACATCCACAATCTTGGCCAGGCAGATATAAAGAGGAAAATTGTGTTTTTCTCACTTAATTGCTGTAAAATAGCCACTCCTTTTTATTGAGAAGTGTGAAGGTCCCCTTCTGCCACAGGCAGCTGGGGGGACACAAATGCCCCAGGTGCAGGTGTAGGGGGTCATAGAATAGCTCCCAACCACTCCCCTCAGAGTGCCCTTGCAGCCCGGAGCAGCGTCTGTGGCTCGGAGCAAGCTGCCTTTTACCTTTTAAAATGTGAGCCATGGGGGGAGGGGTGTGGGTGCATGGGGGGCATTTTGCCCTGGGTACCAGTCTCCTCCCCCCCCCACCACCACCACATCACTGCCTTCTGTTATTGGCAGTCATTTGTATTGAAGAAATCAAGGGTGGGCTAGGGAAGTTTTGCCATCCTTGACGGCAAACAGTCCATTGCAAAGGGGAGTCACCTTCCCTGCCATGAGCTGGGTGCTACCCCTACTTCATCACACACCTGTACCATCCCATTACCACCCCAGACACTTCTTAAGGATATCAGCTGAATGAAATAGAGAGAAGCAAAATGGTATCCCCTCTCTCCAAAATTCCAGATGATCTCAACCAGTGCAGATGCTGAACAACCCCCAAGCTGCTTTTCTCGTTTTCAGATTGGAATCCTCTGGAGAACAGGAAATTTGTGACGCAATTTTGAAGTGGAGCATCAGTTAATTATACATCCACCTCAAGTTACCCCTCCTGATATATCTCATTCTGAAAACTAAAAGCCACTGGGATTTTGTTACATGGATATGCATGTAATGTATACTAAGACATTTAGTTTAGGAAATACATCAAAGATCTCCAAGCCTATTTCTCACAGATATCCAAATGACTTTCATTGCTCTTCCAAGGTCCTTTATTTGTAGTAAATATTGAGCTATATGTCCAAGAGTTTAAAGTACGAGGTTTCTTCTGCCTCCTGTTAAGCTGGGTGAAGGATAATTCTTAGTGAGAGAATGACTAAGTGCTTCTAGTGGGTTAATAGGAGATCATATTATATTACAGTTGGACTTTGTCCAAAACTTTGAATAATTTCAGTCTTTTGGCTTTAGTGAGCTTTGGGTCAGGTTTCTTCAATTGCTACTGGTAAGCAAAATAATTTAGTTGTCTGCCTCTTCTCTTACAAAACCCAAATGTTTTGTAAGCTGGACACTGGAAAGCAAACTGGGGTTTTGAAAATCTGATCTATCCAATATTATGCAATCTTTCATAAATATCTTTATATGCTTATAGTTAAGTCACCCAAATCTGAGGATACTTAAATCTGGTGACTGGAACTGTCAACAGGCAAAACAGATCTTTCTACAAACCTGTAAAAGACCCCAGGCTTATAGGAAAATATGAATATTAAAAAATAGACTGCAGAGTTTTTAAAAACCCAAAATTGTAAAAGGAGGACCTATAGCTTTAAGCAATGGATTCCCAAAGTGGCTGTTGCTAGTCACCCACAGTATTCCATGCTGAGTTACTGAGCATAAAAATGCAGGAGAGACGGGAGTGTCCTTTGTAGACCTGTTTGGGGTTTTGAGAAAGGACTCATTGAAGCCAGGCCTGCTAGGTTGCCAGCTTCAGATTGGGAAATTCCTGGTGAGTTTGCCGTGAAGTCTGAGAAGGATAGGTTTGGGGGAGGGGAAGTCAAGTATAATGCAGTGAGAGTCCACTTCCACTCACACTACGGTGTGCATGTTCAATCAGTAATTCTGAGAGGTTGGGCAACGCGACTTGGTCTGGAAGCTCAAACCTTCTTGGGGTAATTTCCATACTGCCTGATCTGTGTGACCTTACTAGGACTGGTTGCGTGGTACTGTTCAACAGCAGCCGCACTATGAAAACCAGTGTCATGTAGCAGTTAGAGCTTCAGGTTAGGGTCTGGGAAACCTAGGTTCAAATCCCATGTTGCTAGTATAGAAGGTCACTAAGTGATATTAGACCAGTCACATACTTTTAGTCTAACTTACCTCACAGGATGCTTTGATCTCGTTTGAAAAGGATGAGTAAAAATGAAGTAAATAAATAATAAATATAGCTGAAGATGGGAGGCAGATAAAATGGTAAATGGCTAAGAAGGAGAGAATGAGGCAGGGAAAGGGAAGAGACTATTGAAGTTTCCAGGAAGAGGAGGAATGGAAATAGTATGGGGAGACAGCAGAGGCATACCATGGGAAAATGGCACCCTGGGCAACACCTGCTCCAGCACCCACCCACGGCCCTCCCACACCACACTTACCCAAGTCGTGGGAGCCGATGGCTGCTGCTGCTGCCCCTCCAGTCCACCGGAGCAGAGACTGTGCCTGCCTCACTCCAGGGGTGCCTGGAGCCCAGCAAGGCCAACAGTCTCATGCTGACTTGGCAAGTGCTACAGGAGCCTGCCATCACTCCACTCTGCAGCAAGGAGCAGGTGAGGACTCTACTCAATGGAGGAGAGAGGCAGGTAGTAGCTAAGCCAGGCCTCAAGGACTCTCACAAGCCAAGGGCTGCTGCTGCCCCCCCCCCCACCTCCATTGGAGAGAGGCCATGCCTGCCTCACAACATTAATACAGTGGAGTGTGAAGTCAAAAGCAGTGAAATAGACAACGTGTTCACACTTCAATTTTCTGAATGGTACTAAATAATTCTACCAATAAACCTCTAATTCAGGTTCAGAAGGTCCAAAAAGAAATTGAACTAATAATAATAACTAAAATAATTACATATTGAAGATATACCTCTTCTTTAATTATATTTAATGTTTCTTATGATGTAATTATAAGACTTATATAATTTTGGTAATAGCATTTATTTGCATAATAAGTTTATTGAAGTGATTAGAGGTATTTACACACATATATGTATATAAAAGATATTTTTTGGCAGACATGCCTGCCTCACTCCAGGGGTGCTTGGGCTGGTGGACCTGCAGCTTGCCAAATCACTGGGACCTGGAGCCAGCAACTTGGCAAGCCACAGGCCCATGCCCCCCTGGAACAAGGCAGGGGCGGCCTCTGCTCTGATGGAGGTGAAGGGATGAAGACTTGGTAAGCTACGGTCTGCTACAGCTCTCCCCCACCTCCATCAGAGCGGAGGCCATGCCTGTCAGAGGAACATGTTCAGGGTCCCGGCTTGATCATGTGGGAGGCACGATTTTGCGCCCACCATGTGATCTACTGGGTTGCTCCCAGGGTCAATTGACCTCCCGCTTCCTGTGATTGATATGCCCCTGGGAGACAGATAGAGGGTTTCCTACCATGCAGGTGAGCCTGTGGGCCAGTGACTGGCAACACATAACTTTGCTACAGTTTTCCCAGGTAGAGGCTGTGAGAAGGGGTGGAGCGAAGGAGAGGGAGTGGATAAAGGTAGATTGGTTGTTGGGTGGAAGGTGTTAATAGAGCAGTGGACTGGCGAACAGGTTCTCCAGATACTCATGGACTACAAATTCCCCATCAGGAATGTGTAGTCCATGGTAACATCTTCGAGTCTGGAGTGCCCTACAATAGGTTCGCCATCACTACCGTCCTAGAGCTACTCCACTCAGTAGGTCAGGATAGGTTTGCTGCTGCTCCTGACCAGGTGCTCAGGAGCAGCAGCAGCAGCAGAAGGCCATTGCTTTCACATCCTGCATGTGATATCCCAAAGGCACCTGGTGGGCCACTGCGAGTAGCACAGTGCTGGACTAGATGGACTCTGGTCTGATCCAGCAGGCTAGTTCTTACGTTCTTAAATACCTAGAGATTTGGGGTGAGCATGGCATGGAGCTTGGGGAGGATGAGGTTTGAGACGGGATGGGGCCTCAGAAGGGTATAATGCAATAAACTCTTCCTTCCAAAGCAGCCATTTCCTCCACTGCAGTTAGCGTTGCCAGTCTCCAGGTGGATAGTTGACATCACCATGAATTTCAGCTCAACTCCATATGACAGAGATCAGTTCCCTTGGAGAATATGTCTGCCTTGGAGAGTGGCTATGACATTATATTCAGCTGAGGTCACTTCCCTCCCTAAACCTTGCAATCCAAGGCTGCACCCCCAAACTCCAACAATTTCTCAAGCTCGAGCTGGCAATCCTAACAGGTAACTGATCTCTGTAGTTGGGAGATCAGTTGTGATTCCAAGAGATCTCCATGCCCCACCTGAAGATTGGCAACCTCAGAAGGAGAGAATGAAGCAGGAAAAGGGAAGAGACTATGGGAACTTTCAAGAATGAGGAAATAGTTAGCGAGGGAAAAAGTAGATGCCTCTTACACATCCTTGTGAGTTCCCACTTGCTCCATTCTATGCTGTGTGTGGCACAGTTTATCTATCTACTTTGATACCATTGTGGTTGATGTTGCACTTTAAATTATGTTGGAGAATCACCTTCGTGTCGGGGGCTTTTTGTCCCAAAAGAGTATGCTGTTGATATGAGTGAGGATCATTAAGTTTTGACTTTGTTGCAGGACAAGAAGAGTTAGTAGCCTTTAAAGGTGAGATATACATTGGGAAGACAAGAGTGTCTTTTTAAAAATGTTCTGGCCCAGAATAAGAGTTCATTTCTGCAGTTAGTTGATCTTGTGTACCCGCAGTTTGGTTTGTGGGAAAGGAGACCTTGCAAGCCTACTGCTGCCCAAAGGATCAGAGAGGCTGGGTTACACTTAATTACAAGTTAAATAAAGTAGTAGCCAGAGTCTTTAAATCAAATTTCATATGTCTGCCCATTTAGTGATAGCAGCAAAACAGGCTTCATTTGTTTTGTTTTTAAATCTTTCTGAAACTTATATACACAGTTGTGTGTGCTGTGCATCTTTGTAGATGCAGAGAAAACTTTGGGCAGATCAGCTTGATTAAGTTAATTAGGGAGTTCATACTGTTGTTACCATAAATGGATAGAGATTATACTTGACATGAAAGTCATAGAAACAAGAAGGATCAAGAAAAAAATGGAATTAGAAAAGCATGTCTGAGATTAAGTATCGGATTTACATGTTGTTTTGCTTAGGTGTACTTTAGATCAGGTCTTGATTCTTTTCTCAAAAGCTATACATTTTCCTCATACCTTGGAACAAAGATATGAGAGAACTGAATAAGGCACAACTTTTCCAAATGCTGGTTTGCAGTCTCCTTTGTTTTGCTCAAAACTCTCAGTACGGGTTAAATGACTTTTTGGTAAAAATTTAGAAACTCCTCATTCACTTCTACTACTGTTACATGTGTGGCTTTCTCTTGGCTCAAAACTTCAGAAAATATATGCAATGTATGTATCTTTTCATTATCCACCAACCATCAGATATGCTGAGGGAAAGTCCAGCACTATCACAGCTCTCTGTGAGGCAGGCAGGCATCAAAGATTTCCTGTACTAAGTAGCTAATAAGCCCCAAGAGGTTGATTTAGGTAATCCTCTCAGTGCTGCCACTTCAGGTTCTCAGCAGTACACCTTTTGCTTTCCCAATCTACCTGTATTGTGTTTGCCAGTGGTGATATCTAGTTAGGGCTTAAGTAGCCATTAGAAATTAACCTATAATTGCATCCTTACTTAGTGCAGAGCAAAGCAGGCAAGGGAAGAAAGAGCTTATGCTCATGATGTCTTAATGATTGTTAGTCAAACAAATGCTTCCTTGGGTGCAGCAAGTCATGTGACGTCATGCTGTGGAATCTGAGGCAAAGGTGAAATGCTGTAGTTGCTATGAAAGTACCAAAGTGCAGTCATTTTTAGTAAACGTTTTCCCTGCAATTGTTTGGGCCACATGAAGCCTGCTAAATTTGTGTAGTCTGATCTCCCTTTATCTTGTACTTTATTTCTTTTCAGAATGTGGGGGATGGGGGAGCAAAGTTGAAATCAATTGCATTTTCACATTTGATGGCTTGCTCATGTTCCGTGAGAAAACTCCAGTTCTGCCCTTTTCCTAGCATATTGTATTTGGGGTCCCCCCCCCCCCCCCCCGTTTATAACGATGAAGGTGTTCTACATTACGAGTAAGAAAGTAATTTATTTTAAAAGTTGCTGTAACAGACGTTAATGTTGCAAAACACAATAGTATATCATTGTAACGTTTAACATAGGATGGCATCACCTTAGAACAAATATAGCGTAACACAACTATTTTAAGAGGTTGGAGTGCATGTGCCTCTTCCTTGATTTAGTTGAAACAAATATAAAAGAGACCACACAATGGCCCTTTCAACACAAATCCCCTAAAACATTTTAAAAACATTTGCAGCCCCCCTCTTTTTGTTCATACTCACCCTGTTGAAATAATTCCTGGCCGCTATTAGATGACCCCTCCACTTTTATGAGTTCTGGGTTAAATCAGTGTTTCAATGCTTCACAGCCTCATGCTGCATTCTATTCTATTGAAATACTCGATGCTTTGAAGATTGCTGCTCCCCACCAGTGAAAGAACCAAGAAAGAAATTCTGCAAATAAACAGGTGAGGGAGAACTGAGTGAGCTCAGAAAATGATGCCGAGGAGGAAGTTGAGGGAAGCAGAGAAGCATGGGATACATACATAGTCAATAAATTGCACTGCAACGGAAGACATTTTGAAAATATTTCAGCCAGATAATTCTTTTTAAAAAGGAGGTTTATTTAAAACGTTTTGAGGCTGGAAATAAAATGCTTGGGAGTAAAAACAATGTGGAATTTCATGAAGGAAACTTTTTATTTCTTGCCTCAAAACGTTTTAAATGATTTATGCGGAAAAGCCCAGTAACAGAAGGATCTATGTCTGACAGCAGGAAACTGATGCATTCCTCATCTGTTCCAAGAGACTGTGGAATAGCCTGATTCACCTTAGATTGGATCAAGTTGGAGAATGGAGAGGGAGGAAGATAATGAGCCCAATCCACTATATGACTAGATGTGCAGAGGCATAGAACCGAATGAATTGTATTATATCTGCCCTGTAAATAAGCACAGTGGTCATTGTGTGAAGATATTAGAAAAAAACTTTTTTTAATAGAGCTTGGAAAAGATCTGATAGGTACTGTGAAAATGTTTTTGTGTGTTTAAAACAAGGATGCCTAACAGAAAGCTTTGAATTTTGAATTAAGCAAATATCATGTCATGCTTCCTTATTAACCATCTGTTTGTGGTTTCTGGACCAGGTAAGGCATATAATGGCAATAGCCATGAAGAAGAAGAAGAGGAGGAGGAGGAGGAGGAGGAGGAGGAGGAGGAGTTTGGATTTATATCCCCCCTTTCTCTCTTGTAGGAGACTCAAAGGGGTTTACTATCTCCTTGCCCTTCCCCCCTCACAACAAACACCCTGTGAGGTGGGTGGGTGGGGCTGAGAGACCACAGAAGAACTGTGATTAGCCCAAGGTCACCCAATTGGCATGTGTTGGAGTGCACAATCTAATCTGAACTTCTCAGATAAGCCTCCACAGCTCAAGCGGCAGAGCAAGGAATCAAACCCGGTTCCTCCGGATTAGAATGCACTTGCTCTTAACCACTATGCCACTGCTGCTCTCAACTGCTTTAACAAGTTGAGTATCAGGGTCATTTGTCAACTTCATATAAAAGTGAAGGACCTTTTAGATGGGCCCCTTAGTAATCTTAAATATGCTGTTGGTGTACCCTGGAGAAGTCCTAAGATTGTTCTGATCAAAACAGTATCTAGTTGAACAGGATATTTTGGTTCACCCACAAACCTCAGCTTGGTATAGTAATTGGGGTACTACCTTGCCTGAAAAGGCCTTAAGTGATGGAGCAATAAGACACTCCCCCACCCTCTGGAATGGAAAAAAATTAAAGTAGTATCTAATGTAAAACAAGCTACCAAAGGGGTATCATTTATGTGTGCCCACCATGACCAGGAAGCTTGAAAAGTAATACCCAGATTTTTTTTTAAAAAAAGACTTTGATCAGTGGGGTACCAGCCAGAGGGACATGCGGTATCCCATGTCCCTGGGTGCCACCAATCAGATCATGTGTAAGGCACAAAATCACCCCCACACACCAAAGCCTGTTGCGGGTCCGCCAGGCTTTCCTCGGCAGGCTCCCAGCCTGGCCCATGGCTTGCTCTGGCAGCCAGAGGAAGAGGCCAAGGGAAGATGAGCTGCTGCTGCTGCTGCACTGCTTGGCCTGGGCACTGACCTTGTGTGCCCTTGGCACCCCCCAGCCAAGCAGCCACCAACGACCCTGCCACAGCCGCCCGCCTGGCCCTGCTACTGCTCCACTTTGCCTTGGCCACCACCACCCTGGCTGCCCCACACCCATCTTGCCAGGCCCCAGTCCTGCTGCTGGCCACCCTGTTCTCAGCTGCCCTACTGGCCCTTTGCTGCCCATGCCTGCCCTGCTGCCCCACCGCCCTGCCCCCACTGGAGGAACTGCACCATTTTGCCCACCGCCCTCTGTGGCCCGCTCAGCTCCAGCCTGCACATCCTGGGCTATAGCCTGCCCCTGCACTCCTGGGTCCCTGGGTCTGGTGGGCCCTGCACCTGGCTGCCCTGCTCTGCAAGGCTGGCTTAGGCCTGTCACTCACCCTGCTGACCATCCGGCTGCTCTTCTGCTGCTCCGGCACCTGATGGCAGTCATTGGAAGTTGACATAACTTGAAGTATAAGGAATTTAACTGGGAAATTAAAATCAGAGAAGAGTACAGTCCACCAGATTTTCAGAGAAGTCTTCAATTTGGTCTGCTGGCCCCTTTTGTTTGCTCTAGGAGTTTTTTGGTGGATGCTAAGATTGGCCATTGCTGTGTTAGATTTATAACTAGCCCTTTTATCTTTGAGCAGTGAGGTTGAATGGGAACACCCAACACTTGGCAAAGAAGCTTTATGATGAAAAGGAGTTGATTATTTCTAGATCATCCACATTGGGGTGATCCACGATTTTTCTAGAAAAAAATCATTTTCAGTAACATTGTAGGAAGGGTAACAAAACCAAAGGTTAACCACATTCTTATTCCAGAGAAGATGGGAGGTAACCAGGAGATAGGGAGTGCATCAACTGAATGAAGGTTAATATGCAACAATTCAGCCAAGGATAATTTTGTTTTATAAAATCTATCCCATCGCTCTGCAAACCGACCAATATAACATAACCTGTTTAGCTTGTAATATTCTATTGCAGTCATAGGGATTGTTAGCTGATGAGCAATCTACAGAGGGCTCTGGATCAAGAATAGTCTTGTCACATTTTCTGCCTTATTGGCTACTTGTTTAGAACCCCCTTCCCTTTTGGATGGGAAGTTGTGGCTAGTTGTGAATCAGAGGCAGCAACAGCTTTGGCTTCAAATGCTTTGCCAGGTGCATCCGCTAGGGCTCTCCAGGCATTGGTTTTTTTCTCCACTGAACCAAGTTGATAATAAATGCCAATCACAGTCTTAGCAGTTGCCGGACTACAAAATCCAAAATATTGTGGAACTGTGGGTCATTTCCCTTTGTAGAAGTTTTTCCAAGCTGACTGAAATGGGATCTTAATCAAAGAGGGAGCACCCTAGGGGAAGAGGGAAGCGCTAGAGAGAAATGAATCATTTTGCTTCAATTCCAACTCCTCCTCAGCTCCCTCCTCAATCCCCCCAGTTCTAATACAGAAAATCTATTACTTATCCCACCACTTGGAGTCACTTTCTTCAGTGGGTAAAACTCATCAGTTTTAAGTTGTTTGTACAAGTTGGAAGATGGGGAGGAGCCTGAAGGAGAATGCAGTGAGGTTTTTTTGATACATACTGTGGGAGTTTATCAAATAAATAAATGGAAGATATAGTGACTCACCAAATTCTGAAGTATGAACTGATACAAGTTCAGTCTTTTCAGGCTCAGGAAGTTTTGAACCACAGTGGATGCAGCAGCAAAAAAGTGTTTAGTTCAGGTAGCGTATAAAATTTCAGTTCAGCATTTCTCCCATTCATCATGCAACCAGCAGTTAGCAATTAAGAATTGGGTTCTGTCAAAAGCATAAATTTTCTATCTGCAAGTTTGAAATTCCAGCATTTCCAAGGTACTTGTCCTTCCTTCCAAACTCAGAATTGTTTTCCTTTGTTATCACAAAAGGACAATTGATAAACTAAAAGTTGAAAAGTTGACGTGAGAATTTTTAAATTACCGCTGTCTCTCATGCCATCTTGCCTTGACAGTCAGTACTCTAAATTATGACATTTCATTGTTGCTTCTTCGACAATGCTCATACATTTATTAAATCCATTTAAGAGTAATTAAACTGATTCCTATTCTTGGAGGAGGGTACCCAATCTTCTTCAGTTTCCACCGAGGCTACTCATAAGCTCCTTCTGCACATGCAGAATAATGCACTTTCAATCCACTTCCAGTGCACTTTGCAACTGTGTAGAATAGCACAATCCACTTGCAAACAATTGTGAAAGTGGATTGAAAGTGCATTATTCTGCATGTGTGGAAGGGACCATAGTGAATGTATAGATGAGGCAGCAACTGCCACATCCACACTATTATTTACCCTGTCACTCCCCAGTGAAGCAGGGAGATAGCAAGTGCTTTCCATGTGATGCTCTCACACATGAATAAGACAGATACCTCTGCTTGGTGCAGCTAGCCTTCATTTCAATGGCAATATACAGCAGGTTGCTGTTCCTGTATCTCCATTCCTTTTTCCTCATTTTTTTAAAGCTTTCTATTTCATCTGATTTAGCAGACAGCCCTGTGAGTTTTATATCTACCACAACATCATAGAGAACTTTTGGCATATTTCTTAACTACAAGCAGGTTTTTTTAGACTGTACCCATCATGTTTTAAAAATTCCTTTCCACCCACAAAAAGTGCCCCCCTCTATAAAGCTAGAGAAGAAAGCAGGGTATATTGGGTGAACTCCTCATTCTTTACCACATGTACCACAGTTGTGCTGTTGTCAGAAATAATAAAAGCTTGAAAAATTCAATTGTGGATGAATTATACTGATTCTGCTGTTGAGCATTTCCAAAGCAGGCCATACAGAAGTCTGTTTTAAAATGAAAATGTATTGCAAAGAACATGTTGTTTGTGAAAATTGCAAGAATGCTGATAAATCTGTTTTCATTTAAGTACAAGAACATAAGAACAAGCCAGCTGGATCAGACCAAAGTCCATCTAGTCCAGCTCTCTGCTACTCGCAGTGGCCCACCAGGTGCCTTTGGGAGCTCACATGTAGGATGTGAACACAATGGCCTTCTGCGGCTGTTGCTCCCGATCACCTGGTCTGTTAAGGCATTTGCAATCTCAGATCAAGGAGGATCAAGATTGGTAGCCATAAATCAACTTCTCCTCCATAAATCTGTCCAAGCCCCTTTTAAAGCTATCCAGGTTAGTGGCCATCACCACCTCCTGTGGCAGCATATTCCAAACACCAATCACATGTTGCGTGAAGAAGTGTTTCCTTTTATTAGTTCTAATTCTTCCCCCCAGCATTCTCAATGTATGCCCCCTGGTTCTAGTATTGTGAGAAAGAGAGAAAAATTTCTCTCTGTCAACATTTTCTACCCCATGCATAATTTTGTAGACTTCAATCATATCCCCCCTCAGCCGCCTCCTCTCCAAACTAAAGAGTCCCAAACGCTGCAGCCTCTCCTCATAGGGAAGGTGCTCCAGTCCCTCAATCATCCTTGTTGCCCTTCTCTGCACTTTTTCTATCTCCTCAATATCCTTTTTGAAATGCGGTGACCAGAACTGGACACAGTACTCCAAGTGCGGTTGCACCACTGCTTTATATAAAGGCATGACAATCTTTGCAGTTTTATTATCAATTCCTTTTCTAATGATCCCCAGCATAGAGTTTGCCTTTTTTACAGCTGCCATGCATTGAGTTGACATTCCCATGGAACTATCAACTAAGACGCCTAAATCCCTTTCCTGGTCTGTGACTGATAGCACTGACCCCTGTAGCATGTATGTGAAGTTTGGATTTTTTGCCCCTATGTGCATCACTTTACATTTTGCTACATTGAACTGCATTTGCCATTTCTTAGCCCACTCACCTAATTTATCAAGGTCCGCTTGAAGCTCTTCGCAATCCTTTGTGGTTCTCACCACCCTACATAATTTGGTATCATCTGCAAACTTCCAGGTCATTTATGAATAGGTTAAAGAGCACTGATCCCAAAACGGATCCTTGGGGGACACCACTCCCGACATCTCTCCATTGTGAGAACTTCCCATTTATACCCACCCTTTGTTTCCTGTTTCTCAACCAGTTTTTAATCCATAGGAGGACTTCCCCTCTTATTCCTTCATTGCTGAGATTTCTCAACAGTCTCTGGTGAGGAACTTTGTCAAAAGCCTTTTGGAAATCCAAGTAGACAATGTCCACCGGTTCACCCCTCGTCCCACATGCCTGTTTACACCCTCAAAGAGAACTCCTCTAGTAAGTTTTGTAAGACAGGGATTTGCCTCTGCAAAAGCCATGCTGACTCTTTTCCTCCAAGCCAGGTCTTTGCTTTTCTATATGTTTTATAATTTTATCTTTAATGATAGATTCTACTAATTTTACCAGGAACAGATGTCAAACTGAGCTGGCCTGTAATTTCCCGGGTCCCCCCTAGAATCCTTTCTTAAAGATTGGTGTGACATTGGCCATCTTCCAGTCTTCAGGGATGGAGCCTGATTTCAGGGATAAGTTGCATATTAAAGTGAGAAGATCCAAGCAATTTCATGTTTGAGCTCTTTAAGAACTCTTGGGTGAATGCAATCTGGAGCCAGGGATTTGGTAACATTTTAGTTTTATCAAATGGCTTGCCAGAACTTCTTCCTTGTCTCACCACCACTATCTTCGCTAGTTCCTTGGATTTACGCACTTCCCTAAGAAGCTTGGTTTCCAGATGCAGGAATTTTCCTCACCCTCCCTCTTGGGTGAAGACAGATGCAAAGAGATTCATTCAGCTTCTCTGCAAAATCTCCCTGCCATCTTTTAGCACACCCTTTGTTCGCTTTTGTCATCTAACGGGACCTACAGCTTCCTTGCTGGCTTCCCTCTGCTTTTGATGTACTTAGAAGAACTTCAGTTTGTTGCTTTGGTCTGTGATGTTCGCAGCCATGTGTTCCTCATAATCGCTTTTTGCCTCCCTTTACACAGCTAACTTTAGCTTCTCTTCTGCCTGTTTGTTGTTCCCTCATCATATTCTTCATCAGTCAAACTGGACTTCCATTTTCTAAAAGACATTTTTCTTTTTTCTGATAATTTCCCTCAACCTCTCTTGGCTGTTAACCCATGGGTGGCTTTCTTTTGGACTGGAGTGCTGCCTTTTTTTTCTAACCTGTGGAACCACATTCCAGCTGAGCTTTTATTACTGTGTTTTTTAAATAACCTCCAAGCATCCTGGACAGTTTTCCTTTTGACTCTCTTGATTTTCCCTTTCAGCTTCCCTCGCACTTTCTCCCCTCATCTTTTGAGAAATTTCCCTTTCTGAAGGCGAATGTAACTACATTGTAGTAGTTGCCACTTGTTCGGCATGCTGAGGATACTGAATCTGGACAGCATTGTGGTCGCTGTTCAGTCCTATCGGCTCGGAACAACACTGACTTCCCTGCACCAGGTCCTGGGTCCCACATATAGAATTAGATCTAGGATCAGCCTCTCCCCTGGTTGTGTTCCACAACCATGCTGCTCTAAGCCACAGTCATTTAGCATATCCAGGAATGCTCTCTCCTTACCTATGACCTGAACATTGCATTTTTTTTCCAGTTTATATATGGGGATAGTTAAAATCACCCACAATTACCACTACATTTTTGTGTTTTGTTGGCCTCCTCTAATTTCCTTTTTTTTCCATCTCAGAATCCTCTTGTTGCACCCTTTGGTCAGGGGGGACGATAATATATTCCTAATATTAAACTGTCCTTCACACCTGGTATTGATATCCACAGTGATTCTTGTAGGGGGAACCTCAGCTCCCCTTGCATTGTCTATTTTATGTGATACTATGCTCTCTTTGATGTAAAGGGCAACTCCACCCCCAATGTGCCCCTGTCCCTATCCTTCCTATAGAGCCTGTAGCCTGGTATAACAGCATCCCACTGGTTCTCCCTCATTCCACCATGTGTCTCTGTAATGCCCACTATATCAAAGTCCTCCATCAAAAAACTCTGTACTCCAGCTCCCCATTTTAGGTCGAGATGGCTTCTACTATTAGCATAGAGACACCTGTATACCCTGCCTCTGTCCTTAACCTGGGGATTTATGTGCTTTACCCTCCAAAGTCTTTTGTAAGACACCTATCCCTTTGCTCACATGCACATTGCTTATGTTCCTAAACGCTTGTATGTGGTTGATCTTAGAAAAACCTCCTCTCTGTCTGCATCCCCATAGATTACTGTATTCCGAACCGAAGTCACCTCAGCTCCTGTCGGCTTTCCCCCAGGGCTCAGTTTAAAAGCTGTTCTGCCACCTTTTTTAATGTTGAGCGCCAGCAGCCTGGTTCCTCTTGTTGGTTAAGATGAAGCCCATCCCGTTTGTGTACAGGCCTGCCTTGTCCCAAAAGGTTCCCCAGTTCCTGACAAATCTGAAACCCTCTGCCTTACACCACCTTCTCATCCACGCATTGAGACCCTGTATCTCCGCTTGCCTAGCTCGCCCTGCGCGTGGAACGGGTAGCATTTCGGAGAATGCCACCTTGGGGGTCCTGGACTTCAACCTGTTTCCTAGCAGCCTAAATTTAGCTTCCAGAACCTTCCGGCTACATTTCCCAATGTCGTTGGTGCCAATGTGGATAGTATACAAGGATAGTATAGCGTTACATCAATGGAAATGCCTAGATGTTTTTGTAATTTGGCAGGTAAAATTATCAGGCACTTTCGGTGTAATATTAAGGAAGTTGAGTGAATCTGAGTCATGTTCAGAGAAGGACTATAAATACTCAATTAATAGTATGGCATTTTCTCAGATGGACACTTTAGTTACAAAGACAGAAATAACTGGCACAGAATAAAAAACTCTGTAATGTTTGCAATAGTGCAGTTACTCTATTAACAGAATATGCATCTGTGGGGTAAGCAAGAAAAGAAATAGATGAGCCATTATTGGAATGATATTTGGAATAGTTGAATCCTTGAACATCAAGATGTGAATAGTGAGAAAAAATAGGGTTGGATCTAGCGTATTCTTTGGCTGCTGAGAAAGGGTGGAGGCTGTACTGCAGATCATGGCTTCTCCAAAAATCATGAAGGACAGGAACTTCAGTGAGGAGGAAAACTAGATGAGATAGATAAAAAAGCTGGCTGGATCCAACCCCAAATATTTTTTACTGAGTATGCTTAGGCATGTTCACACTGTCTTCTTACCATAGCAGTTGTGCTGTCTTCCATTGGCCTACAATAAGGTGATCATGTGCATTATGACAACACATGCAGGATACCGTCCAAATTAGCTTTTATAGTTCAGGTGCATGAAAAGCAGTGTTTATATGGATGTTCCAAATGCAAATCCAAACTGAATCCAGTACACAGTATTGACATGCAGGTGACCAGTTTAGTTCAAGTTCTGGACTAGTACTGGGGAGATAAAATCCTAGAGTTGGAAGAAACTACAAGGGCCATTGTCCAACCCCCTGCCATGCAGGGACACAATCAAAGTGCTCCCAACATATGGCAATCCAACCTCTGTTTAAAACTCTCCAAAGAAGGAGACTCCACCACCCTCCAAGGCAGTGTATTCCACTATCAAACAGCCCTTACCATTAGCAAGTTCTTCCTAATGTTTAGGTGAAATCTTTTTTCTTTAGTTTGAATGCATTACTCCTAGTTTCTGGAACAGCAGAAAATAAGCCTGCTCCCTCTTCAACATGACATTCCTTCTGGAACAGCAGAAAATAAGCCTGCTCCTTCTCCCTCTTCAACATGACATTCCTTCAAATATTTAAACATACCTATCATGTCACCTGGATGTATCGTACTTGACACTTTTTCACATCACTTTCACCCATTCTTCTTCAGCAGAAATGTGAGCTGGAACTGTTTGTTTGCTTTTAGTATGGATACAGGGAAATTACTATTGTTTTAGTATAAAACCATCATAACAAGATTTGTGGGTAGATAATTCTCCTCGTCTAGTCTCTGTTGTGATCACAAGTAAGGATTATGGATTATGTTAAGGCTTGTTATAAACATTTTATTTAGGTCAAATCTCAGTGATAGGACATCAGCCCTGGCAAAGGGTAATACCAAGAATAGCAACATTCAAGGGATAAGCATTTTAATAAGTAAACTCTACAAAACTAATGCAGTATTGAAGCTGCTGTACTATATACTTCTATACTGTAAATTTATAGATATTGCCTAAAATTTTACAGTAGCATTTGTTCAATTGTGATACAGACCCATCTAAAAGGGGGACACAAATCGCCATCTGGAGGCAGTGCGGGCTTATGCCAGTGATTTGCCTTTCCCAGTGCATTTACCCTGGCGGTGGGTGAATTCACCAGCGGGAGACTGCCGCAACCTGCCAAGTCACCCAAATTTGGTGCAAAGTTTGTGTCACCACTGGCCCTGCCAGCATAGCAGGGGCATTCCAGAAGCATGGCTGGGGACAGAGTGTATCTTAACTTCAACCCCAGCTTTACCCCCAAATATGTGGTGGCCCAGAGCTTGAATATATACCACCCTTTTGGGTTGTGTAAGTCAACTGAGTCTAATTTATTTCCCCATAAGAGACAATTGCAGAGAGCGCAATTTTTCCAAATCTTTTTTAATTTCACTCAAGTTTTTCATAATTATTGTTAAATAAAGATGCAGTATTATTTTCGAATTGGATACCTAAGTATTTTACTTTTTTAGTACATCAAATCCTGATAACTCTTTTAAATGTTCTTGTTCAAGATCATTCATGTTAAAGGTTAATATTTTGGTTTTTATCTGTTCATTTTAAAACCTGAGACTTCTCCAAGTTCTTGCAATTTCTGTTTAACTAATTCTATTTTGTTAATTGGGTCATATAAAAAATACTATATCATCAGCATAAGCCTTGTATTTGAAGTTGTAATTTTTTTATTTTAATTCCTATCCAATTCTCATCATTCATTATTTTTCATCCATTTCTTTTCAGTCCAGCAACCTCTTCTTTAATGTCTGGTCTGTGGCCCACCATGGTTTCTTAACGATGTTACCTAGAAGTGGGCTTTTTTGAGAAATTCAGAAGCAGATGTTAACATCTCTGTATGTGACTGCTTTTGTCAATTCATAAAAGAGATTACATTATGCTTAGAAGATTGAGTGCCTGTTCCATTGATAAGAAATGGCAGTGCTGATGGTTCCTGTTTTTCAATGATTAAAGTAAATGAAAGTGTGGATTATATGGAAGGCCTTCTAGAGTAGAAACATTGCTGTAAATGTTTCTCCTGGTAATGCAATTAGGAAATATTGGCCCCAGTGAACATAGCTTAAACAAAACATGTTGTCCTCATCAAACCTTTTAAAGTTATTAAACAGGCAGGGCCTTGTCTGAGTTTAAAAAATGAAAAAGAAGAAGACGCATAGGCTTCTCATGGAAACTCTATTAAAATGCAGATTTTTAGATATGCTCATAGTAGCATAATCTAATATAGCTAAATTTCAAAAGGTAGCATATTTGAATTCAGGAATCAGATATGGCTTCAAAGTCACTGCTTCTATTTTTGTTGTGTACTGCTGGTAGCAAACTTTTAAATATTATTTTCTATTTTTTCCTGCACTAGTTACAATGTTGTGGGAAGTTGGGTTGTATGGCCGCTGCTTGAAATGAATTTCATGTAACATTTTAAAGAATCTCTCATCAGAGCTCCTTCTGGCATTCCTGGGCTCATGCTTGGTCTTTTATGGTACCCCACTAATGTCCTTCTGTTATCACCTTTCATGCCTTCCTTTAAACTGGCATCCTGCAGCTTTCAACAGAATACAACTTTTTGGTAGCCAAGTTGACATTCATTGCCTGGGTGATCCCAACTCCTTAGAGTCACTTCTCTACCTTCCTCCAGGAATGGTCTAACTCCTCCAATCCATTCACCCCTTCCATTTAAGGCTATCTCCCAATTCTCCTCTAGTCCACCTTACTCCAACTTAATTCTCTGTTATGTAGACACTGGAGGAATATTGATGTCTAGGTCACAAGCCTGGTTATATCACTTCCAGACCATCTTTCTCTTCTTATGATCAGGTCAAGTTTGCTGTGGAACACAGGTTCTTTTGTATTTGACTCGATCCAGAGGAGATATGTTTTTGAATACAATGAAATCTAAGCACAAAATATTACAAATTCTAGAATAACATGCAAAAAAGGAACCTACACAGGAATTCTGTAGTAAATGTGGGAAAGAAGAATATTTAGTCAAATGATATAGACCATACTGCACCAGAACTTTGTTGATTGCCCTTTCAAAAACAGTAACAATCACAATTCTTTCAGTCTTCAAAGGTTTAAAAATAAGTAGATGAGTAGTGGTTTCAGTTCCTAACACCACAGTGCTTATGGGATCAGGGATTCAAATCTGCTGTCCTGTTCTTCGAATACCAGGATATTTTAAGCATCAATCCACCTTTTTGAAATGAATGTACCAGAGGTAGCTACAATTTACTTTTTTAGAAGTTATAAACCCTAGTAATCTCATTTTAAAAGGGCTTCTTCTTTACAAGAGACTACAGAAAGAAGGCAGATTATGAAAAAGAAAATCCCAGCATTAAAGTTTACATAAAAATCACGCTGCAGTTTAATTAATGACTTCTAATTTCAGCACTGCTTAAAACTAAAAGTCAGGGCATTTCAGGATAGCTTGCTTTTAGCCAGCCTAGTAAAAACCTTCTGTTTATACTCAGCAATAAAATGTTCTGCTATCTTCTTTGTAGAATTCTTCAGCAAAGAATACTCTTTTTTTCTTATGAATATTAAATTAATGAATTTGAAACGGGCAAGTGAATAACAAGTGAAGAAAGCAGCTTTGAAAGAATTCACCCTGTGTATCTCTTCATAGCTAATCTTCTTCATAAATACCACTTCCATATTGCTAAAAAAACCCAAACAATATTTGTTGTATTTTCATTAAAACACTACATTGTGTTTTTGCTGTGATAGCTCTGTATGTGTATGTGTATGTACACAATAAATGCAAACTTGTTTATCATTTGTGCACAGTCTCCAAAAAGCTGGAGGTCGGAGGGCAGCATGGGCGGGTACCTGCAGCCCTTCAGACCGATGCTGGAGGACGAGGTGAGTGGGGGGGACGCAGAAGAGGCGGCTCCATGTGGAGCCACCTATTCTGTGCTGGCCTCTGCAGGGGCCGCTCGCACGCTCCCGGGCGAACGGCCCCCTCCCCTCCACCAGCATATTTTCTGCTGGTGGAGAAGTGCCCTTTCCGCTGTGCAGAAAGGGCCATGACATTATACCCAGCTGAGATCCCTTCTATTCCCAAACCCTTTCTATTCCCAAACCCCACCCTTTCAACCCCCAAATCTTCAGGAATTTCCTAGATTGGAGCTGACAGCCCTATCCATATTCACCTTTTCTGCTATTGTGGGAGAAGTAGAAAGAGCTCATTAATAGTTGCTAGACAAAACTAACATTTGATCAAGCATATGCAGAATAACAATCTCAAAACATCTACAACTGAAGAATCTTCTTCCTTATTCAGTTGATAGGGTTGCCAACTCTGGGTTGGGAAATTCCTGGAGATTTCAGAGTGGAGCCTGCGAAGGGCACAGTTTGAGAAGGCGTATGATGTCATAGGGTGCGTGCATCCTTCAAAGCAGCCATTTTCTTTAGGGTAACTAATATCTGTTGTTTGCCTTTGGTTTCTTTTCTGCTATTAAAGCTCCGTGAGACAATGCTATTGAACAGCAGAAACACCTATAACTTAAAGGATGAAATGACTGAAAAAAACAATAGCAACAGACATGGGTGGATTGGAGGTTTTTTTAAACAAAGGTTGGAGTGGGGGGCAGAGGAAGGTTGAAGTCTGATCATTTAATGCTCTGAGAACCATTCAAATATGTTGAAGGGGGAGGAGTTCAAAGCCCAGAGATTCTTCTGGCATCCTCTTCAGAACTCACTGCACCTCGGATCGGACTCTGCTCAGTGTTTCCAAAGCCTGGTAAAATGCCACTCCTCCCCCGCCCCCCAGCTTCACAGGGAAAATAAAAGGAATCAGCTTAGATGTGAGGGGGGGGGGGTATAGAAAGTTGATTGCATGAAAGTTACTTTTTAGAGACCTAACTTTTTAAATGTTGAGCAGCTTCAGATGTTTCATTCTGAAGGCCTAAAATGTTGATGAATTGTAGAATGCCAGAAGAATCTCTAGGCTCTGAACTCTCCTCCCCCATGTATTTGAATGGTTTTCAGAGCATTAAATGATCAGCCCTCACCTGCCCCCCACTTCAACTATGCTAGTTTGGATGTTCTTAAAAAATACTAGAAGTATATTTTTCTCATATAAAATGAGCAAAAATGCTTTGGGGTTGTCTCTGGGGTTCAAAAGATAATTATTATTCCATTTGCTGGTGCTAATTCTCTTGAAAACCAGTTCAAACGGTTATGATCTGAAAAACAAAAAGCATTCATAATTGCTGTTTATTGTACTTCATATGGAGATGAGTTTGCAATGCATTTTGTATTGGGGAAATTAATACTGGGAAAACATTCTAAAAAGACTCATAAAACCCTATGTAGTCTTCCTAAAAAGGCTGTAAAATGCAACACATAAACTATAAAAGAGCCTTAAGTAAAAGAGCATCATATGTTCTATTTCTTCAAAGCAAACTGTTCCCCTGCCATCATCCCTATGAAATAGCAAGCAGAGGCAGGAACAACATTTTCTACTGTTTTCTTTAATCACAAATAAGTATCATGTAGGACATATATTTTATCAAGATACGGTAGGTTTGTAGTTTCAGGTATATTTCTGATAAATGATAGAAAAACGGTACCTTGCAAGTTAGTGACACCGCAATATGGTTGGCCAAATGCTCAAGAATAGGAACAGGAAATTACGATCAAATGTGGTTTGCTCACACAAAATTCTCCCGTAAATGGTAGATATTCTGCCAGAATTAGGGGAAGCAGGAGCGGGTTCAATTATTCTGCTTGATCTTTAATTTCCTACATAATCTGTTCCTCCACCCAAACTGTTATTATTTAGGACTGATAATCATAGAAACAAAACTGCAGCTGCTTCATTTTTCTTATCATCTTAAAATGAAAACCATCTACACTTTAAAGAAATTAATGCCATGATTTCCCTCCTCGCTGTTAGAGGGGAAATACAAGAAAATCCCTTATGAAAAGAGGCTCTGCCCCTGCCCTCTAGGCGAAATAGATACATTAGAACACATGCTATTTAGATGTCCCACTTTTGAAAAGCCCCGAAAGGAAATCCTCAGCCCAGCCATGACAGGTCTAATAGGCCTAAACTATAAAGATGTACTGGCCTACATATTGACAGGTAGGGACCAGAAAATTACACGGGCAACGGCCCGTTGTTGTTCTTTAATCTACAAACACAATAAGAGACATCTGCCAGTTGAATAGTTTAGGGAGGGAAAGACTGAAGAAACTGTGATCCTTAGAAGATATGGTCGGAGGCTGGAGTTTTCTAGCAATGTCACTATAGGTTTTAGCAAGACTGCACAGGCACTTTACAAGTGTAGTTATATTAACTTTTTAACCTTTTGACATAATCAAGATTCTGAGGCTTTGAGATTAAGCTAAGACCATATGACCCAGGACGACGGAATGCGGTATTTAGCCCTCCGTTTTCTTACCGGGCCCGTTCGCTCCGTCTGTGTCTGTGTCTGCGCTGGCGTTGGCGCCCTCGCCGGGACGTGGGTGCCCGTCGTGAGACCTTCCTCGGCACCCCCTCTCTCAGAGCCTGCGGGCTGGTGCGCGAGTTTGGAGCCGGAGAGCTGTCGGTTGACAAGGGATCCCCCTCGCTCCGTCAGCAAAAGAGTGAGGATTTGAACCTGGGTATTCCAGGTCCTGATATGAAACTCTAACCACTTAGCCATGTGCAGTGGCTGCTGTTGAACAGTAGTGAGAAACTTGGCCTGGGTGAGTCATGGCAACTGCATAGTAGCAAGTCATCTGGTGGTTGTTGCTGGTTTCATCACATTATGAGAAGACAAGAGTTACTGGAAAAGATAATAATGCTAGGAAAAGTTGAAGGTAGAAGAAAAAGAGGCATCCCAAACATGAGATGGATAGACTCTGTAAAGGAAGCTGAGGGAAGTTTGCAAGATATGAGCAAGGCTGTTAATGTTAGGATGTTTTGGAGAAGTCAGAAGTGACTTGACAGCACTTCACACACACACACACACACACATACACACACACACACTCACTCACACACACACACATACACACACACATTTGAGGAGAGACGGCATGGTATAGCCTGATCTCATCAGGTCCTGGAAGCAAAGCAGCATCTGTATTCGGAAGGGAGATCTCCAAGAAAAACTCTTCAGAGGAAAACAGTGATAAACCACGTCTGCTTAATTACTTGTCTTGAAAGCCCCTTGCTGAGATCACCATAAAGTAACTGCAGCTTGACAGCACTACACACACATACACGCACACACGCACACACGCACACACACACACAAATCCCATGTTTCATCCATTATTGGCTGAAACTTCCCAAAGAAGCTCATGTTTTTTTTTAAGCAAATGACATTAAATACAACTGTTCCAGGGCATGAGGGGACGAGGTTACAATTCAGCTGAATTAACGCATATGGAGGGGTTGCTTTCTGTCGTCCCACTGAATTAGGATGAAAGGTGGAATTAGGATGAAAGGTGGTATCAGCTGGATCCAGGCATGGCGTAATGGTGTCTTACTGCATCTTGCCTTCCATCTGGTGGCCTGCTGGAATCAAGAGCCCATGGAACTATTACCATGCCTTTGTTTTCCTACATTTCCAAGGATCATAACAGTCAGCTCACCACATGGATGGATCCTGCACATGACTGGCTTTCCACACTGTTAGTCCTTCCACACTAAATATTTTTTAAACCAAGTGGTAATTAGCTGCACGTAGTTTCTTCTTATATGTTGGCACAATAAATACAAAACAATGAAGTTACTAAGGAAGAATACTAGAGCACTAGAAAATGTTGCCTCTTTCTTTGAAGCTTATGTTTCAGTTCCTGGAATTTCTTGTAGTTTGTAACATATGCATAGCATATTACTCCCAAGCTATTCTTGGATCCTGACTTTAAACCTTTTACTAAGGGAAATGAATGGTTGCAGTCTTTTAATTTTCCTTTGGCTAGTCTGGGCAAGGCATGTTGGACTGAATGCAAAACTGGCCTCAATTATGATGCATCAGGTTAACTTAATCTTGCCTATTTATGCTACACTTCTCAAGCTTGTAACGAAAATAAAGTTAGGTAGAACACGCGAAGTAAAAATTGAAAATGTGTTATTATAGAACTAGTGTTAAATCAAAAACCTTTTTTGTGTATGACAAAGCAAGTACTCCCACATAATGAAAGATATTCCCTTAGAAAAGTTCAAAAAGGATGCTTTTCATAATTGGCTGCAACACTCTCAGAAAAAGCAAAGCAAAAGATCTGCTTGGAGAGTGTGGGCCATTTCATAGAAGAATAGCAGGAACCAGGAGGGTCCTTGGAAAGTCACTTAAAGGGACAACCAGGAAGACATATAGGCAGTTTCTGCACAGCCAGTGCAGCGGGGCTGCATCGGCATGGTTCATGCTGATGCAAGTCCCGGGGCTGTTCACACGAATGGTCCCGCTGGCTGCGCAGCTGGCGGGGCAGGCTTCGCACTGTCACACAGCCCCCCCAAATGCCTCCTTACCTCCTCCTGGCTTCCGTCACTCTGTGGAGGCCAGGGGACACGCCCATGGCCAGAGTGACGACTGCAGGAATGAAAACCAGGAAGCGACGGAAACCAGGAGGAAGTAAGGAGGCATTTGGGGCCAGCGGAGGGAAAATGCCACCTTCCACCCACTGCTGTTCACACGAGCGAGCGAGATTCAAAAGCGGTGTTTTTGTGCCGCTTGAGTGGGGCGAGCACCAGCTGTGCGAACAGCGCCCCAAGCTCAGTGTTTTTACCGTCCCTAGAGCACTGTTTTCCACCCGGGTGGAAAAAGCCATAGAGTATGCTGTGGAATCGTAATTGCTTGGGATACATATTCACATGTTTAATCAAAACCCAAGCAAAAAAATGCCCCTTTTATTCATATAGTTACAATCATATTCAGAAAAAAAACACCCTGTTTTGATTTAAAGTTCAAGATGCCAGAGGCAGGGAAAGAAAGTGATAACTCACAGGGACATTTTCCAGTTACACAGGTTTTGTCACTGAAGAGGATTGCACAGTAGAGCTGTCTTCCCCAAGTATTTTGTTTAAATAGCTAGCTCACTGGGTGAGAAGGGGTTTTCATTCCCAGTTATCAATCATTCCTTGTACTTGCTATTCCATTCTGTTTGGTGCTAAACCTGCTATACACATGTCAAATATTTTTACTTGTACAAGTGGCAAACAGGTAGCACTTATACTATTTCTTCCTGGTAATGGACTGTGCTACTACTGGAGCAGGAAGCCTGAGGAAAACATGTTGCTTTCATTCCCTAAGAGAGGGACAGTGGCTCACACTGCACTCTCCCCCACTGCCATCATTGATACCAAGCAGCATCTGCACTCCTTTCTTGACAATGGCTCATTCCGCACAACACAAATAAAACATTTTCAGGTTGCAAAATAAAGTGTTTCCTGCAGGAATTCCACCAAATTTTTGATCAAAACTTTTGGGAAACATTTTATTTTTCCTCAAAACATTTTATTCCAAAAATGTCAAACTAGCAACATTTTTTCCTTGACAATGTTTTGAAAACATTTCTTTCTTGAATGTAGAGCAGGAAATATTTTAATCTTCCTATCTGACTTTAAAGCTGGTGGTTCATTTTATTGTGCCCGCCATTTTGTGCTGCTTGGGATTCTCTGTGTTTCCTGCCATTTGCAGTTTTCCCCAGAGACATTTCCTCTACTGGCTTCGCTGCTGGGCACCATTTCACTGATTTAAGTACATGAATCAACTCAGCTTTGCCTGCAAATTTTGGCAACAAGTTGCTTTCCCTTTTTTATTTTCAGTGAGGTGTCTTCAAAGCCATGGAAATTCTGTAGATTTGAAGATGGCTCACTGAAAATTAGAAAAGGAAAACAGACATGTTGCCAAAAATGTCAGGCAAAGCTGAGTTAATTCAGGTATTTAAATCAATGAAATATTGCCCACCAGTGATGCCAGCGGAAGAAACGTCCCTGGGAAAAAGTCTGCAAATGGCAGGTGGCACGGAGAATCACAAGTGGCACAAAATGGCAAATACAACAAAATGAAACTCACAGCTTTAAAGTCAGGTGGCAGGTGGGAAAAAAAGAACTGTTTTCACCAGAAATACTTTATTTTCCACACTATAAAGAAAAGACTGAAAACGTTTCTTTTAAAAATGTTTCTCAAATGTTTTACATGCTTTGTGTAGAAATGGCCACTGTGGAGACAAAGAAGAAAAGCATACTTATGGCAATAACAGATAAGATGTGAAACATCTTTGAATGTTAAGGGCCTGTAGTCTCTCTGCAGCTTTAATTTTAAAAATAACAGCTTTAGGAAGGGATGTAGGAAACGGTAACTTTTCAGTTTCTGCCCTGCTTCTTCTCATCTTTGCCGCTAAAGAGGTCAGGGAAAGACAGGTGACATTTTAAAGATGATTAAATTAGACATGGTAGAGTGATCCCAGTGTATGTACACGAGTTTCACCTGTTCATGTGTTAGAAAAGCAGGGGGTGGGGGAACTATATATTTTTTAAATCAGAAGATACAGGAAAGGGAGCTAAACCTTCCTGCTTCTTGCCACTCTATGCTCTATTCATTATTTCTCTCCTAGCCAGGCTCACTTCAGAGCAATGAAATAAGGTATGACAGGAAGAAGGATTTACTGCCCCACAACCATATGTTTCTTTTGGTGAGAAAGGAGAATGAAATGGAAAAAAAATTCATACACCTCATTAGCAACTTGAGGCATATTGATTAGCTGACACTGGTACTTTCAAGTGGTAAAAACTCACAATTTAAGGTATCAGGAAGTTGATACCTAGATGCTAAGTGTTTTAATATTGTCACGGATATAGCCAGAAATATAATGAAATTGTTACTAGGCATGACCCTCCCAACCCCCTCTGTAGAAAACATAATTGTATACAAAAACAAAGTTCGCCTGGCCTTCCAGCTAAAGATGCCAAAACCAGAGTTTAGAGACTCAGAATAGAATAACCTTGGAGAAAAACCAGAAAACAAAGTAGTAACATAATTACATGGCCTTGGGCAGATTAGAAGCCAAGTTACACATATCAATAAATACTATTTGTTGAGGCTCAGGGGCAGCATCTGATTATGGAAAGTAAAGATATGGTTCAAAGATGGATCGTGTTAGTCTGAAGGCCAAAATATATTAATATGTATGAGAAACTTGTAATTAGTATTTTTAAAAGACTTGTAATTAGTATTTTTAAAAAGACTTGACCTCGTCAAGATGAAAAGTTTAACTTTATTTGTTAAAATCCTATATTGACCAAAATTGATACACAAATGAAAAGTAGCAACAATGAACTAACAGTTTTTACATAAGACATTTCACATACAGGTGATCTTGTTTGGCATTTGAAATTAAAAGATAATGAATTATCCAAAAATGTGTACCATTATCAAATGGAAAAATTAGCTATTGTTAGGAGATGATGTTAAAATTGAATAAATCTAGGAATCTGAACTGATTGAAAGCTTCTTTTCAGAAGGGGCTCCTAGCCTATGACCTGCTTATTTTCGGGGTAGGAATTTTTTTACAGACTAATGAAATTGCTATCCTTTAATTATCTAGGTAATAGTGGTGGATGGTATAATTTTATGTACATTTCATCAGGAATGAAATAGTTGTTATCATTGACCCTAAGATGTAAGGTGATTTGCAGTTCACCGGCAGTGGAAAAAGCTTGCTTTTCCAGGGAAAAAAGCCATAAAGTATGCCAAAATGCCAACAAGAGAAGAGATAAGTTTCTCTGATCGCATAAATATTTTATCTACCTTCAAGGATATGATTTTGCCAGCTATTTCCTAAGATCAGCTTTAACTGGTAGATAATGATAATTATTTTCCATTGTCTTGTTCTCTAGTTTGTTAAACTGTAACAATAAATCATTTTTATTTGAGAGAGTAGATTGGGCTGCAAATAAATATTTTTGTTCCTAAACCTCTTTCACACAAGCATGCCTGCACAGGAGAAGGGCTGAAATAGTTGGGAACTCTGCCCTTTTGTCCACATAGACTTCTGACTGGTCACTGGAGATCTCATTGTACAGATTTTCAAAAAAATTGCCTGGTAGCAGCTGCCACCACAGCATAAGGATTTACATTGTGTGACTGAAGGCAAGCTGGAGCAGCCATTTTGTAACTGGTTCCATCTCCTGTGGCAGCCATTTTGCAGCTGTGTCTGACACACTGGGTCGCTCCCCACTCACCATTAGCCGCGGGGTTTTCTCTTGTTCAGACGCGGGGAGCCAGGACGTTCCCCACATCCCCAGCGTCCACTGCGCGGCTGCGCAGAAATTGCCGCTCTTCCTCCTCCCTGGCGCGCGTCAAATCTGCTCTTCAAAAAACAGCAACATTTTCCCAAACCCCGCGCTTGGCCCGGGGTGGTGGGGTGGTGGGGAACCCGGAAGATGACGCGCGGTTGATTCGCTGGGGCGCAGAGCTTTCCGGCCAATCAGGGGAAAGAATCCTCCATTTTGTTTGGGGAGGGCGTCACCGTCAGTGCGCGGAATGAAGCCACATGAAGACGTAGAATCATCGCGACACCCTATATTACAATGCAGGCATTGAGACGTGTGCACAACGTGACGTGACGATATTGTTCCCTTTGTTTGCGGTTTATTGCTGCAAATTCACAGCGAATTTAGTTTGCAAATTCACACAGCGAGGTGCTGCAGAGCAGACCAGAGTAGTCGGTGGCGGCGGCAAGAACTGATTTTCACTTTCTTTTTATGCTGACGTCAGCATGTGCAGACGTCTCAAACAAATGCTTCCAAAGCTTCCAGCGCCTTTCTGATGACGTGCAGACATCCGAGCCTATCAAAAACGACCTCGTCCCAGCCAATGAAAATGGAGGCCCGCCCTCCCTCCATGACGCACACCTGTGCCAGCCAATGAAAATGCTTCATTGCCTCTATTTCCATGAAACTCCCGTTCTTGGCCGCCCGCGTTAGCTCCTTAATGGCAAATGAGTGGGGAGCAAATAGTCTCCGTGGTCATAAGCCGCGGAGGCTTTTCGGCGCGGGGACGCTGCGGAGTTGCACACGAAGAGGTAAGTGGGGAGCGACCCACTGTATCAGTCACAGACTCAGAACGCCTGAGGACCCCTGCTGTAGAGGTTTAGGAAGTTGTGTAAGACCATTTTGTTTTAGATTAGCTTTTAATAGCCTATGAGAATTTTCTTGATTCGAAATAGCTGGGTAGATAATACATGTGATAGTAAAGGAGCTCATATGATCTGATTATTTTCCTGCATTTTTAGATATGTAAACTGCTTTGACTCATGCTTTAAAAGAGAAAAGTGTGATAAAATATTTCAAATGTAATAACCCTGTCTCTGATAATTGATGACCCCTGTATTTCTTCTGTGCTGTCATATCATCAATATTCTCTGTTTTTAACTAAGTGTAAATTAATACCAGTTCTTCAGTTTAACTGATTTACAGTATAGTCCCAAACAGAGTTATATTTTTCTAAGTCCATCAAAGGATATAAATCCAGTTAGAACAGCAATATTAGTCTACAGCTATTAATGGCTCGAAGGCTTAACAGGGAGGAAGCAGGCCATTGAAATTAATTATTTTGAATGAGTAAGCATAGGCAGGGCTGCAATGCTAAGTGCATTTACTTAGAAATACATTTAATTCAAATGAGTGGCTTTTAAATACACATAAATGCATTCAGATTTATTCATTTATAAATAATTTATTTAATTATAAATAAATTATTTATTTATTTGCTTATTTACAAGTTATACTTCACCCTTCTGCCCTTATTGGGACCACCATGATGGGTAACAGATTAAACATATGAAGAAACATCTTATAAACTACTAGTGTGCCCGGCCACGCGTTGCTGTGGCTTCAGTCTGGTGAAGTGGAAATGAAAGAAAAGAGAAAGTGAATGGTTCGAACATGTGTCATTGAACAATGCTTGCAAGGGAGGGGAGGGGCAAGGGGCCCCTCGCTCCCCTCCCTCTCTCCCATTCCATTGCATGGCACCCCTCCCCCTCCCTCCCTAACATTTCCCTTCCTATGTTGGGGTGGGTGGCCCATCTCCAGATGGCAGGCCCTGTTCCTTTCATTCCGTTCCCTTGCAGGCAAAGTGTGTTGCTGTTGACGTCCATCAGATGGCGCTGTTGCGGGACCATACCATGGTTCCAACTGTCACAGGTGTGGCAGGTACACAATACCTCTCACAGTTCGACTGAAACGCATCCCTAAGAGATGTGTGTATGAAAGGTTATCCATTTCTACTTGGCTTTTGGTTCCTATGTGTGTGTGGTGGGGGGGGAGAACTGGGCGGAACATAGCTTGTTATCATGGTTTACCTTGGCCAGTGTGGTACATGAGCTAGGTAAGTAGCTTAAAACACGCTGGGAGGCATGAGTTACATTGTGTTCAAATTTCAGAGCGTTTGGTCCAGCAAAACCCCGGACCCTCCCTCACCTTCCCCTTCCTCCGCTAGGGTGGGTGGGCCATGTCCAGATGGCGAGGCCATCCCTTTCACTCCAGATGGCAGCGGTTTTCAAAGGCATGGTTGTTTCCCTTGTATCAGAGGGTGTTGTTTTGACGGCCAGCAGATGGCGCTGTTGTGGAACAGAACTGTGGTTCCAACTGTCACAGGTGTGGCATGTACACAATAACTGGTACAGGAGGTGTGGAAATAGTGTGGAAACCTGGCCGCATGCGAATGCGACGTTGTGTGAAAATTTCAAAGCAATCGGTCCAGTAGTTTGGGAGATTACCTGTCAGAAGAAAACGCACTGACAGATTTTTATATATATAGATTAAAACCAAAGTGAAAATGTACACACAAAAACATAAAACCAACAAAGATCCACCAGACCATGGCCACACAGCCTGGAAAACCCACCAGAACCAATAAAACCAACAATTGAAACAGAAACAGAGAACAATTCATTTCTAGAATTCTAATATGGTTCATGTTCTTTCTCAGATGTTAATGCTCTTTTTTCAACCTTTTCTTAGTTTTAAAAGATGTTGAGCATGCAGGTACCATATGATAAAAGATTTTTCTAAAGCTTCTTTGTAATTGTCATCAGCTGTAGGTATCCAGATGAAACTTGAGTTTTTCCAGAGAAAATTTTGGACTGCCAGTAGACAGGTATGCTGTAATTTACTTTTAAAACTAGCCACCCTTATGGTATGAAAATGATAGGATGGGATATGTGTTTGCTTCATTTTTCTAGCAATCACTAAGCTTTAGATGAGCCTACAGATGCTAACTTAAATTATCAGTTTACTCACCATCCATGTGTGGCTGCATATCTCATCAGTAGTAAATTGCCATTGAAAATCTTCTTTCCATTGGTATGGTATTAATGCATTTCTGTGGCAGTCCTCCTCACTCACAAATGCAGATATTATGGCCAGAGGTACAGCAACTGTTTTTCTGATACAGCCCTCATGCCCTACTTCTTGACCCGGATATTAAAGAATAACCAAACATTACTTGTTGCATTCAACTTATTAACACTTTTAAATAAAATTGCATGTCTTTATAAACTTCAACAGTTTTTAACAGTGTTTGCACTGAGATAAAATATTATCTTCTAGTGTACATCTCTTGATGGCCGATGTTCTATAAGCTGCGACGATGAGGTAAATATTTCTATAGATACTTTCTTTAATATTTCATGTTTATGCTTCTAATATTTCTAAGTGAATAACAAATAAGAAGGTACAGATTTTATCTGAGGAATGTATTTAGAATAGAACTACACAAATTCTATTCTGGAATTACTTAATAGCTATCATGTATACGAAACTAAGAATTCAAGTTTGGAAGTCAGTGTGGGCAAATTATTGCATTCTAAAGAATGAGACCCACACCCAGAATAATAGACTTCTTGAACTGTACTATGTCAGGCCGTAGGCAGGTTATCATTTATTTGAATGCTTTCAGTAACAGAAAAAATCCTGAAAAAATGGACATAAGTAGTAAAATTCAAACTGCCGTTCTTCTTGACACAACATTTTCATTTATAAGAAGACTTTTTTATTTTTTATGGGTAAGCATTCATACATATAACCCTTTCCCCTGAAATTGAAATGGTACAGTCCAAGAGAATCTTTGCCACTTGTTCATGTTGAATGTGTCACTTGGCACAATCAATAGTATTTTCATCATTGCCTCCTTTTGTTAAACCCCCTATTTTCTGGAAAAAAAGAGAAAAAAATCTTTGCAAATGGTCTCATATTCTGATTTGTAAAACTCGGTATACTCAATATTACCTTGTGCTGTTCACTTTGCTCTGTTCTATTCCAGTTCAATTGCTTATATGGAGTGGGTCTATGCATTCTGTTAATAGAGCTTTGATTGATCACCAGTGACGGGGTGTTCTCTATGAAGTGAAAATGCAACTATTGAAAATAAGTTCTGTGATTTTGTTAATGTCATATAGTTTCCATCTTGGTTTGCCACAGGTAGGAGTATGTCACCCTGCTGTGAATTTTATGGATAAGCTTTATCTTGGATTCCCTCCAGTGTCTTTCATACATTTTTTTCAGAAGCTCACATTTATGCCAATCTAGTTCCCTCAGTGAGCTATATGTAGCCTAGGGCAGCAAGGCTGGAATTATGGAGCTAACATTTTTTAAAAATCAAAACACCCCAAATTCTTCAATCCGGGATTGGTAGAGATGATTTCTTCCATTTTTACATTTGTTCTACATTTGTTTTATATGAAGCAACCTATGCCTTAAGAAACCTTTTCCCAACTCAAAGTTGCTAAACAACTAAATATACTTTTAATGCAGTAAGACTGAAAGAAGAATGTGTTCACTTCAAAATATAATGGGATACTACTCTGGTTAGATGCAATCACATACCTATACTGCTTTTCTCCCATGTTTCTCTCACGGTTTGTCAAATCTCTTTTGATCTGATGTATTCCACAAAACCACTTTCATGGATTTTTGTCCCTTATAGAAGGTCACCTCCATTGCCAGATGTCCTACCCATGCTACCATTTCAAACCTCCCCAAATTGTTTCTTTAAAAAAATAATATAAACAGCACTACATTGCTGCAGTGAAATAACACTCAAAACACTTCAACAACTGAAATACATTTTTGTTGTTATGCAAGCATTCCTTTGGATGGTTTCCTTTCTGATGATATTCCAGTGTAACTGCGATGTATGCACACAAGAAAGGAAAATTAAATAAAGAGATTATGTTGGGGGACATATGTAATGAAAACATTGCGACATAGAGAGAAGGTGCTACATTAGGTGTGAAACACCCACTCCCAAAGTGCACTATCGAGAGTCACCTGGAGAACAAGCTAAAGGGAGAAAAATACTCTGCCTTGTGAAAGATGGTGTCATATTTTTGGACACTAGAATATTTCTAAGCAGTATGATACATAGGAAAGTGGTAGGTGTTGTACAAGATCATGCACAAGTGGAACTGTGCAAAGTTCATTTATGTTTCCATTTGTGCATTGCTGGATGCACGCCATGTTGCTGGATGCACGCCACATTTTTAGCCCTGGGTGAGTAATTTTAGTAACATACATTCCAGAAAGCATACACAAATGTTACAACAGAAGCATACCAGGATATGAAACCCTTCAGGAGATATTCATATGCAAGGCCCAGTGTAATCCCTGCAGTTGCAAAAAAAAATGTTAAAAGTGAGTTACATATAATTTAAATCATTTTAGAATACCAAGATGTCATAAGACTGCCATTTGAGATTTTGATTGCCTAGACAAACCAGGACAACTTCACTAAGACGTAAAGTGAGGAAGGGAATAAAATCAGGACATAGCAGGGTGGTGGTGGATTTTCTGCACATAGATACACACACACACAAGTCTACATAGATTTCAAAATAACCAACTCCACATGAAGGTACCTTATACTGAATCAGACAATTGGTCTATCAAAGCCCAATGTGGCTACTTACTGCCAGCAACATTCCAACATTTCAAGTAGAAATCTTTCACATCACACACAACCTGATCATTTGAGGTAAAGATTTCTGGGATTGAACCTGGGACCTTATGCATGCCACCCACATGGTCTACCACTTGCCATCATTTAATATTTATATGGTGTCTATCAGTGTGTGGAGGGGGGGAGTGTTGATAAATTATTTATTTGTCTCTGCAGCATTTTTGTAGTGAAGTTCTGTCAACTAGTTCATCACACTGCTGCCTGACATTTCTAGCAAATGCATGCACAATTACGTGCACAACCCTGTTCTCCAGGAATTGCCTAATAAAAAAGGGTAGATGTCCAACATACACATCGCCATAGTGTGACAGATATACATAGTCTTCTCCTTGTCATGGGTGCTCTAACTGACATGGACAATTTCAGCAATTCTTGCCTTTATCATCACAGTTTGACCTACACAGGACAAACATACAGAATGCCCTATATGGAAGCTACCCATTTTTATCTACTTAATGTAAAAAAAAACAGAAGGCCAGAATACCTATTGTGACCACTAACTGCTACATGTAAATGAAGCATTTACTTAATGATAACTTGGGCAAACTTCCTTCCTTACTGAAATCATGTATTTAAATGTAAATTTTGATATTTTTCAGAACATTAACTGTTACCTGATTGATAATAACGGATTTATATTAGTCTCTGAAGACTATACTCAGGTAAGTGAACATTTTTCTTCCCCTCTTTAACAGTGGCACAAAAACAGTGTTGAAATTAAGATTTCGAGACTAATCTTAGTAATGAATAGCATGAGATTAAAAAATAAATTAAAACAGCCTCTTCATCCCAAAGTACATAGCTTGCCTTTCTGGGAGTCTGAAATAATTTCTGCCTCACAGTGGGGTGAGTCTGCTCTTTAGTTCATAAAAACTTTAATTTATAGAACTCCTTTCTCCAGACATGCCTGTCATTCTTCAGGAATTTTAGCTGGGGGGGGAGTTTTTACATAAAGATTTTCCCCCAAGTTAGGAAGGTTATGTATTTATATTTTGAAATAAAACATTATTAGAGCACTTTAATCATATGAGCTACACAAGTATGGCAGTTAATAGAAAGGAGTAAAGAATGCCTATAGCTTTCTGTGGGACTTGAATTAGGTACTGAATGCATATAAAGAATGTCTCAAAGTAGAAAACCTGCAATTTGGTATGTGTTGTTTTTGGAAACATGGCTTGGCAATTATTCTAACAAAGCAGTCTTCACTTCTATCATGGACATAAGATTACACTAGAAAAAAAATTAAACTAGTATAGGTAAGTTTGGATTGAAACCATAACATTATAAGAGATTTAGAACAGTGACCATGAATAAACATTCTACCAAATATTTCATGAAAAGAATATTTAAATACCCTATTTCCCCGAAAATAAGACCTATCCCAAAAATAAGCCCTAGCATGATTTTTCGGGATTTTTTGGCGTATGCTTGAAATATAAGCCCTACTCCAAAAATAAGCCCTAGTTACAGATTTCCCAGCACAGTTGATCTGGTCACATAGAGGGCGCAAAATCATGGGAAAAAAAATAAGACATCCCCTGAAAATAATCCCTAATGCATCTTTTGGAGCAAAAATTAATGTAAGACCCTGCCTTATTTTCGGGGGAACAAGGTAGTAAAGGAAGTATTTCCTTTAAATAATAAAGACTTCTACTTTCTTCAACTAACGTTACCATGCAGAAGAAACAAGAGGATCACACACTACGATGTTTATGTAACAATTGTCCTTTCTGCACAAATCCCCTAAAACTTTTCTTAAACATTTTCAATTCTCCATCTCCCCCATTTACAGCGATGTATGTCTGCACTCACCCTTCGAAATGATTCCTGAGTGCCAATATATGACCCCTCCTCTTTTTTTAGTACTGTGTTGAATTGATGCTTCAATGCTTCACAACCTCATGCTGCATTCTGTACTCCTTGTATACTCAATGGTTTGAAAATGGACCCCTCAAAAAATAAAAGAACAAACAGAATGCTGCAAAGAAACAGGCGAGGGGGAACAGAGTGAGCTCAGAAAATGGCATTGAGGAGGAAGTTCAGAGGAGCACAGAAGCATGGGAAACGTAAACAATAGATTGCACAGCAACTGAAGACATTTTGAAAACATTTCAACCAGATAATTATTTTTAAAAGGGGATTAATTTAAAACATTTTGAGGCTGGAAATAAAATGTTTTGGAATTAAAACCATGTGAAATTCAATGGAGGAAACATTTTATTTCCTGCCTCCAAACCAAGTAATGGATTCAAGGTTCAGGAAAGGGATTCCACCTAAACATTGGAAGAACTTTCTAACTGTCATGGCTGTTTGACAGTGGAATTCACTGCCTCGGGGAGTGGTGGAGTCTCCTTCTTTGGAGGTTTTTAAACAGAGGCTGGATGTACATATGTCAGGAGTGCTTTGATTGTGTATTCCTGCATAGCAGCGGGTTGGACTTGATGGCCCTTGTGGTCTCTTCCAGCTCTATGAAAATATTTTTAAAAGTTTTTGTGGAAAGGGCCAATGTATCTTCCAATAACCTTTGCTGTGTGTTTACATAAAACAAATATTTTCCAAAAGCCAATCTCCCTTTACAGTCTCAACTAAATGGCATCTGTTGTTAAATGCATGCTGTATTGTAGCAGAAATACTACAACACATATCTTTTTATATAGAAAATTGAGATGGTCAGTGACAGTTAGAGCCCCTCCCAAAGTGATGCTACTGTAGAGCTATTATAACCCTGCCCCCTCAAAATACACTATGAGCCACTTCTGATCACACTAATGCTATTTGCTTGTTCAGTCAATAGTTGTTAATTCAGTGAGTTTATTTATTATGCTCCCCCCCCCACCCCCGGACCCCACTCAATATCTTATTCATAGCAATTCTGGGATCACTTTCATGTCTATTTCCCAATAATATACTGTATAAAAACAACCAATATTCTTCAGTTTGTTTTTCAATCTACAGATTTCTTTAAAAACCCTCATTTTTGTACATTCCAGAGAATTAGCAGGAATGAATATATATCCTGAGCAGGTCAAGTTAAATTCTGTAATCGGGAAAATGCTAGGAGTATGATACAGTTTGCGTAAAATACTCTGAACGCCCACTGCTTTCAGCAGGAGAATTAAATACATGCATAATCCTTCCCCTGGATCTATGAGAGTTTAAAAGTGCTTCAGTTGGGTCAATCTTGCCTCAGTTGTTTCACATTGGCCATTTCCGCACAGCACAATCATACTGGGTTACAATCAGTATCTTACAAACCGAGCATATTTTATCTCTGTTTCTCCCTTTGCATGGGTGCCCATTTCTGTGAAGGAATCAAGTTGAGACCAGGAGGAAATACTCCAATTTCTTTCGCACAAGACCAACTTTTTTGTTTTTATACCATAGATGTAGAACGCATGCTCTAACATCCCCAGTGTGCTGCATTCTGATTGGCTGTTCCCCACCTCCCAACCGCAGGAAAACCAAGCAGGACACAACACCCTTTTTCTCTAGCTTTGGAAAGGAGCTGGTGCAGTGAGCAACATGGCAAGCACATTATGCTGTACAGTGTAAAAAACTTTTGAACAATACTAGGCAGAGCACTATGTCTCATCCACATTTAAATGTGTGCAAGAAACCGCAGCATGAGACACCCACCACTATCACCTTCCTGAAATACCAAATAACATTTGACTGGTCTTTGGGGCTGTCACAGAATGATAGCTACCTACCAGACAGGCGCTTCCCCACCCCTCCCCTCCCAGGATCCCATTGGGAATGTGAGCCGGGAAATGCAGGACTAGGCTGGCTGCAGCTCGGCCAGTGAGAGGCACCTGTGAGAGTGAGCTGGAACAGGGTGAGCATTATGTAAGGCAGGGAGATTAGGCAGTGGGGTGGGAAAAATAAATCAATTTTGCTCCCATGGCCTTTGCACAGAAGTGACTCAATGCAGGATTTTTTAAAAGGAATGCCATTTTGGCAATCTTTGAAAAACCCGGGATGAGGGAAATATTGCAGGACAAACAAACCCACTTTAAGATTGGGAACTGTGCAAACTTCTTGGCCAAACCGGAACATTTCTCTTGCTCAACAGGATATTTGGACTGTGCAGAAACAGCCATTATTCAAAATATATGTTTTATTGAAATGCTGAACTTCATCTGACGTGTTGCTTTCCATTAATATTTTCAGCCATGCTGTGTTAGATTAGAATGTTGTGAATTTGGTTAATGGACAAGATTGATTCCTGGGCTGGTTGTTTGGAATACTAATTTGATACTCAAGGCTATTCAAAATGTGTGGTTTCAGTTAGTTTTGGCTCCAAACTACTTCAGCTTTTTCATTTTCCTCACATTTTTTTTGCCCCCTAGAGAAGTAGCTTCAATTTTTCCTCACCTTTTCTTTGGCTTTTTTATGAGCACTTTCACTGTGTGTTTGTTGTTTTTTCTCAAGCTGATTCTGAGCTAGTTTCACCCAACATATGAAAACACTCCATTCGGAAGGGGTTTTTTTTTGCTGCTCATTGACACCCACCCATATCTACATCCAACCTCCCCAATTGATTCCACATCCTCCATTTCCCTCCCCTCCACCTGGGGCTTCTTCACTCCTTTTTTTGTTTTGTTTTGAAAAATTAACCATGTAAGATTAGCGAGTGAACACTGAAGAATCTGCTTGCACACAGCAAGGCTCTTCCATTCAGACTTGATGCTATGAAGCTAACCAGAAGTAGACAGCACAGGCATTTTTCACTATCTGCCCTGTGATCTGGTCAGTTTCATGGTCATATTGCTTTCTGGTCAGTTTTTTAAAGCAATAAAGTATTGCTAGATTGTTGGAGCATTGAAGCAATGATATGCACTGATCGTCCAATCAGTAGTTAGAGAATCACCAGTGGATGAGGAAATGTGGTATTTCTGCACAGTAGCACTGGACTTCATGGACAAAAAGTTTTTAAAAATGGAGAATAGTGTTGTGATGCCACCAATGATACCATTGGTGAAGCCCAGCACCCTTGCTGAATATTCTTGTTTTTTTGGTCATGTGCAAAAGAAGTATGCAGATTTCATAGCAGTAAGAAAGGGCTTGTGTGCGGAATGATTTTCCCAAGCCAGTTTAAATGCTTGCAGATCAACTGCTGAGAAAATCATAGTGTCCTCTAATAGTCCTCTAACATACCCACTGAACATCAACATATTTAAGCAATCAAATGCAAACAATCTCCCTACATGACACTGACTTTTTCATGGTGGCTGCTGATGAATTGTAGTGAGCAGCCAGGCCTGGCCATGATTAGTGTTCCTTCAAAGACCAAAACAAGTCTTTAAAGACCCTTGCCTCCTTCCTTCCTTGCCTTTTACCGAGAGAAATCAAGTCTTGAAGGCAATCCCTACAATGGCAACTGCAAAAGGCATTAATTTCTTAAAGGTACAGGTGCTTCTTCGATTATTTTGGGGAGTTTTGACTACAGAGTGTTGTAGTTTTTAGATTTCAGATTTTGCTGCCTATATTTTGCCTTTTTGAGGAGGCTGGTGGTGATTTCTACTGCCAAACCCCATTATGCAGACCTCTTATACTATCATCATAAACCCTCAGGAGTCTGCAAGCCCATGTTAAGAACTGCTAGGTCAGGAATCACAAACCGACCCCTTTTTGTCTGCAATTTGGTAGGGAGAATTCCCTGGCCATGGAAGAATGGTGTTATCCTGATAATGCTATATTAATTAGATTTGTGTGGGGGAAGGGGGTTACAGACAACCAATGAAATCAAATAAAAAATTGAAATGTATAGTAATAAAAACACAAGGAAGTGGATAAAATGTAAAAAAGGAATTATATGACCTACAGTAAATAAAAATAAAATGTTGATCCGCACACCTAATGGCCCCTCTCAGGATTATATGGAAATACTATGAATGCCCCTTTTCATCTCTGCCATAATTATTCTGTGAATTTTTAATTCAGTAAACAAAAATAAATAACCTACTCTGCAGTCTGAAGCTACTCTGATGGGATGTAAAAATGTATATGACTGATAAACTGGAGTTTTAGCTGCTTAAACAGGTCATTCAGGAATTATTTAAAAACTTTTTATTATTTGTTTAGGAAATCCTTTCAACCCCTGTTTATATCTTTATGGAGCAGCATTTTAATCACATGGGTTTACACTCAGATTAGAGTATTTTCTTTACAAGCTTTAGGGTTTAATGTATTTTTTTAAAAAAATTATTTCCAACATTAGATGTTATGCAATGAACTGCAGTCTATTGTGTAAGCTCTCACATCTGCTCAAGGGATTATTCTGTAATCCCTATAATTTGTCCTGATGGTTAAGTCCTTTTCAATTTTTATGAAATAGAAGTAGCCCTTGAAACTTGGTTATGGAGCTGTCAAAGCTACTCTGATCTTTTCGTAGAATATTCCACTTTTAGCCAAGGCTGATTTGCATTTGTCTCCATTTCTTGACCATTTTATGCTTTCTCGTCCAGACTGGAAACTTCTTTGGTGAAGTTGAGGGTGCAGTGATGAACAAATTGCTAATAATGGGCTCCTTTAAAAGGTAAGAAGCTTATAACCGATTTCCCTTTGCAAAAAAAAAAATTAGTTAAAAGCAATCAAGGGCTTATCAAGCAAAGTCTGAGTTTTCTTTGTGTATATTCAGCATGCCAATGATCTTAGTAAGTTCGGCTTGATGCCAGTACTTTCCTATGCAGCTCAAGGCCTTGTCTATGTAGTGATCACAGGCTTTGAAGTTCAATGGGGCACCATACTGAAAGAACACAATTTCTGCTCTAATGGATATTAATAGCAGAATTCACATACGCTTCCTTAGAGGGATTGCACTTTCAATTTGTAAAGATGGAAGGGCTGTACAAGTCATCCGATAAAGCTCTCTGCACGGAAGCAAGCTGGCCAGCTGGTATGCATGTTTCTGTTACTATTTGCTCATGAAAATCACTGTTCACTCAGGTGGCCTATTTGTATTGTGAGAAGAGGGAACCCACAAATGATTGCAGCATACATGCTTATGGCAGATCAGTTGCATGAACATCAATCAGTTGGCTGTGGAAACATTTGCACTGTATTTTAGCAGTTTCAGTCTGCTACAGGGCCTCTGGTACACAGCTGGTTATTAAGGACAAGAGAACAAAGGACTACACCAATGGGAGCAAAGAGACAAAGAAAAAAACTATGGTGCAATGGGAAGACAATTTGAATTGAAAATGTTAATAACCCCTACATGTTTTGCATTGAGTTTCTTGGGGGAAGTGGATCTGTGAAATATAAAAGAAGCAACTGTCCCACTCAAGGCTGTTTTTAAATATATTTTACTAGTTATTAATATTTTGGAACAAAGTTATCTTCCCAGTGTACCATTGTTTTTTCTTCATCTCTGATTTATTAGAGTACGCTTTCCAAATCACACTGTACCAGTGCAATATGCACTTTACATGACATAAATGTAATCCTTCATTAAATCCTAGTCCATTTATCAGTCTACAAGAACCACTCCTATGATGATCATAGATTACTACCAATCTGATTCCTTTCTAAAATCTCTATGTATGATAGAGTATTCCCTTCCCTCCCCTCCCTTGCATGCCACCCCTCACTCACTCCCCTCCCTTGCATGCCACCCCTCCCTGCCCTCCCCCTGCATGAGTGGGTGGGCCAGGTCCAGATGCCAAGCCCCCTCCTCTTCCTTCCCCTCCCTTGCATGCCACCCCTCCCTCCCCTCCCCCTCCCTCCACTAGGGTGGGAGGGCCAGGTCCAGATGCTGGGCCCCCTCCCCTCCCTTGCATGCCACCCCTCACTCCCTCCCCTCCCTTGCATGCCACCCCTCCCTCTACTAGGGTGGGCGGGCCAGGTCCAGATGCCAGGCCCGCTCCTCTTCCCTTCCCTCCCTTGCATGCCTCCCCTCCCTCCCCTTCCCTTGCATTCCACCCCTCCCTCTCCCTCCCCTTTCTTTGCTAGGGTGGGTGGGCCGTGTCCAGATGCCGGGGCCCCTTCCCCTCCCTTGCATGCCACCCCTCACTCAAAGGAGTCCATATGCATAAAACATTGTAGTATTGACTATTGTCCCATTATTTGTGATTTGATAAGGAGCCATTTGTGGGACTTGTGATTTGATTTGGAAGTCCCTTAGGCATTTCAAATAGGGATTGGAAATTATTTCAGAATCATATTAGATCAGATTTTGTGGCTGAGTCAGCCTTTTCCTTCAGAGTCCTAATGGAACCACTGATCCCACTGATAAGTGGGATTTCTGATGAAATTTTTTTGAGAGAAATTCTCATTTAAAAAAAACAGATATCATTCCCTAGTGTCAACAGCTGCTGTAGACATTAATGAAAAAATGTATAATGATGGTATGATTCTGGGATCCTCAGTTTGGGGACCATGGGAAAAGCATCCCAGTGCAAAACACAGACACTGGGAGATAATATTTTTCCAAGGTCCATGGGTACCTAATTCTAAGATTGATTGATTGATTAATTAATAAATAAATAAATAAATAAATAAATAAAAAAGAAAGAAAGAAAGAAAGAAAGAAAGAAAGAAAGAAAGAAAGAAAGAAAGAAAGAAAGAAAGAAAGAAAGAAAGAAAGAAAGAAAGAAAGAAAGAAAGATTAAGGGATCATTGGAAAAGTGCACCCGGGTGATAATAGCTTATCAGATAGTTCTCACATGAGGTACATTTTAAACACCACACTAGTGAGTCCTACGCTAGCCCGAACAGGGGCCTTCCCTGCATAGGGTTGTCTTATGTACAAGCTACCCTTACCTGGTCTTCAAGGTTCTTGGCCATATCCTGCTGATGGGGCATTCATGCAGTCCCATTCCCTGCAACTCTGGGCAGCAGTCTTGTTGGCCTGGCTTAGCCAAGATCCTTGGTCCCTCAAGGTGCCCCTACATAAGAACATACAAGAGGTACAGTTGGTTAAGACCAATGGTCTATCCAGTCCAGCATCCAGTTTCACTGAATGGCCAACTAGCTGCCCTGGAGCACCAACAAAATGGACATAGGAGCTAAGGCCTTCACCTGATGTAGTTGCCTCTTAGCACTGGCATTCAAACGTTTGCTGATTCTAAATATGGAGAAACTCAGAAAGGCACAGGGTCTATTTTCCCACAATCCCTGAACCATAGGATCATGGCATTTAAAAATTTTCTCCAACTTGCATTTTCTGTTGATATTACTGAGTGCTGGGAGAAGGGGGTAGGATGTGCATTCTCTATATATTCCTCTTTACTCCTTTCCTCATGAAAGATCAGTGGGAAATCCTGATCTTTCAGGATTCTGAGTAAAGAGAGATCATACTCAAACTGATACAAGCCTGTGGGGGGATCTAATTATTTTGATTAGAGACTGCTTGGCCCACAGATCTGAGCTGTCAATTCAGATGAGCTTGAATGAACTGATCTTTCTTTCTCTGTATCCTTTCACTGTGGCATTATTCAATATTGAGGACTTGTGTATGTATTTGGGCATTTCCAATATTTTATCTTCATTGTTCACATTTCCCTGTGTTAGCATGTGGCATTCCCATTGTTCCGCTTGTTCCCTTTTTATTTATTTCATTCTTCAATCCAGCCAGTTTATCCTCATTGACATCAACAGAATTATGTGAATGTAAATTTTGGTACAGTGACTCAAACTGCATTGAGAATTTATATATATACCAATTGTTTGTTGAGAACCTGATTACATGCCACAGGCCATTGGAATGCAGCTGTTTGTATAAACTGATGCTCATTTTTAATTTTATCCTGAATAGTTTGTATGTGTTCTGTCTTGTTCTTCAGTTGCAGCAAAATACTTGCTATAAGCAGAATCCATACTGCACAAGTATAAATGAATAAAATTGAATGTGCTTCTGGCATGTGCAGCATCCTTTCCCATTATTTATTTTTATTTATTCAACTTTATGATTTTTTTATTGTTTATATCATGACTCTTAGCAGTTTGCATATGAGTCAGCTTCCACACTTGTCATTCTACAGACCGTGCAAAATCTTAATGTTTCAAGAGGGCATTTTTAAAAACATCCCAGAAGGGTACCTTGATAATGGAATAGTTCTCTGCAATGACTATTGTAAATAACAACTTCTGTTACTGCATTGTCTTTACTTGGTACTCCACTCTATATCATTTATAGTTTACCTGCCTTAGATAGTCTGTTGTTCACATTGGTCCTTATTTCTGGGATCCTAGTCCTACTAAAGTGTTACTTGGTTCTTATGCTCTCTGATTCCAATGTATATATCCTGTAGTCCACCTTGAGCCTCAGCAAGAAAAGTAGACAATAAAGAAATTAATTAAATGCACTGCAGCTGCTTACCACTATGACTTCACTTATTAGAATTTGGGTGAACAATATAAATACACAACCTCTAGTTTATAAATATAACGTATCCTAGGCTGTTTCCACACAGCCAGAGCAGTGAGGCATGGTTCATGCCGATGCAAGCCCCGGGGCCGTTTGCACAAACGGCCCCACTGGCTGCACAGCTGGCAGAGCAGGTTCTGCATGGCCACGCAGCCCCACAAATGGCTCCTTATCTCCTCCTGGCTTCCGTCACTCTGTGGAGGCCAGGGGACATGCCCCCATGGCCAGAATGATGACTACAGGGATGGAGGCCATGGCCTCCACAGAGCAATAGAAGCCAGGAGGAGGTAAGGATTTGGGGCCGGCACAGGGAAAATGCCACCTTCCACCCACTGCTATTCGCATGGCAGCAGGTGAAAGATGCCACTTTTCAAAAATGGAAAAAAATGAAAATTTGGGCAGCACTGCAATGCAGCAGCGCCTGCTGTGCAAACAGCACCCCAGGGACAGTTTTTTACTGTCCCTAAGGCACTGTTATTGGGCTGTGCGGAAACAGCCTTAGGGATGCATGCTAATTCCTGCACAATAGGATTTCCCCCTACTTATGCCATTCTAATCAAGTTGATCATCTTGTCTAGCAGTAATAGATGTATATTCTTTTTTAACCATTTTCCATGTCCTGGACTGCGGATGTCTATAACACAAAATGAGTATATGCAAAATGCGTTGAATGTACATTTGCATGAATGAAGTGCACAGAAAATCATAGTTAATCTTTGGAAGTACAAAAAAGCATTTGATGCAAAAAAAAATATGGAAGTATAGACGCAAAGTTTGAAATTTGTCTATTCCTAATATCTGTTCAAAGCTACAATTATGCTAACTGCACACCACAGATCTAGTATAGCCAAATCTCAGTTCCATTGTTTTCACTAACACCAGATGGATCTCATTCAGGCTGGCCACTCTTAATACATGAAAGATGGAATGGATTGGGAAGCCAGAATACTTACTAGTTTCTATATTGAATAGTGAGGGAGAGAGATTTCTACCTCTTGATCAATTGTGTATGCACTGTGAGCCATGAGAAGGAATTCAGTCAGTCAAGTTAATCGGGCGGGTCTTCCAGTTTCTTTCTATGATTTAGTGCCATGGTGGCGAACCTTTGGCACTCCAGATGTTGTGGACTACAATTCCCATCAGCCCCTTCCAGCATGGCCAATTGGCCATGCTGGAAGGGGCTGATGGGAATTGTAGTCCACAACATCTGGAGTGCCAAAGGTTCGCCACCACTGATTTAGTGATTCTTTGCTAGTACATACTTGTTTCTTACAAGAAGTCTGGCATATTATATTCTTCCAGCCATCACATCCTCCCCAATCTAATATTGGGCAAATATTATATCCATATATTACTTCTTGGCACTGCCCATTTTTTGTTCTTGAAATACACTGTACTGGATATCTGTCCAAGAACAAATATCATGCCTTGCCTTAAAACTTCCATTCACATGTGTCAAGTGAATGTTTCTTTCGGGAGAAAAAATTAACATTTTAACAGGAATATGAAATATGTTGTAAACAGTGTTGTAATGTGTTGGCAAAATCTGAGCTGCTGGTAGTCCTTTGAAGTTAAATTGACTTCAGACAGCTTTTCCCCCCTTTCACCTGTAAAACACTGCAGTGTTAAACCTTGCCTTTTACAATATCAGGAAATTGTCTATAAAAGAACACATTTTGTCTCAAGATATCTAGTCTAAAGAGATGCTCATTTAGTTGATGAAATGTGGCTTTGCTTTACTGACTGTCACAGTTTCTAATGAATGTGTTGTATGAGTCTTTTGTCTGATACTCAAAAAAGCAGTTCTTTAGTCACTGACAATAACAAGGTTGTGGTCATTTAGCACAGTGATATCAGAAACACTAAGGTATGTTATCAGCTGCAAGATGCTAAGTGCAATAGTATATAGCTCTAAGCTTGGGCTGGGCAGTTTTGGTATAAATTTAGTTCAGGAGGAAAGCAAATAATTAGCATGTTCTTTAGCTATAATCAGGGGGATAGGAAGCAGCCAGTTACTGACTATAGATATTTAAAAGTTATAAAACCACTGCAGAATGGAAAATAATCTGGAAGCTCTACTTTAGTGGTGTTTAGTTTATTCCAAGGCTAGGGATTTTTTTACTATGTGTTAAAACACATAGTTGCCAAAGTGAACATATTTTAATGGTCATATCAGTTTAGAATCACATATAGTGACAACATTAGGTAATCGGGAAGGATGAGCAAATGGTTTTCCTTTGGGGGGAAATTCATGTGGCCTAGAGGAAACTGGATTGTCACCAAAGCAGGATCTATGAAGTTCTAAATACCCATGACCTATTAATTTGATTGTTAACATTATAGTCTTTAAAAAATTCAAATGCTGAACAAATCAGAAAGTGTCATGTGAACAAGGAATAGATTTAGTGATGCAAACTCAGAATGTTCAAGCAAACCAACTTTATTTAAGATACTAGCGGTACCCGGCCACACGTTGCTGTGGCAAATTTCCTCCTCATCGCAGTCCGCAACCCACACAGATGTCCATGCAGGTGCAATGATACCCAGCATAGCCTTTTGGGCTGGTCAAATAGAACCTCTTGTTCCCTTTTCAACAGCAGATTGGATTCACAATGTTGTATTATGGTTTGTAGTGTGTGTAGTAGAATTCAGGGATCGTCCAACACAGGCTGGCACTGACAGTTCAGACCTAATTTACCTTGGAGTACGCAATGGCAGAGCCTGATGGCAGCAGCCATTATCTAACCACTCCTAAAAGGTCAGGGCAAACCCAACGTTACTTCGGAGTAGGCACTTACAAACCTCAAACCCAACGTTACTCCAGAGTAAGCACGTACCGCAGGTTGGGTTACTTCAGAGATCTCAGATTAGAACTACCTGGCCAGCTCTGTTTCAGAGTTGGCACTCCAGCAGCGGGTCAACCATACCCCTACCTTACTCCAGAGTAAGCCTCGCTGCGAGTGGACGGTGTTGCAGCCTGGAGGCAGCCAGGCTCCCAAAACGTGCTGAGCTTCTTGGCAGAAGAGCTTCCCACTGGCAGCGGGCCCTGAGGCTGAGTTAAGGCCTGCCCTACCCCATCCCACCTTGGGCCGAGGGAAGGGGGGCTCACCTGAAGTAGGGGCTGGCAGAGGCCAAGATGTTGGTGTGCATGGGGATCTCAGCCCTCCTCGTGAAAGGAGGTGAGCTCCCGCAGGAGCCAAGCCAGATGCTGCAGGTCTGACATGGTGCTGCCTGACGTGTCTGCAGACATCCCTCCTGCTCGCCAGGCTCTCTCTCTCTCTCTCTCTCTCAGCCGCCTTTCCTCCTTTTCCCTCAGAAGGCCTCAGACAGCCTTTCCCGCAGTCTCCCCGGGCTTCTCACGTGTGCAGGCCGGAATGCTTCAGCTAATAGCATATGGTACTGTTGCTACCAGGTTAATTCGGCACTGCTTGGAGGCAATTCCAGTGTGCAGCCCACCAAAGGACCATCCCTAGTTTAAGCATACAGCTCTTTTGACAATGTTATTTTTGAAGTGGCAACTTCAGCTGTGGGGGTTCGAAGACCAAATTGTCCAAGACGCATCACAGCGTGGGTTGCGTTGCGGTAGCGTCAGCAGCATGCATTGCATTAATGGCCACAGCGCACGTTGCATCACTGTCCAGCAGGTGGCACTGGTGTTTTTGGAAAAAGATGTTTTACCTAGGCCAGGTGTGAAATTTCAGGTGTGTGAACATCTAAAAACACGCTCGGATGTGAGTCCTACATTGTCTGAAAATTTCACAGCACTCTGTCCAGTAGTTTCGGAGAGCAACGATAAGAAACAAACGGACTCTTTGCTTTTTATTTATATAGATTTATTAGCTGCCTTTCTTCTTTATGGAGCTTAAGGTTGGTTACAACTTAGATAGAATATGTAAAATAAAATACACAAAAATATAAAAACAAAATTTAAAATCCCAACTCAGGACTGCTAGTGATCTTAACCAAATGTCATCCTGAAGAAAACTGTCTACAGCTGTCTCCTAAAGATCAAAATGTGTATCTCCCTGTGGAGCTTGTTCCATAATTGTTCTGTAATAGGCTGCCACTGAAAAGGCACTACCTTGTATAACTTTCCAAATGGCCTTCTTTAATTGGTAGATCAGTCGGGAGGGCATCTCTGCATGATCTTAATTCCTAAGCAGGAACATATGGGAGAAGATGGGCCTTCAGGTACCCTTGCAACAAGCCAGGCAAAACCAATGGGTTTTAACGGGCAAAACCAACACCTTGAATTGGGCTTAGGAGTAGATCAGTAGCCAATGTAGTATTGTGGTTACATGTTCCTGGTCACTGGCCCCACAGAATCTAGTCATAGCATTCTCTACTATCTGAAGCCTCCAAACACTTTTCAAGGGTAACTCTAAGTAAAGCAGATTGCCTAGATGTAACTAAGGTATGGATCATTGTGGTTAGATCTGACTGAACCAAGAATAGACATGTGCTAGCTGAAGTTGGGCAATAGGACTCCAAACACCACCACAGCCAACTGGTTTTCTAAGTTGGTGGTTATGTCAAGTAGCACTCCCAAGGTGTGAACCTGGCTTTTCAAGGGGAGTCTAACACCCTCCAAGGTAGGAGAGATCTCAAGTCCAGGATCTTTCTACTAATCCAGAGAACCTTTCTTGCCAGGATTAAGTTTCACCTTGTTTACCCTCATCCAGCCCACTAGAAATTCTAACCACTGGTTCAGAGTATCAACAGCATCCTATGGATTAGGTCGTGAAGAAAGATAGTGCTGGTTATCATCCACATATTGGTTATAGTACAGCCAAACCTTCAGAAGTTCTCTCTAGGCAGATTCACTTAGATATTAAATAGCGTGGGTAATAAGATCAAACTCTGCTGAATCTCACAGGCCAACAGCCACCAGGCAGACAGGAATCCAACAACACCACCTCTGAGACTGTTCAAGCAAACTAGCTATATTGCCTACTACAAAAATGAAAAAAAAATGCAATTTCAGTTTCCTAATCTAATACTGAGAAAAATTTGCTCTAGATCCTAACACAATGATATTTTAGATAGAATGAATATTAAACTGCAGCAAATTTCATTACTTCCAAGCACATAGTATGTTGTAATCAAATGTTTGCTATCTGTAATGCAATGAAAAGAAGGAAGGAAAATAGGAGCCAAGATCTAAGATCTCTTTGCCCATCTTAAAGAAAGACATACACAACTAGGACCCTTTTTTCTGCCTGTTGGACATTTAGCAAATAGGATTTCCTAGGTATACGGAACAGTCTCTGAGAAATGTCATCCTTATTGGATGGAAATGAAAACTATCATAGCTGGAAATGTGTTTTTTTATTAATTGCCTATAAAATTGGGTCCTGTTTGCCTATGTACCTAAATTTTGTCAAAGTGGATCCCTTGGATGAAAGTTGCCAAATCTGAAAACATGATTAAAAATGTAGCCAGTGGGAAACCACTAATGAATGATGCAAAAACCAAAGTGAAATTAAAATGAATACTGGAAAGAAAAAATGTGGAAAGAAAAACCAGAGCCTTGTACTCTAAAGCTCAAAGTCTATTTGCCTACACCTAGGTCCAGTAACTTGTTTCTTAATTTTAAAGAAGCTTTAATTTTTTTTTTTGAAAGCTACTTTGCAGGCAGATACAGAATAAGGAGAGCTGATACTGTCAGATGGGATAATTAAAGTGCAAAGTTGCATTAATTAAAGGATTTGCACTGCTTGTATCTTGTCACAATGCATGCAGTTGGTGGGATGCGGAAGTCAGGAATCCTCAGTTTGTGCACCCCTGATCTTAAAGGCAAGGCTGCCCTGGCTCCAAGGTTTAATTTATGGATGTGAAATAGACATGCACACATGGCTGTGCAGGGAGTGAAACAGGATGTATGATCTTTTCATGCTCTGCCAAGACAGTGTACTAACTTGTCTTTACATGATGTTCATTTCATGTAGAATAATTAAGCAAGGCCCAACACCATCGCATTGGTTGGATCCAAAGCAGCGTGAATGTAATTAATTCACACAATGGATTCTCCCTACCCTTTCCCTACCCCTTGCAGTCTCATGTGCCCTTCAAAAGCTGTTCCTGAGAGTTGACATGAGAGGGCTACAGCAACAGTTCCCCAAAACATTTAGGTATTTTATTTATTTTATTTATTGTTTGGACTTTTATACCACCCCATTCAGGATTGATTTCTATCAGTTCTCCCCATCCTACCATATCCCATTCTGTTTATAAGCATCTTCCAACTAGTTGTTGCAGCTATGCCACAGAGAAAAACAGCCCTCATTGTGACATGTCTCTGAAGATGCTAGCCATAGATGCAGGCAAAATGTTAGGAGCAGAAGCTACCAGACCATGGTCACGTAGAGTGGAAAACCCACAACAGCCATCAGGTCATGAAAACCTTTGACAATACGTTTTCCAACCCTCAGCAGCTTTTAAGAGAGGGAAGGGAAAAGAGAGGGAGGAAATCAAATCTTTGTTCCAGTCATAGTCCATTGGATTGTGGTTCATTATTTTTAAATCAGATGTAGTTCTGCCATGCTTAGAGATGTTAATTATGGTTAGTTTGCTTTTCATTACCTTGAGGCCTGTAAATGATTATTATTTGGAATACTAACAGTGTAGTCCTAAGGAGAGCTTTACCCTTCTAAGCCCATTGATTTCAATGAATTTAAAAGGGTTTGCCTTGATCTAGGGTAGCCCTATAATGGACAACAATGAGGAATTGACCCACCAAGTCTTCTTCATACCCGCTCGAGTGAGCAGCAGAACAATAATTGCTGGGAATGTGTAGGCTTTGCAAAGGCTTCTAGCTTTGTTTAACAGGGGAAGGAAAAGCAGGGGAAGGTACATCTCTGTGGGCTACAACAGCTGATTTACATAAGATATTGCTCTGTTTGTCTTGGCACATCTGAGTTGGCAGTTCTGGCAGTGGGTTTGATTCTTCAACTTGCAACCATGTTTAGAAAATTTTACATGCTGCCTCTCCAGAGGCCTGCTCAAGATTGTAACTTGTATGTCTTTTCTCCTGTGTGCCACTATTGATTAATATGGTATTGCACTCTCCTTCCCATTTCACAAAAGCAGAAATCTGCCACTATAATTCATGTGGCAATTCTTCTCTTTTCAGGAGGGGATCTCCTTTAAAACTCTGAATTCCTTTTTTTAAAATCACCTGGGTTCAGAAAGCAGTTTAAGGATGAGAAATTTTAAAGGAACGATCAAGGGGAAATATTACTGGTAGTTCTTTTAAATAACTCCGCAACAAATCTTTAGTTTTCTTTCTGAATGTGATTGAGTTTGGAAGAAACTTTGGAGTGCCTTCTAAGTTTGGATTCCATTGATAAAGCTTGGGTACAGTACCCCCCCCCCCACACACACACACACATTTTTTCCCTGCACTCCTGGAGTAACTTAAAAAGCTTTGGGCCATGCAGGAAGAATCAATATTGCAGCTCCTTCCCATGTTAGTGTCAGTTATTGAGCAGGTATGATAGTGTAGTATGAAGAGGAACTACAATAAAGATCCGGGACTTTAACAATCCCTCCAGCACTATGGGAAGGTACATTATAAAGCTTTCCACATAACCAGGGAAACATGAATGTTTATCTTGGGCACCCCTGCCAAATAAGATATAACAACCCAAAGTGGGTTTAATGAGTTTAGTATGAGACTAATCAGCCTCATTTTTACTAATCCTACTATTAGGGGCATCCTGCACTTGGAAGCCTCTCCTGCATACCTTTGATTTGTAAAATGCCAGCCAGGCTCCAAACTCTGTCAGCAATATATTGCCAATTGTGTTTATCCTGACTTGCATTTTAACTGTGTTTGGAAGGTGCCCATCTTGATCACCTTCCTAGAACATTCTATGAAACAACCATAGGTTCAATTGATACTGCCCAGCATACATGATGTTACTGGTCAATCTACCTAGCTGTAGGGTAAATCATGAACTCGTCTTCAAAATTGCATGATATTGCATGATGCTTGCCAAATTCTTCCTGCCTATTATGAACAAACCATCATATTCCAACCAACTTAATTGTGTCCTACCCAGTCAAAAATCTAGGCCTATTTATCTCTGTCTTCCTGCAACAAACAACAGCTGACAAAAAGGACTCTGAATACCAATCTAGCAAACTCTCCCAATTCCTGCTGAATTTGAATATTCTCTTGTGACTCTTAGTAAGCATGGGTAGTGCAAATGTCATTACTGATCTCTTTCCTTTCCACCACTCCCATCATGCAACAAATGCCATTAGCAAAGAGGCAGAGTGCACCTTTTGTGATCTCCTATAGCCAATCTCCTTTAGGCTGGGTGATTTGTGCCTGGTGGTTCAGGCTTTGTCCTGGGGATTCTGTAATGTAGAAGGGGTTGTGACAACAAAGAACTCCCCACTGCTTGAGCGACGAACAGGGATTCATCTCATTTCTGGCACTCATTCTTCCCCTTATCCAGCATCCTGGCAGAACCTGCTTGCATGTACAACTTTTCTCCTTAGCACACTTTCGATCTAGTTTCATGAGGTAGAACGGGGGTCCAATCCGTGTTTAAAATTCCTGCCATGGAACGCGATGCAAGTCTAGCAACCAATCAGCTCTCCGCGCATGCTGAGCGGTATGCACGCAGCCTCTTCTGGGTTTCAGTTAGCATAATGAAAAAACGCTTACACGAGTAACCGTACACCCTTCCAAACGAGCAAAAACCTGCTTAAACACCTAAATGTTTATCCTTGCAAACAAGAGAAAATACACTGAAACGCATAAACGTTTAAACATTTATCCTTGCAAACGAGCAAACCTCACGTTCCCGCCTCAAAAAGGTCCCGCCCCAACACGGCACGCCAGCCAATCAGGAGAGACCCGCAAAGGAGATTGTGTGGTGGTGAGGACTGCTACATTTCTGGAATCAGAGACAGGCCTACATGTCTTCACTGAATACATGCTGCAGAGAAGAGGTTGAAACCCTGATTAAAAGGATCTGTTTCTTTATGAACTTGGTTTGATCTAGAATAGAATTTTCTCATGGGTAATCGACCATATACAGGATTCATCTCAGAAGGAAACTCATGGTAAATTTTGATCTCTTCATGACCTCTGCCATAGTTCACAAGAAACAAGAATTGTGACATATAGAGACCATCTGTCTATGTCATTGATAAACAAATCTGCCAACTAATAATGTCTTCCAAATAAGAAGAGAAATATACACAAAATAAATGTTTACTTTACAAAGCTATTACTGAAATATTAATACAGGACTACTACATTCAATGAATGTGACACATCTCATATGCAAACACAAAGAAATATGTTTGAAAGATGAAAAGTTTATTTTATTAACTATTTTTTTCTGTAGAACTTTTAAGACAATAAAATGTTTTGCACTTTCTTATAAGCATTCTCTGTCTTTGAGAGAATTCCGTAGCTTAGGCAGGGCTAATACACAGTGTTTTGCCGAAGACAAGTTCTGTTTTGATTTGAAGCTGGGTCTCTCCAATCGAAAGCCACCACTTTATTTTTCACAGTACCACAGAGAAAGGCTCCGTAAAACATCCACAGATGATGTCTATTATACTTGTATGGTGTGTAAAACAAATAAACATGGTATTAGAGACAGTGGACAACTAGTTGAACTTAATACTATAGCTTTCATCACTCAGTTGCCATCCTGCTCTGTATTACTTAGCGAATTTGTTTGACATAAAGTAAACTCCACTCATTCCATGTTGTGCTGATTCAGGGCTGGTTTAATTAGAAATGTAAATGTGGTTTGTTTGGTAGAACTATTTGTATACATTGGCAGAAGTAATGAAAACTCTCCACTGGCTTTGATTACTCCACTGAGTTTCAATCCCTCTACATCTTGGGAGGCTACAATTATCTTGTATTATGGGAACATGAGAATATTGCAGTCCATTTGCTTGCTTCTTAAATGCATGGCTGACTTTGCTTCCTAACGCTAAAATTTTAGGGCATCAATCCAGCCAAAGTTAAATATGTATAAGTCCTACTGGCTATAATGACAAAGATTTGAGAATATGCTAAACTCTCACACTGAAATGAGGCCTGCAAAAGAACATCCTGTCCCTTTAATGCAGTGTGGAAATGGACATCTGAAGCTGATTGGGCATGGAGAGAAACAGCTACTAAATAACATCTCATAAGGCCTGTAGTGTAAGGAGCTCTGTGGCGCAGAGTGGTAAGTTGCAGTATTACAGTCAGAGCTCTGCTCACTACCTGAGTTCAAGCCTGACTGAAGTTGCTGGCTCAAGGTTGACTCAGCCTTCCATGAGTACCCAGCTTGATGTGGGTAAAGTGTAGATGACTGGGGAAAGCAAAGGCAAACCACACCATTCTGAACATAGTCTGCTTAGTAAATGTAATGTGACATCATCTGATGTGTCAGTAATGATGTGGTGCTTGCACCGGGAACTTACTTTTACCTTTTAAAGCCTATAGTGTAAGCTGCCAAGAGACTTTGGTATAACTATTTTTAAATAAATAAGTGTAGTAAAGAGACAGGACATTTATTTTCCAAGCCTGCTGGCAAGCTTACTTGAAATGGGTGGGATGTTATTTTGCTAAACTTAGGCTGGTGTGTCTCTTTTGTTTGCAATCAAGAATCAATTGTTGGAACATCACACAGTATATTTTATCCTTTTCCCTTCTGTTGTTTCCTTTTCATTGTTTGTGCAACCAACACTTATTTTTACTCTTTCGTATTAAAACATGTTTATTTGTCTCACAAACTAATAAAGTTCTTACAAAATTTATGGAATTTTCCCTTTGCCTTTTATTCTTCCATGTCTGGAATGTATATTAATGATCCTTTCTTACCCTACCACCCCCTTTTAAAATTTTATTTTGCTCAACCTGCCTTGAGGGCAAATTCTGTTGTATTTCACCATGTTTTCCCCTGGTGTGTTTTCTTACTTTTAGTCAAGCAGTTTTCTGTTCTTCTCTATAGAATTACTCTTTATGACTACCAAGCCATGTGTAGAACAACCAAAGAAAGTACCGACAGTGCCCATAGCTTACTGGACGTAAGTATAGTTAACATTATGAGCACTCCTTCATTAAATCACATTCAAGCAGATTGCGCACACACACACACACACACACACACACACACACACACACACACAATATGATTCATCGCTGAAATTCTTATAAGCCATCTTTTATTATTTGGAAAGTCTACTGGGAATTGCCTTTCAGTATTATCCCATGTCAAAAGAAAAATGGTTTGGTTAAAATAAATGTAATGCTTTTCACATTTGCCATATCAAAATATTCTGCAGTAGCTTTTTTTCTATTAGGCAGCAAGAATGCTAAGACTTTGTATGTCCTCTGATATGAACACCTGGTCTCTGGAGTTTGTAAGAGTGTGTGTGTGCGCATGTGTGTGTACATACACACATATGACTGAAGGAAATTTCAGTAGCCCACAGTTTAACTGTTTGTGACCTTTTAAATATTTTAACTACAGAATGAACAAGATATTAATTGTTTTACCGTTTAACTTGTAAAGCTGCATGAGAGGTTCTTCCTAGATATACCTTATATCCAGGAGATTCCATGTATATTAATTCTCTCTTCACTGCAAGATCAGGGCTATGAATCATTCAGGGTTAATGAATGATTCAGTGGAAGATACCTTTTTATTTAGATATATTAAAAAAATTAAACTTTCCAACTCATGCAGAATAAAATTGGTTAGTGGTTTTGGAACAATAAAGTATCTAGAATCCTAGTCTTCTACTTGCTGGTTGCCGGAAATCTTTATTGAACTAAATTTGTTTCCAATTACAGAGCTTTACAAGCTGGGTGAAATAACTTTGTACACTCAATTTCTTCAGTGGCTGGAAAAACAAAATGATGGAAACACCCCAAACCTTCATGGTTTATTCAATAAACCCTTTTAGGGTTTTTGTTTATTTCTTTGGGTACAAAGCGTGTTGCTGTTCTGGTGTACAGATAATTTGAAAGATCTACTATAAATCTAACCTTAAATAAATGGAAAGTCTTCAGCTGTTTTTTTTTTAAATTGAAGCACCAGAAAACAATCTCATAGAAGGTGGCATCAGTAACCCATTTGATAATGAAGTATTGTTCCTTAAAGGACTTTCAATCATTTTTGATTCTTCATCTAAAGCATGTAAATGACACTGTGAAGAAATGGGTTCTTTTCCTCAGCCTAGTGTCTGTTATTAGAAATCATCAACATGTTTTATTTCCTGCTACTCTAAATTGACATCCTTAGCACTTCAGCTGTTTAAAGCCACATTACAGTTTTCTTTGCAATGTCCCCAGACTTTCCACTATGACATTAAAATTTTTATTTTACATCAGGTAGCTGCAAAATCCATATGTTTCAATTGGCCTAGATGTTCAAAGTGTGGTTTTTCTTATTGATCACATGTGCTTTAGCTTATCTTTTTGCAGATTGTTGCTGTGTCAGAACCTTTCTTTAAGAACTAAATAATAAGGAATATATTTGTAACTGTCCACAGTTGATTTTAATTTTTCTTAGGAAAAAGCAAGAAATAAAAATCAGCAATATCTTTTTTCTGTATTTATTTCCCTTAATCTGTAGCTTTCAGATACCACAGCTTTATGGGTAAAGTTTTTTTTTCTTTTCTCTTAATACTTATTGGTAGAATAATGATGATACAGAAAATGTACAAAACAGATTATATTTGGTAGCCCCAAGAAAGAAAGAAAATTTGGCCAGTGGTAATGTTCACACTGGATATTTTTTTTTATTTTTGAAAAAAAATTCATGATGATAATAGAGCATTAAAATGTCTATCTTAGAGCTGTGGTATTTGGCTTCTTAAGAAATCTTCATTGATGGGATAAAATAATCTTTCTACATGAAGAAAATAAATTGTGTGCATATTATTTTATAAATATTATTTATTCTGGTATTTTGATTAACCAAATTGTTTATCTTTAGCCATATAAAGCCTTCTTTGCTGCAATAAAGTGGATAGTGTCTGAACTTGTCTTGTAAGTAAAATTTATTAAGATTTCAAGATTAGCTTTCTTTTAAATCATGCGTGTGCATTCGCATGCATGTGCAAGAGATAGAGAGTGAAGTCTCTTGTGTGTAGAATTTGAAACATAAACTTCCTTTTTTCTAGTTCTAGTCACTTGCAGAATGGAAACTAAACTTATTGTTGCGGTTACAGTTACATCTATTAAGAATATTTAGCTGTTTTCAGTGCTGCTTGGGTGGGCTGTTCAAAAAAGTGTGTACTTGCCCTCATGATCTTCTGTTGCTCTGTAGTTTCCTAAGGATTTTCAACCTACTGGTTAGTACAATTGAATTTATTGGACAATCCAGGTGTGTTTCTCACTCGGTATTAAATTCTTGTCATTAATTTTCTTTCAAAAGAATAGATATGAAGTCCTTGAGTACTTCTGTGTATAAAGACAATATTTTTAATTTATTTTCATTAATTCCAATTACAATTATTAATTGGCTTTCAAAACAGAATAAAAATGTACAGCTTGCAGTGTTTTAAGAAGAAAAAAACCCAAAACCCTGTGATTATCCGAAATAGTTAATTTGCTTATCACTGGAAACTGACAAATTTTGCACAACATAACTTTTTATGAGAAAGTTCTACATGGAAAAGTTTACAACTAGCCACTGGATAATCAGTTCTGATACAATTAGAAATAATAATTTGTTCCTTACAATGGAAATAAGACAGTATTTAATTTTTACTTGTATGGTCTAGCAAGGAAATTTTTAACCACCTGACTTTCTACAGCAAATCATAATACGCTGATACTGCAATCCTGTGCATGGTTATACAGAACAAATCCCCTTTTTATTCAGGGTTTCTTAGTCCCACAAAAAGTTATTTCGATAGCTGTAAATCATGGTAACACATCAAACTGTTGTGATGCAATAGAATTATACCATTTTTTATTGTCAAGGCTAAATTATTGTTCTATAGCACTGATACCATATAAGACTGCAAAAATAGTATGGGGAAGTTGATATCAGTATCTTTTGAGCTATGGTTAATAGTTGTCTTTATTTTGTTTAGGATGAAAAGAGTCACATTTCTGATAGCTAATGATATAAAAATGTCAGATGCAATTATATCTGATCTCTCCTGTTTTAGGTTTCTGGTGGAATTTAATCTATGCAACTGGTGGCACTCAGATCTAACAGCAAAGGGTAAGCATGATTCCTTTAACAAATCAGTTTTATGTTTTTATGAACAAAAAGCAACATTCCCAAAAAGTTCATGGAGCTTCATGTGTGCAGACACTTCTAGTTTTCTGCAATGAAAAAGGAAACCAGAATGTCATGAATGATGCAGATGTCATGAAATTTCATTCTCACTGGTTCTACAGGGCTAATTAATTAGACTGCAATCCGGGCACAATTGAGAAGGCCAAAACATGGACTCATTAAAAATAGGGGTTAACACCTGTTCATGTGTACTCCCTTTTCACAAATAAACAAATGACTGACTCACTGTTATGGATGAAGGGGCTAATCAATTACAGTAGTGCTGCAGTGAGCAAAAAAATATATTCTTATCCTTGACACTGGCCAGTACCTATTGACAGAGTATTCAGTGCACACAGATATGTCACAAATTTCCCAGTCTCTCTCTCTGCCACTTGTCATAGTGGTGGGCATTTGCTAATATTTCATAATCTTCTATGCTAACAATCTGATGGGAGGAAAAAATGCATCAGATTCTGCTGGATATAGCCATCAGCTCTGGTCCTGGATTCTTGGATTGCAGCCAATCTACATGTCCTGTCCTTAGGTGACCTCTGACAAATCCTGTAGTTAAAAACTCCCTCACAGTGTCCAGTGAAATGCCATTACCTCACTAAATAAAGGTACTGCATCTAAGCGATATTCATTCACATTATAACTAGAAGCAGAGCATGTAATTATACACTTCACCTGCTCTACTTCTTTAATTACTAAGAGGCTGGAAAGTACCCCCTCACCCTGATAAGCAGAAAAGTATCATTTTAATGTAACTTGTGTTTATAGACTGGAATTGGCTGAGCTCGCAGTCATAGGAGAGTTGGTTAGTAGACACTAAAGAGAGTCAGTTCAGCAAGCCAAAATGGTGAAACCTCTTCTCCACTTACTGTAATGAGATTTGAATTGAGCCTCTGCTTGTTTAAACAATGATACTGCACTGAGTCTGGGGTGGGTGCACCTAAGTTGTACAAACCAATCCACCCTGCACCCATGACTAGCTCTATGGTTACAAAAAACAATGTATGTTTCATTAAATTTCTTGTATTGTTCAACATGCATAAATATACAATGGTATAGATTCTCTAACAGACTTTTACAAACAAAAGTCAACTATTCAGCTTTATATTTAAAGTACAACTTCTATCCAGCTTTGTATATAACAAGCGTAGACTAACACAACTCAGCTAGGTATCTCTGTATTTGAACTCAAAAGTAGCAAGCTGTTTATACAGTTGTGACTGTGTCATTTTAAATTTTTCTTAACGTAGTCTTTACACCTCCACAATATAACCTTTATACAGGCTAACCAAAAGTTTGGCCTTGGAAATCCTTCAGCTTGGCCCGATTACCTAAATGTCAAAAAATATCATTAAAATAGACAATTAAAGGCAATATTCCAATAATATAAATTTAAAATTGGATCATTACTCACTTGCAATAAAGCTTATAAGCTTCTCAAGAAGTTCTATTTAGCTCCTGCTCTCCTGCTAGTTACATGCAGGTTAGTACATTGCAGGTTGGTATAAGCTTTTGAGAGTCAAAGCTGTCTGATGAAAGGAGTTTTGATTCTTGAAAGCTTATACCCCATAAACCTTGTTGGGTCTCAAAGGTACTACTGCACTTGAATCTAACTGTTCAAAAGGTAGACTCTATGGAATCATATATCTGCTGAGTTCCCTCCCCAAATTCTGCCTGTAAATCTCCAGGTATTTTTCAACCCTAGTTCAAAGAGGGAAACAGCAGGGAAGTAGCAACCTAACTTTTTCAACTCCAAACATGGTAAATCTTACCACATGCAGTGATCTTTTCACATAACACTGGGTTAAGAGAGAGTTCACTATTTAGCAGTTTGCTATCGAGAAATGATGGCACTTGAGTCAACAAGCCCGTAATTGCGACAAGGGACAGAGCACACGGTGAACTCCGTATGGGAGAGTGCGGGGCTCTGGGGCAGCTGCGCGGCAGAGCCTTACCACCCAGCAATGACGTGCTTTGGGCATAATCTACATGTATCCAGGGAACAAGACAATTAAAACTATTTAAATTGCTTTTACCAGATAATGTAGTGGTGCTAGAAAAGGGATGCCAATTCCCCAGGAAATTCCTGGAGATTTTGGATGTATCTGGGCTGGAAGCTCAGCAGGGATGTGATGCCAGAGACTCCGAAGTGGCCATTTTCTCCAGTGGAACTCATCTCTGTAGCCTGGAGATCAGTTGTAATTTCAGGAGAACTCCAGCTCCCACCTGGAGATTGACAACGCTACGCTAGAATGAACAGAGCCCTAAGGTTGGCCATCTCTTCGTTGTGTTTTAGGGGCAGTAGGGTTCATGCGTGGTGCCTTTCATTTTATCTTATATGATGTCATGGAGCTATCAAATTTCATGCATAAATATACTAGCTCCGTTCAGAAAAGTATACCATTTATGATGTAAAAAGTAAATTTTAAGCTAATTTATTTAAGGTCTAATCACTAATATCTCTTTAGGAACTTCATGTAGGAAATGGCTTTCTCTGTACAAATATGTTCTGTTAATTATAAAATAAATGTTATGCATTACCTTGTACAAATCACAGGTTGCAGTGTATATTACACTGTCAACTTGTGAGTAAAGTTACTATCAAATTCCATCAACCAGTGTGGTTTTTTTAAATTTTCTTCAGCTCAGCGATTGAAATACACCCTGGAGCCATGTGACACTGAATATCCAGCTTTCGTCTCTGAACGTACTATCAAGGAAACCATAGGCAGTATTGATTGTGATGACTGTTTAAAGTAAGTACTTTTTTCCTGCAGCAGAACTGGGTTGAGAAATTCTAAGCTTCACGCATGTAGTTATTGCAGTAACTCTGCATGTATCCTGAGAAGGGCTGCGCAACAGCAAGGTAAATAGTAGCAAATACCATATTTGACTTGCTCCTTACCATAATACAAGTACCACTCCTGGTAACTGGCTTACATTCCCTATCCCCAGCACTTTTTGATTTCTTCCCATAATCCTATCCTTGATACTCATAATCCTATCCTCACACTGACTACCTGTCTTGTGTCTTCCTGTCATATGATTTCCTGAAACATGCTTGCTGCTCTATGGGCTCCATGTTTAGACCCAAGTTTGAAAAGGTTGAACATCACCACCATAGTGGAACATCTTGTAATTGTAGTTTTATGAGAATGTTACACATTGAGACATGCAAATTGAACATTAAGACATTTGAAAATGTATCTAGCGTAAAGGAAAACCTGGAAAAATGTGATGAACCCCAGTATTCAAGTAAAAATTAGGCACTGTTTGGTAATTTAGCTCCTGTGTGTGTGTGGGGGGGGGCCCTTTCCGCACACATGCGGAAACGAGCCTCCACCAGCATAATTTATGCTTACGGTGCGAGCAGCCCCCACTTCCCCCCCAACCAGAGAGGTTGGTCACCCCCCCCCCCTGACCTTCATGTCCAGCGTTGCTCTGGAGGGCTGTAGGGATTCGCCCACGCAGGCCTCCGACCTCCAGGGGTTGGATGGCAGCGTGGGCGGGTCTCTGCAGCCCTCCAGAGCGACACTGGACATGAAGGTCAGTGAAGGTGACGGGGAAAGCGGCGTCTTCCCAGCGGTGCAGTTTAAAGCAGCGCCTTCATGCTGCTCCCGGGCGGCCAGGACGGCGCTGCTGCATTTCGCCCACTCTGCCCTCCAACCCCTGGAGGTCGGAGACCTGCGTGGGCGAATCCCTGCAGGCGTGTGTGTGTGTGTGTGTGTGTGCGCGCGCGCGCACGCGTAAAGCACCATTAAATTGCTTCCAACATCTTCTAGCCCTATAAATGAATGACCGCCAAAACGTACTATTGTTATCAGCACTCCTCAGGTCCTGCAAACCAAGGGCAGGTACTGACTTGATTGAGTTAATCCATCTCATACTAGCTCTTCCTCTTTTCCTGCTACTTTCAACTTTTCCTAGCACTGTTGTATTTTCCAGTGAGTCTTCTCATCTCATAATGTGTTCAAAGTATGATAGCCTCATCTTAATCATTTTAGCTTCTAGAGAGATTTCAAGCTTGATTTCATCTAGAAAAACCTTTTTGACAATTATTTGTCAAATAATGCATGGCTCAGTTGGATAGCATCTACTTGGTATGCAGAAGGTCCTGGATTCAGTCCCCAGCATCTCCAGTTAAAAAAGACCTAGCAGTAGGTGATATGAAAGTTCTTTCTTGAGACCCTGGAAAGCCACCGGTAGTCTGAGTAGACAACACTAACCTGGATGGACTAATAGTCTGATTCTGTATACGACAGATCCAGGTGTTCATGTGACATCTTAGACTACATTCACCAGACCACTTTATAATGTGTAGCATTTCCAACATCATTGAGAGTATAGCTCAATGCCAGCAATTGGGGATTGTGGCTCAAATTTCACTATTTCATGATGGTCTGAGGGATCAATATATGTGACCACATTCAGAAGTTACAGTCGCTTAAGGAATGCACTTTCGTTGTATGAATCTGATGGTAATAAGCCACTGAACCACATATTACTCATAAAGTTGCACTGCGTTCTGCTATATGACTACTATGTGAATCAAAAAGCAATGAAACCACCACAAAAACATTAATACTTCTAAGGCAAGGCTTTGTATGTGCAGTAAAAACACAATGCTTTGAAAGGGAAATGAAAGTTCCACTACTGACCAAATGTAATGCAGTCCAAAATACATGCAGCTTCTCTAGAATAGATGTGCAGATAAGCACAATGATGATGGGAAATGTGAACACCAAATAATTTCTGGGCTTTCTGGTTTACCTTGTAAAGTCTATGACGTATTACTAATATGGCATTACATCTTTATACATGAAATACATCATGCCATTTGATAGAACTATTATTTAGAATTATTATTTAACAATTTATGTTATATCTCTAGGATGTACCAACTTCCCTGTTTCCTCATATGAACCACAAAAAATCTCAGCTACATTAGAGTGGATCCTAAGAATTCCAGAAGGATGGCTGTATGTTTTAGGAAAACAAAACAGAAGTCCAGTGGCATTTAAGAGACTAAAAGCACATTTATTCCCAAAGGAGACTTCTGACTCGTTAAAGGGCCAGCTGGAATAAATGTTGTTTGTCTTTAAGGTGCCACTGGACTTTCATTTTATTTTGGACCCAAAAAGCCATGAAATGGGTGTGGTGGTGCAGAGTGGTGAGATGCAGTACTGCACTCAAGCTTTGCTCATGACCTGAGTTCAATCCCAGCACAAGTCAATCTCAGGTAGTTGGTTCACGATTAGGGGTAAAGTGTAGGTGACTGGAGAAAGCAATGGTAAACAACTCTGTAAACATGGCATATCTAGTAAATGTCATGATATATGATCTCATGGGTCAGTAATGATCCAGTACTTGTACAGGGATGTCTTTACCTTTTTGAAAGCCATGAACAGAGTTCTGCTCACAGAGCAGTGCTCTCCTGCCTCTTCCTTCCTGATGTATCCCTGCATGTTCCTAAAGCTAGTTCTGAGGTATGGGAAGCCTGTAGAAACCATGGGAGGTTGAGCATGAAAACAGAAGTCTGTGGGATCTAGGGAACAGAACTGACATGTTTATAGGAGTTCTGTAGGTCTTACTCTATATTTAAACATCTTCCTAAATTTAAATAAAATGACTTATAGCCATGCAAACATAACTGGTTCTATGTTATTCCCTGTATTCCATTCTTCCATTGTTGTGTTCTAGTACATAAGACCTGAAGGAACAAGTTCAATTTAAGTCAGGATTTCCAAGTTGGAACGGAAACAATGGGAATTTAAAAAAAAATCATTCTGCATCTTGCAGTTTGTGCATATTTGGGCCCACTCTGCATGGGCCTTAAGAGCAGCAGTGCACCGGCATTTGCATGCTTCCATGTATGTGGTCGCAGAGCTGCAATGGGGTGTGGAGGCATCTCTGGATGGAGGCTTGCCACTTTTTTTACTTACCTCCTCTTCCCCGCATAGCTTTGCAGAGATGAGGGGACACACCCCTTTGGCCATAGTAATGCCTTGGGGGTCAGGGGCCAGGAGGCATGTCCCCTCACCCCCACAGAGATACGCAGGGAAGAGGGGGTAAATAAAAAAGAGGTGTGCTGAAAAAGGCGCCTTCCGTCCGGTGCCATTCGTTTTGGCACCGGGTGGACGCCGCTGTTTTTGAAACAGCAGCTCGGGCGGGAGGAGGAAGTGTGATGCTGCCTCACTTGGTAGGTAGTACCTGTGTGAACGGCGCCCCTGGAACGGTGTTTTTGCTGTTCCAGGGGCGCTGTTTATGGCCCGTGCAGAATCTGCCTAAGTGAGATAATCTATTGGGACCACTGTCAAATTAAAGCCATCTATTTAAGAGCACCACCGTTGTTAATTTTGGAGGGGAGGGATTTGCAAAAAGGCTTCCGTTAAACTTAAAGAGATGTAATTTAACAGGGCTATGTTTCTTCCCAGAAGAAATATAATTTTGCGGCTGAAATTTGTAAAGGTAACTTCAGGTCAGAGGATATAATATTCAACTTGGATGCTTGGATGACAGTCAGTTGGAAATTAAGTTTGAAAAAAATATAGTATTTAAAAATTATAGACTAAGATAATTTTCATAGAAAGTCATTTTGTATGCCATAGTGGAAAGAAAACCTCTGTGTTACTTATACCCTGATCTCAATGAACCTGTTATTATCTGTAACCAATGGTAAACCCAAAAACAGTAATTCTGAATAAGTGTTAGAGTCTCATGGGAACTCACTTCACCATGCAATTTATTCAATTACTGTCATTAACAATCAACCAATTGTGACTTAGGGTTGATTCAAACATGCTGTTCTGATATGGCAAAATATTCTCCATGGCTTTATTAACTCATAATTTGCGCATGAGGAGGAATTTCTAAAAAAAGTCCTCCACATTAAAACTGTACCCCAATTAGTATTAAGATCATCTCCTTAATGTTGTTTCATTATATATGGAGTATAAGTTTGAAGTAGATGCTCATTCATTTAAAAGGTTTTGCAATTGAATTCTGGAGAAGTGGAGTTTCCTCAGAGGGCTATATAGGTTACCAGAAAGTCCCTTTGATCTAAGTGCGGCTCAGAGAATTTTAACATAATCTGTCCTTAGAACATAGCATACTTTCATTTTTGGCTTAGGTCTGAGCTTCATGGCTTCAGTCATCCTTCAGAAAAATTAAATTACAGTATCTAATAGTGAAGTCTAATACTCCATGTAAAAAGTAAAAGAAAGGCAACAGGGCCAGATACAAAGGGCAGAAAAGGTAACAAGTGGAACCCTCTCATGTGCAGAAAAATTCACAGTTGCACCCTGACATTTCACTGTCCCCCTCCCCCAATGTTGCCAAGACAACTAACAATGGTGTCCAGAATCTAAAGGCTATCTTGCAAGACTTCAGTCACTCTTTTTTGTTGCCAGGCAATGCCTCAGAATATTTAGCTATTCATCTCTTATTTTACTGTAGGTATTTTTTTTTAAAAAAAATCTGTATACCTGTTTCCCACCCATCACCGAAGTCCCTGGGTACAGTTATAAAAACACATAAAACAATCTTAAACGGTTATAAAATCTACTTTTAAAACCATCCCCATAACCCACTATAACCCTCCAAAAATACATGATCATCCCTCCCACATAATGCTCCCCCACACACACACACTTAAAAAATTGGGCTGGGGCTGCATCAAAAGAGTACTGGTATGATGATGAAAGGAACAAGTAAAAAGGGAATTTGGGGGGGGGGCAGGAACAAGTAAAAAGGGAATTATGGGGGAGGTATCACCTGGGGGATCACCTGTATGCCCAGGTACAGAGGGTGGGTTTATAGATTAGCGCCTTCACCTATGCTTCCCTCCAGCATTTCTCCTCATAGGAAAAGTTGGCAAGGTCCACAGTTAGCGAGAGGGCAGGAGGAGGTATGGAGCCAGTGGGAGGGAAAGTCAGAGCTAGCAGGGGTAAATAGAAATTAGAGTCAGTATGTGGTGGGAGGGCAGATTAAGGCCTGGTGGGTATGGACCCAGCTGGAGCCAAGTGGAGGAGATTTGAAACCAGAGCAGGAACTGGTGGGGGAGGGGAAATGAAATGTTCCTTCTCCTGCAATTATTCCTGCTCGTAATAAGTGCTCAGGGTTATTATTTGCTTTATACAGTATTAACTGGCAAGCTCAGAAGCAACAGTCAATATTCAGTGTATTGGAATACTTCCACAGTATTCCCTGTGGAAGATTTTGCAGTGGATAGTGCTCAATTAATTGAAAAGTATACACTACTATTTATTTGTTGTTTACATTTGTACCCTGCCATATCTCTGGAGACTCGATGACTCACAACAAGCATACAAATACAATAGACATAAAAACATTAAAAACATCATAAATATCATAGTTTAAAAACAACAGTTATCAAACAGATGGTGTAAAAAATGAAGCCTAACAAGGTTGCACAAGAAGAAACGAATGTGCACGCTGTAACCAAGTGAGGACCAGAGATGATTTAAAAGGGATGTCTGGCTGGCTCGGCAGTGAAGGCCCAGCGGAACAACTTTGTTTTACAGGCCCTGTGGAACTGAGATAGACTCCACAAGGCCCAGATGTCACCAGGAAGAGTGTTCCACCAGGCCGCGATCAGGGCCATAAAAGCCCTGGCCTGTGTCGAATCCAGCTGAACATCCTTAGGGCCCAGGATCACCAGCAAGTCTCCAAGGGCAATACTACTGTTGGCTTGCAGAAGTTTTCATTATTGGTCAGATCAAGTTAGGGTTTACTTAAAGGATCCAAGCTAGTCCCCCTACAGGTGTAATATCCATGCACAAAGGAATTGCCATAGGGACACCATGTTCTTGTATCTAATCTGCTCATGTATCTAATCTGGAGGAACCGGGTTTGATTCCCAGCTCTGCCGCCTGAGCTGTGGAGGCTTTATCTGGGGAATTCAGATTAGCCTGTACACTCCCACACACGCCAGCTGGGTGACCTTGGGCTAATCACAGCTTCTCGGAGCTCTCTCAGCCCCACCTACCTCACAGGGTGTTTGTTGTGAGGGGGGAAGGGCAAGGAGATTGTCAGCCCCTTTGAGTCTCCTGCAGGAGAGAAAGGGGGGATATAAATTTAAACTCTTCTTCATCATCATCATCTTCATCTTCTCCCCTTCTTTTTGTGCTTCATGCATCAGAAGTAGATTGGCCAACTTCCGTGGTGACTGGAGAGCTCCCACTATTACAAATGAACTACAGGCAATGGAGATCAATTCCCCTGAGGGAAATGACCTCTTTAGAAGGTAGACTCTATGGCATTATACCCCATTACAATCCCTCCTCTCCTCATACTTCACTGTCCTCAGGCACCATCTCCAAAATCTCCAGGTATTAACCTAGCCAGCAGTAGCAACTCTAATCAGAAGTTAAGGAAGTCTTTGCATGCCTTCTTAAGCATCTCTCTGCTTCAACACGGATATATGTTGATCAAGTTTATTCTCTTTTACTAAATTTACAGTACACTGGCTCAGCATATTGCTTGCCTGTGTACATGGGTACACACCGCAGAAAAATAGTGCTCTACAGAGCCTCACAACAGTGTCTTCACACACTGTTGCACTGTCTACAGAACACTAACTCATGTCTACAGGGTCCGGTCAACCATTAAAATTACTGGATGCTTTGCCATTGACTTCAGTGGAAAATATATTGGATCCTTGTTAGATACTTAGCAACCAATGTTATGCATTGCTTCCATGGAGCTTTTTGAAAAGTTCTGTATAATTTTCTGTACTATTGTTATTATTAATAGAGCAGCAACAAGTTATATCATCTCAACAGACAGAAGCTTAAAATCTGTGGTGGAACTACCAAGAAAGGGGAAGGAACCAGAGGGAGAGTCAAGAATAGTAAGGGGTGAATAATTTATATAAATAATGCATCCAATTCCACACATGCAACTATGCATGTTGGTTTCTTTACTCTTTCCATTAAATATGAAGAAATTATTTGTAGATCAGGATTTGTAATCTTTAAATGATTTTCCAAAATATAGGGGTTTTAGAGAATGTAGAAACCTGAAAGAAAATAGGAATTAGTATAAGAATGTAATTATGGTTGTGGTTTGGCTACACTAATCAATAATTTTTTGTCATCCAATATCCCACGGATTATGAAATTAATCTTCTATTTAAAAAGCAATTGAAAACAAGTCAGCCTATATTTTCTGGGCATCAGTGGCTGTCGAGGAGAATACAGAGCTGGATATCTTTATTTTTTTTCACATTTTCTTAAACTACTCCTGACTTGTTCTTTAAAAGAAAAAATGTTTTCAAAAGCAGATGATAGGCTATTATGTAAACAATGAAATAAATACAATCCAGATAAAATTACTTGTGAATAAGTTCCACTGCGAACAATTGAGACTAGTTGGAATTAATTTGCTCTGTTGATTTAATTGGAACTTAGCTTGCAACTAACTTTAGAGGAACTGGATCCAATTCTTTTGTTAGATGTAGATCCTTTATGCATGGAGGACTTACCTCACAGCTGTTTTCCTCGACTGGGCTTTTCCTGCAGGTTTTTTTTTATTTCAAAGGGAACCTCCTGCTGTGAAGTGTCCCCTGCTGAGTCAATCTGCCAAAGTGGCTGCCCATTGCTTATTTATTCTTGGTTCTCTGCAGAGGTTGCTGCCACCTCTTGCCCACCTCTGGTAGCTTTTTAAAAGATGTTCTGTTGCCTGACCTGGGAAGGAAGCCTTCTTTTTAATCTCAAAGCAGACTAAGAGAAAGGTAATACGTAGAAGGAGGAACTACTAATGGATGGATGGAGGAAAGTGCAGAGGAGTGAGAAAGCCCAAAGTGACCCTAGTGGACAAAGATCTCATTTGCAGGGACTGCAAAAGAATGGGAAAAAAATCACAGTTAATGAGGTTTCAGAAACAGTGGGACTTTGGAGATTCAAGGCAGGGTAAGTGCCCAAGGGATTGAAAGCCGGATTGAAAGCCAGAAGGAATGTGCGCTCAATCCGAAGGAGACCACAGGTGCATAAAAGGCCATAGTTTAGTAAATGAGCACTGAGGATAGAAGAAAATGTCATTAAATTTTGATCACATATAACCTCTTGAATCAAAGATTTATAGAAAGGAGCATGTAGCATGTTATATGGACCAGTGAGGGGCTACACGGTATATGGAGCTAACATATACAAGCTGTATTTGTTTAGGGAATTATCTGGCTATCTAATCAGCCGCAAAATTTGATAAGGATACTTTTCACCAATTCATCAAAATAATTAAAGTACTGAATAGTACCAAGCCCAGTATGGAGCCTTGAGGATCAAGAACTCCCCCCAGATTGATATTCATCTATCTCACATTAATTTTGTTTGCTAACTAAAATAGTATGGGAGCATTTTTTAAATGACTTTGAAAAATCACAGTATATAATATCCACAGCATTCCCATGATCTGCTATGCCATAAAAAGATAAGTTTGGTAGATTTATTCTTGACAAATTCTTACTGGCTTCTACTAGTCAGTGAATTGATTCCAAGATATTTACAAATGCCTATAAATTGAGTTTTTAATCTATTATCTTTCCTTCTATCAGTCTGTGGCTTGGGTACCGTGATTCTTGGATACAAGGACTGCAGAGTTCTCCCACATTCCCCTCCTTTCCAATTCTCCTTCCTAATTCAAAGAAAGTTTAGTTGTGAAATTCATGTGGTCTAATACCCATGCAGATTAGATGGCTGCAATGTGGAATGAGAAGAGAATGAAATATTCCTCTCCTCCTATTGTTGGAAGAGGCAGAAAGGATGATTTTGTACCCTTCCTCCTCCTCACTGCCACTCCCTAGCCCACACAACTGGTAAACCAAATGGATCCTGCAACCCTTGGTATAAGCACTGTTAAAGGAAAGGGAATGCAAATATCTGCAACCATCAGAGCCTTCTGCCGACCCCAATCTGAAGGGTCTGTAGATTCCAGGATCATGAGAAAAAGCCTGCTGGATCAGACCACAGTCCATCTAGTCCAGCACTCTGCTACTTGCAGTGGCCCACCAGATGCCTTTGGGAGCTCACATGTAGGATGTGAAAGCAAAGGCCTTCTGCTGCTCCTGCTCCTGAGCACCTGGTCTGCTAAGGCATTTGCAATCTCAGATCAAGGAGGATCAAGATTGGAAGCCATAGATCAACTTCTCCTCCATAAATCTGTCCAAGCCCTTTTTAAAACTATCAAGGTTAGTTGCCACCACCACCTCCTGTGGCAGCATATTCCAAACACCAATCACACGGTGCATGAAAAAATGTTTCCTTGTATTAGTACTAATTCTTCCCCCCAGCATTTTCAATGAATGCCCCCTGGTTCTAGTATTGTGAGAAAGAGAGAAAATTTTTTCTCTGTCAACATTTTCTACCCCATGCATAATTTTATAGACTTCAATCATATCCCCCCTCAGAAGTCTCCTCTCCAAACTAAAGAGTCCCAAACACTGAAGCCTCTCCTCATAAGGAAGGTGCTCCAATCCCTCAATCATCCTTCTCTGCACTTTTTCTGTCTCTTAGATATCCTTTTTGAGTTGTGGCAACCAGAACTGAACACAGTACTCCCAAGTGCGGTCGCACCGCTGCTTTATATAAGTGCAAGACAATCTTTGCAGTTTTATTATTAATTCCTTTCCTAATGATCCCCAGCATAGAGTTTGCCTTTTTCACAGCTGCCATGCATTGAGTTGACATTCCCATGGAACTATCAACGAAGATGCCCAAATCCCTTTCCTGGTCTGTGACTGATAGCACTGACCTCTGTAGCGTGTATGTGAAGTTTGGATTTTTTGCCCCAATGTGCATCACTTTACATTTTGCTACATTGAACTGCATTTGCCATTTCTTAGCCCACTCATCTAATTTATAAAGGTCTGCTTGGACCTCTTCGCAATCCTTTGTGGTTCTCACCACCCTACATAATTTGGTGTCCTCCACAAATTTGCCCACCCCGCTTCCCACCCCTACTTCCAGGTCATTTATGAATAGGTTTAAGAGCACTGGTCCAAAAATGATCATTTTTACTCCTCATTTTGTTGAAGATCAGGACATTCACATGTCTCCACTCCAGCACATCAGAAAATGTTGTGGTATTTTTGCTTACTTTCTTGGAGAGGGGCAAAATAAGTGTTTAGTAGTTCCACTTTTTCTTCACCACCTATTGGTGTTTCAATCTTCACTTAAGCGTGGGCCTACTTCTTATTTCAGACATTATTTCAGGTTCTTGTATATAGAGTGTCCAGTTTTGCAAACGTAAACAATAAAGAGCCACTGTTTATATATCATAGCTCATTAGATGATTTACATAGAGGAATGAGCTGTTGATAGTGTAGCTGATATTATTGGGACCAGAGAAAGTATTGAGTAAATATGTGGACAGTCCCCATCCTCCATTGTTTCCAGTGGGAGCTAACAGGAGATGGGGACTACCCCTTTGAGGGTCCATAACTCCCTGACCCAAACCCAACTTGGGTGGTATCATCAGGACTGCCTCCAGATGATACGCTGAAATTCTGGTGCCACTAGCTTTAAAAATGTGGAAAAATACCCCCAAAAGCCCAAATACCTTGCATTCGGATTTGTTCATATTTGGGCAGGACATATTCGGCCGATTTTGGCACAAATATGCCCAAATTCACCCAGATTCAGTATTTGTTGCACCCAAATCTCCAAGCCTACTTACGAAGGAGATTAATTATAAACTTTGCCTCTTTTTGAGACTACTTGCACTGTAACACCTGTAATTACTTCTTCCTGTATTGTAACCCCTGGTATGGCAACTCTCTTAAGTATTTTGCAAATGCATGTAGTGTTCTGCCTTCTTGACGTCTGTAGCATTTCATAATGATTTTGCTGCCACCAAAAGGGCTTGCCTTAGACTACTTAGTTGAACCCAAAGGACAGGATGCCTTAGATATATTTGGTAGAATGACAGAATGGTGACATATGGGACGGCTATGAGGTAAAAGGATTTTTTTCTAAATAAAACAGCTGTTTTTATTTTAACAGAAATAGAATAGAATAGAATAGAATCTTTATTGGCCAAGTGTGATTGGACACACAAGGAATTTGTCTCCGGTGCATATGCTCTCAGTGTACATAAAAGAAAATACATTTGTCAAGAATCATAAGGTACAGCACTTAATGATTGTCATATAGGTCTAGTAAGCAATCAGGAAACAATCAATAGTAATAAAAACATAAAATGTAAAATCATAAAATAAAATGAAATGTCAGCACAGGCTATAGTCATACAGTCATAATTGGGAGGAGATGGGTAATAGGAATGATGAAAAAAGTAGTGCAGTAATTATATAATAAATATATAATAAATAGTTTGACATTATCGAGGGAATTATTTGTTTAACAGAGTGATGGCATTCGGGAAAAAACTGTTCTTATGTCTAGTTGTCTTGGTGTGCAGTGCTCTGTAGCGACGTTTAGAGGGTAAGAGTTGAAACAGTTTATGTCCAGGATGCGAGGGGTCAGTAAATATTTTCACAGCCCTTTTTTTGACCCGTGCAGTATACAGGTCCTCAATGGAAGGCAGGTTAGCAGCAATTGTTTTTCTGCAGTTCTGATTATTCTCTGAAGTCTGTGTCGATCTTGTTGGGTTGCAGAACCAAACCACACAGTTATAGAGGTGCAGATAACAGACTCAATGATTCCTCTGTAGAACTGTATCAGCAGCTCCTTGGGCAGTTTGAGCTTCCTGAGTTGGCGCAGAAAGAACGTGCTTTGTTGTGCTTGTGTTGATGACATTTTTGATATTAGGTGACCATTTTAGGTCATGAGATATGATGGAGCCTAGAAATTTAAAGGTCTCTACTGTTGATACTGTGTTGTCTAGTATTGTGAGAGGAGGTAGGATGGGAGGGTTTCTCCTGAAATCTACCACCATTTCTACGGTTTTAAGTGTGTTCAGTTCTAGATTGTTCCAGTGGCACCACGAGGCTAGTTGTTCAACCTCCCGTCTGTATGCGGTTTCATCGTTGTCTCGAATGAGACCAATCACTGTTGTATCATCTGCAAATTTCAGTATTTTAACAGATGGATCGTTTGAGATGCAGTCATTGGTATACAGAGAGAAGTGGTGAAAGTACACAGCCTTGGGGGGCCCCTGTGCTCATTTTACAGGTGTCTGATGTAATTTTTCCTAGCTTCACCTGCTGTTTCCTATCTGTTAGGAAGCTTGTGATCCACTTACAAATATGCTCAGGTACTGCTAGCTGATTTAGTTTGGTTAGAAGAATGTCCGGTCTGATAGTATTGAATGCTGAACTAAAGTCAACAAAGAGGACCCTTGCATAGGTCTTTGGCGATTCAAATAGAGTTTATTTATAAGCATAAAAACTGAATGGTTTCAATATTGTTCAAAAGTGTAATGGTTTCTTTAAGACTACTGGCTTCCTGATTGCAAGATAGGTTCAATTTCTTCTTCTTTCTTTGTGTGGTTGTGCTAAGTGCCATCAAGTCACTTCCAACCCATGAATTAATGACCTCCCAAGTGTCCTACTGTTAACAGCCTTGCTCAGGACTTGCAAACTGAGCTCCGTGTCTTACTTAATGAGTCAATCCATCTCAGACAGGGAGATAAAATATATCCTTGTCTGGCATCTTTGCCAACTGGAAACCATTCTGTTTCTACATATTCTGCCTAACAGTAGCCTCTTCTCCAGAGTTTTAGTTGTGCCTCAAATCAGTCAGATCAATCTTAGTCACAAAGACTTGTTTTCACCGTTTGCCACTTATGTTAATATATTCCATGCACCAAACTATTTTTCTTGCTTGCCACTTAGACTGATAACTTCCACAGGTGGAAAGGCACACCTCATTTAGTCTCTTTCACATATTCAACTGTCCTTTTCTTCACACACCAAACCTCTGGACTTCTGTCAATTCCACCTCCTAAGAAATAGCTACCATCTAATCATAACATACTTTGCTCTCAGCTTCCTTTCTTACTTTAGAGATCTGCATTTTAAAAAACAGCAAATATAAATAAAAAACCCTACATTAATTTTCAGAAATAAAACACACAATATACTTATAGGGAAATCCAACATTCACTTTCTAGAACACTAATCTTTGGGCCATGTGGCTTCATGTCCTTATCAGGCTTTTTGAGATCACAGAGATGCAGCTGCGGCTATACAGTCAGTACCAATTTCAAAGAAATTCAAATTCAGACCAAGTCTAATCAAAGCTGTTTCTTTCCAAATGTCATGACCTATTTTTCCAGACCAGGTACTTTAGTTTTCAGCTTAACTGTGCTAGTTTTTAAGTCTAAATATATACCGCCCTCATGTACATTCAGGCTTAAACATAAAAAGTTAAAAGTTGGAGCTGCAACTGCTTCATGCCTGTGGTCTGTGTGATGTCATCACACTGTGGGATTTTCCACTCCTTGCCATACACTTTAAGTTGGTAAGAGGTGACTAGGCACACAGCATGATGACATCATGATTTATTTACAGGGAAGGAAGAATAGCAGCATTTCAGGCATCTCATTTAGCTCTCTGTCACTGCTGTTAATTGTCCTTTAAACCCCAGAGGAGGTAAGCCTCCAGACTGCTAAGATGTAACATATCCTGAACTGGGGGATAGTGGTATTCAAAATGAGGGATTGTGATTATCATCAGAGGTAAGCCCCTGGTACTAATGCTCCTACTGCATGTCAGGCAATATTACAACTCCCTTGAATAGTATAAACAAGAGGGAAAATACATAAAACGTTAATAGCTATTCCTTTAGGTGTATGTATTTGTAAAATGTCATTAAGTTGCAGCCAATCCAATAGGGTTTTCGAGGCAAGAGACTAATAGAGGTGGTTTGACATCGCCTTCTAGTTCATAACAACTCTGGTGTTCCCCTGTGGTCTCCCATCCAAGTACCAACCAATGCCAATCCAGCTTAGTTTCTGAGATTTGACAAGATCATACTAGACTGGGCCATCCAGGTCAGGGCACTTACACTGAATTCCAATTTTTAAAATGATGAATAGATGGGCAGCTGATAGCTGAATTATATATAAGCATAGCATTTAACCTATCAGTATGCATTGTTTTATGTCAAGTTGTAAAAGTAGAATATAGTGAAATGTTAGTGAAGCTGATGAACATGAGTTTTGGAGCAGAGAGGGAAGCCATCTTCTATTAGGGATTTATAGGAGAAGCTTCCTGCTTAACTTACAATGAATTTCTACAAAAAATATTCATTCAGTAATGATCAAATAAATAAAGGCACAAATTGGATTCAAACAGCACCAGCCTGAGTACATTAGTGTCATGAGTGGAATTACTTGTAAGCATTAAAGTTTATTTTTAATAAACCACTTAAGGCTTAGCAGTACCATGAACTGCTAAAGGTATTAACATTTTACGTTGGTTGTTCTGTAGAGATTTGTCAAATGGCTATACTTAATCTTTCTTAAAATGCTAAATAAACCTTTCATTGAACTTCTTATAGGAAAAGAAAATTATGTACCCTTTTGGCATGTCACTTACTGGTAAACAAATCAGCTAAGTAAAAATGAATTTAAAAAATTAGCATCTGTCTTTTGCTTGGTTGATTTTTTCATGTCTGAAATAAGGTCTAAATACAGTCTTCTAAGGATGTATAATACTTTCTTCTTTCTCCAATATACATGGAGAAAGCAAAGTTTCAAAATATGTCAATATCATTTTGTAGCATTGTATAACTTATATTGTGCTGGCAGCTGAGGACAAGATCTACAGTTTCATCAGCTTCTTTGCACAATCTGCATTTTGCATCATCTGAGGATTTTTCAATTTTGGCCTTGATCGAATTTGTTCTAATGGCTTGCTCTTGAGCGGCTAAAATCAGGGATTCAGTTTCCTTTTTCAGAGTTCCAGTTGTTAACCACAGCCAAGTCTTTTTGTTGTCCACCTGAATTTCTTTAGGGTTGTATTGACAATGTGTTTATTGTGGTGCAATATCTCCTGTTTTTAAGTACTGCTTTAAGTTGTTATCTTGTAACATTTCAGCTGCTGATTTTATTGACTATATTTAACTTCTATTTTTAAATTGATGTGTATTGCTTGTATTTTTTACTTACTGCAGTTTCAGACTGATTAACATTATTAATTATATACCTTCAGAATTTTGATGTAAAACATAACCTAAAATAATGCATAAATAAAATAAGATCTCCATTTTAAAAATGGGTATGTTTTTAATAAGCCCACAAAATTTCCCTTTACAGAATCTGTCATGTTTCAAATACTTATTTATACATTATTTATACATTAAATGATGCCCCTGCGCCACTTTTTATGCCATCTCAGACACTGCTGATGTAATATCTTATCTGGCACTTCCGGCCCCCTCCTGGCCTTGGGATTGGGCGCCATCAAAAAAATTGGGGTCAATTAATGGAGGTTATGTTAATGCTGCTGTGTTTTAAGGGTTTTAATACCACAAGTACTTTTTGTCTTATTTATTATGTATTTTAGTTTTATGCACTGTTTGTTGTACAGGGCCCAGGGTCTTCAGGGCCTTATATTGTTTGCACAGGTCCATGCTTTCTGAATTGCAAGTCCCCCAAGCAAAACCAAAGATACTATTAGTACAACTCTGTGCAGAGTTATTCCAGGCTAAACCCTATGGGTAGCATAGGATTGCATTATGTCATTTGGATCCAGAAAAAAATGGCAACTTCCATTGATTGCCCCTTCTGCAGATCCTTATCACATCATTCCTCTAGGTCTCCTATTTTGGGGACATTAGTGGGCTACAATGGGAGGGGAGAGCAGAAGCGTAGCTACAAGGGGGCCAGGGGATGCATGTTGCACCGGGTGCGCGCCTGTGGGGAGGAAGCAAAATTTTTAGGTTTGTTTTTGTATTTTTAGTGCTTTTTCAGTTTTTGGGCTTCAGGGGGTGTATTTTTAGGATAGCAGCACCAAAATTTCATGGAGTTTTTGGGGGACTCTCCTGATGATATCACCCAAGTTAGGTGAGGTTTGGTTCAGGGGGTCCAAAGTTATGGACTCCCAAAGGGGGTGCTCCCATCCCCCATTGTTTCTAATGGGAGCTATTAGGAGATGGGGGCTACACCTTTGAGAGTCCATAACTTTGGACCCCCTGAACCAAACTTCACCAAACCTGGCTGGTATCATCAGGAGAGTCTCCTAAAGATATCCTGAAATTTTGATGCTGCTAGCCTAAAAATTGTGCCCCCTGCAGACCGGAAACTGAAAAAAACGGGGGGGCAGCCAAACTCAGATTTTGCACCGGGCTCCATTTTCCCTACCTACATCCCTGGGGGAGAGGCAGGAAATTTACATTCTGTACTAGAAAATTTAGTCTGGAATCAATCATATGAATTCATATTGTGGAAACATCACATATTTTACAAGGATATGTGAGCTGTTTGGGTTGTATACTAATTATTTACAAGTGAACTCATGTACATCTGTTCATAAGAAAGAGCCAAGGTGTATTCACTTTACAAATGATGCAGAGATTTCAATAACATATTCAGCTACCGGTATGTGTGCATGGAATGTAACATGAGAATTACTCAATGCTCTGTACACAGATTGTACATGCACTCATTGTAACTTTTGAGCAGTGATATTGTGGAAGAGAGAGTTGATGATGTTCATGTCTCAGTACAAACAGTAAATGACGTGCCATCCTTGAAGATTCTGTTGCAGATCCCCAAATCCTCATAAAATCAAACTAACAGTTGTTGTAAAGAATAATTGAAAATTATCATTTTGTATCAAAAAGTGAAACCATTCCCAAAGGTATAATTCTATCAGCTCGTCTGAATTGCTGATTGCAGTGCATTTCCAATCAGTCACACTAATATTTTTCCAAGAGCAGGAACAAGTTTAAAGATCAGATTTTAAAATACATTAGAGGCCTGTAGTCATTGCAGATGTTCTTTATTTACTATATTTCTTGTATCTATTCCCTATTCACTTTAATGCAGGTTCACTCAATGATACTGTTTACACATATTGTTTGTATACCTGTCTGTCTCTGTCTTACACAGGCACATACAAACACACATACGCAGACACACTAAGGCCAACAGGTCACTGTCAGTAGGGCTGTCTCCTTTTTTGCATTGCACCTTTTCCTACTAAAAGCTCAGTAAGTCTACATGCTTTGTAGTCTGGCAGGATTTTTTGTTTTTGTAAACTTCAAGGAGTTGAATAGTTCATAAAACATTCCACAGTACCTCAGCAGCTGAGCCGATTGCTAGAGAGGTCTCATTTTAATCAACTGAAGCTAGAACTATTGGCAGCCAGTAATGATAGTGGTTTCAAAAAATGTAGCCCAAGTTTTGGCTTTTCTTTTTTAAAAAAAGAAAGACTTATTTTATCTGATTTTGCAATGCAAATTACAAAATTCTGTTATTCTTGGCAAATCTATGTCATCTGCTTTTAATCTGATATCTCAACTTGTCACTTTATGGTGATATTTGTTCATTTATTTAGCACGTTTATAATCTGGTTCTTAAGCTTCAGGCAGCCTCACCCTAGTTAAGTAGCCAAGTCAACTTTCATTTCAAAGATGGATGATATGGGAACCTGCAAGGATATTTTAGGGATAGAAACCAAGAGGTGGAGCAATGAGAGGGGACCTTTTTTTTACCTTTATCTTCCCTCGGTCAGATAAGAATTTCTCATCAGGCAGAAAAAAAGAAAGAAAGGTGATGCTGCATTCTGAGAGTTCTTGAAACATGGCTTCAACCATCTCACATCTCCTCATCTATCAGGTCCTTAAAACCCATTGTGAAAGGACTCAGGGAAGGTCAGTAGCAGATTTAAAAACACTGTTGGCTGTGACACTGGGCCTCCTTAGATACTCCTTGTTTGACTAAGTCTTGTTTGACTAAGTCTGCAGACTTAGCAAGTGAGGAGACCTAAGAAAGCTGGCTCCCAGTTTGCTATGTCAGGTCTCAGAGACCCCTTGCCCATATATTACAATGGCTTCTCGGCAACATTTAGGTGTTGGTAGCATTGGCAGAGATCTGTTAATTTGTGTGATCATGCTGTTCCCTGTCCTCATAATTTCATATGATATATTTGACACGTGCCAATAGATTATGGCTGTCAAGTTCCCCCAAGAGTGGGGGGAACCCCACCCCTGGTCCAATGGTCAGCGAGAGAAAAAAAGTTTCAAAAATAGGGAAAATCCAAAATTTCCAGAAGTAACATCAGTCTATTCTAGGAATTGTCAGCAAAACTGTGGCTGTCGCCTGTTGGCACCCCCATGTCCCAACCCATCAAACTTCCCATCAGACTCTATGACAGATAAATGTGTTTATTGATGTTATACTATATTATAAAAGGTCAAGGAATGGGTGATAAGTACATTTTATAGGAATATCTGTTATGCCACATCCATGGAAAACTCAATTTCCGCAACTTGCCATATATAATGAAGGTCTTTGACCAACCACTATTCTAGAACAGCAAATTCATAGTTTATCAAGCTGGGATAAGAATTTGTGATAACCCATTTTGAATGCAGCACAAAATGACCACTGGTCAAAGCTTAGAGTGATACTTATGCAATGCAGACAATAGATGAGGTCATGAGGGCATGGGATGCAAGTATTTAAAACTGCATCACTCAACCTTATCAGGTTTCTACTACAAGTTGGTGCGCTTATCTTACCAATGGAATAATGTCAAGTTTGCTGGTTGCCCTTTAGGAACCAAGCAGAAATGTTTGAGGCTTCATTCAGACTTGACAAAGAATAGAACCACTTTTAACTGCTCGTATTGACAATTTCCACACAAAGCATTTAAAACATTTTGGAATTTTTTTTAAAGAACCGTTTTCATTTCTTTTGTCCACATTGTGTAGAAAATAAAGCATTTCCAGTGAAAATGGTTCTTTTTGCCTGCTTGCTGTCTGACTTTAAAGCTGTCATTTTCATTTTGTGGGGCTTGCCATTTTGTGCCACTTGTGATTCTCCAAGCCACCCGCCATTTGCAAATTTTTCCCAGAGACATTTCCTCTGCTGGCATCACTGCTGGGTGACATTTCACTGATTTAAATATATGAATCAACTCAGCTTTGCCTGCTGATTTCATCAACGTGTTGCTTCTTTTTAAATTTTTCAGTGAGGCATCTTTGAAGCTATGGAGATTGTTGTGCTGGGCAGAATGGGTCACTGTTCATGACTTGCTGGATGAATTTAATTTGGCCTGGTTTGGGGACTGGTTACACTAGGGTTGAGTAGAAGAACTGAGTTGCTGAAGTGCAGATCGAGCAAGTGGCAGGCACCTCAAGGCATTTGAAGACTGAATGATCCTTCCAATCTAGCCTGTCATTGGCCTGAACACCATCAATCAAGCCTTTTGAACATCATGTGCAGGGAGAAAGATAAGGTTTAACACATCTTGGTATCGTTTATGTTCAGATTAGGATAAATGAAGACATGGCATGTTTTTGAGCCAAGAAGGGTTTGCCCAAAATGCTGATAGTCATGGTGAGCAGCTTACTCAATAGCAACCTGCAGTTGATATTGGGGCCATGTTTATTTTATGTAGGTCGGCTATGAATAAAATCTTTGCTTCACTCATACATCTGGTAGTTGGTGCTAAGGTGCTCTTGTAAATAAAGACTATACATAGCTGAAGGGGAAAAACACACACAATTGCATCAAACGACAAGAAGGAGTTATTGTGTGTGAGTATGTACTTAAACTCAAGGTACACTGAACTGTGTAGCTATTGGCATACAGATTATTATTTCAAATTTGTGTAAAACTATTCCATTTGTTATTTCATCTACTATTCAAAAATCTGAACAGACTAATTTATCAGAGCAACAGAGATGCTACGTTCATGCAATGTTTTAAAAATTGATATTAGAGAAATGTGAGTTAAAAATATAGCCAGCAGGCTGGAAAATACATTAGGAGGGTTGAAAAGTAGAACAGCAGATAGCATGTAGAACAGTTGAAGTTTGTTCCACTCCATTACGGTTCGGTTTATGCAGCTGACAATTATGTGAGTAACAGATATTTGAGTCTATATCTTTTTTCATTTATGATATCTTAATAGGCCTATGCTGTTCTCTTCAAACTTAAACAACAGAAAAAATCAAAATGTGACAGCTACAAAATGAGAGTAACAACTGCAGAAAGTAAGCAAAAAGAGAGAACTTGAATGTTAACTGCCCATCTATGGAGATTCTGTGCAGCCAATCAAAAATGGAATCAGAAGACAAAAAATACCATATTGGAGGCAGAGATTCACACAGAACACTCACCCCAAATGGGTCAGATCTGTTTTAGAGAGCCCATCTCTAAACAAGCGATCCTTTTCCTATAACCTGGCTTTCAAACACTTCATGCTTGCCTATCCAAACTATGGCAGCAGGAAGCATCCAATTTCCCCCCTTCCATCCACTATTTGAGTGGCCACTACGGTGGCCACTATGTTCAGATGAGGGAGATTCTCTGTTATTGGGGCGGGGGTAATCTGACTCTTCACCATTCCAAAGTTCCAAGCCCGGGGTAGGTGGGGAGGAAATACTTTCTGTTCTTTTCTTGACTGGGCACCATGTGGCCATGGAGGTCCCCTAGCAGCCTCCATAGCTACACATGCATTCTGGGAAGGGGGGAAAAGATTCCCTGTTTGAATGAGCTGCAGCATTTGCTGCTGCTTCCTGAATGGGTGAGCTTCTTATATGCAAAGGAAGAGAGGGGGAAACAAGTTCATTCATAACAAGTTACACTCATTATGAATGAGCTGTGCAGAAGGGGCCATAGACTGCATGAGGGAAATGACCTTGGTTTTACTGGTGCTGAGCACCAATAGCCCCTAAGGATTAATTGAGCCCTCCAATATGTTTTGTTACTAAGGCCAGGATCCGGGATGCAGTTTTAAACTACTCAAAAGATTTGTGTAGACTCAGTATGTTGGTCCGAAACATACATAGAAGACTCTATGTGTTCTCACATCTCTGTTTCCATGGTGTCTGCACAGGACCCTAAGGATAAAGACCCAGAAGAAGAATAGATTCAGTGTGACTCATCTATCATAGGCCGTTTCTGCACGGCCCATTAATGGCGCCCTGGGGACGGGATAAACGCCGTCCCCAGGGAGCCATTGCAGCAGCGCCGACCTGACTCCGCTCCCCCTCCCCCAGGACGGCGTCAAGCCGCCCTGAAAAACAACCTTTTAAAGGGTTGTTTTTCCTTCAACAGCGTGTTCCCGGCGGCGCGGTGCGAACAGCACCGCTGGGAACATGCTGTTTCCCTTCCCCGTTCCACTCACCGTGTCCCCGTCGTCGGCCTGCTGGCCGTCGAAGCCCCGCCCACACTGTCTTCTGACCCCTGGAGGTCGGAGGGCAGCGTGGGCGGGGCTGCGACGGCCAGCAGGCCGATGACAGGGACACGGTGAGTGGGACGGGGAAGGGGGAAGAGGTGGCTCCGTGCGGAGCCGCCTGCCGTCTGCCGGCCTGTCTGGAGGCCGCCCGCATGCTTCCATGCGAACGGCCTCCGCCTCCACGCCGGCAAGAATTCTGCCGGCGTGGAGGCGCCTCCATGGCCGTGCGGAAACGGCCATACACTTGGGCCTGCCTGTGGAGGTCTATCATTCTGCAAAACTGTGAAATAGAAATAATCAGGAGGGCATTTCTAGAAATAAAATAGGGCTGAGATATAATGAAACAGTCCAGGAGAACACTATTTTAAGGGAACAGGATAGTAGTCTATTGCACAGTTTATTGTACATACTATTTTTCTATTTCGATGTCTACTACTTTTGTAATCCATTCTCTACATTGTTTATAGTATTTCATATGCATCTTTTGTTTACATTGTTTTCTAATTTTGTAATCCTAGTCCTACTGCATCGTTTATTGAATGTCCTATGTTTTCCAATTGCACTTTTTTCTAATTTGTAATCTGTCTTGTGTCTCAGCGAGAAAGGCAGGCTATAAAGTAAAGAAGTACATTTTCTAAAGAAATAATTTAGATCTGAAAGCATATGGCATATCTCACAAGAACAGTCCCAGGTATCCTAACTGTTTGAAGTCAGTCTAATTGAATGGGAACCACTGCATACTTCTGAATAATATATACTCAGAGGAACGTGACCTGCTGTTCTGCTAAGCAGAAAGGGCACATAAATTTCTCTGACAAATTGCACATTGGAGATTACTAAACACTGCTCTAGCCACATCTTTCATCCTCATCTGACAGTGACAACCTAATCCTGTGCTTATGACCCAGTGCCTGTGAGCAGACACAAATTTATCTTTACAGCCTCATTTCACAATCAGTCTTCAGGGATTGGGAAACTACATGATGCTGTGTTACATGATGTACACATGAAAATGTAGTGAACAGCATGTAGAACATCTAAAGGTTGTATCTTCATTTTCTAAAACCTTATATTTGTGGCGAGTTTGAGATCTGCGTGTGGTCTCTGTATGCTGTTTTAAAAAGGCTATTAGAAGGGGTTGGCCCCAAGAAAGGCAAGGAGGCTTCAAGTCTTCTGCTAATGACCTGCCAGACCACTTCTTAGGAATCACAGTCATTCTGGTGTCTAGCACCAGATTGCTGACTGGGATCATCCTCAGCCAAGGAAGGTTTAGCTGACCTCAGAATGCATATGTTCAAAGCCTGGATGGCAGCTTGGGAGATGGAGTGGAAGACTAAAGAAACAAATTCACAATTATAGTAGCAATTATTATTTAGTTCTAAAAGAGCATTTTAGTCTGATGCAAAGTCTTCTGCTCAGTCTAAGCCCATTAAAATCAAAATTGCAGGTCAACTGGGAAAGTGTAAGGGTGGGACCACAGAATGAAATATTTCATGTTATGATTGCCAGTCCTTTTGGACCTTCTTTCTTATATTAAGTGGACTTTCTCCAATATAATTTGTTTCTTTATTAATTGAAAGACATACAATGGGACAGGTACTTGCTGGACATAATTATAATCATTGAATCTGTTCTTGGTGGCCACTGTGAGAAGGATTTTCATGTTAAATGTTCTCTCATTTTGAATACTCAACCTGTCAATGATACTTTGAATATAAGGCATCAAACCTGGCAACTAAGTATAGGATGCAGCAGGAAGCTTCTATGTCCCAGCTGTTATTTTGTATCCACAGAACTTTGTTCACTTGCAGTACAATCCATGGGGGGAGGGGCAAAAGAGTTGTGAAAGCAGTGCACATATGCCAACTCAAGGGACACATACACCAATGAGAGGGGCACCGAAATTGTGGCAGGGCACCACGGGGTTTCACAGCACTTGAATACTGAACTCACACTGGTGGGGATATTCACGAGGGATTCCCAAGGGTGCAACAGACTTTAGTCAACTACCTGTAGCCTTTCAGCTTGAGAATGTCCCCTTTGACTGTTGTAGACTTACGCCACCTAATAGTGTGGCACAGCCCATAGGGTTTCATGGCATCTGAGGATTTCTGCTGTTTTTCATTATTTTTGTACTGTTTGAAACCCCATTGGAGGCAGCACAGCTGTGTCATGGCAATGCCATCCCCAGCTGATTAAAAACTCCCAACCCCCTGGATTGCATTATTAGTTGCTAATTGAGATCCTTATAGGTATGAGCTCAGGCTTAGACATGGAAAAGAATAATTTATATGTGTATTTGACTAAAAGTAAACCTTACTGAAAACAGCATGGCATTCCCCTACAGTGGGACAGGTTCTTTATAAATCCATTGTGCATTTGAACAAAGTAGAAAGTTGCTTCTAAGAGCAAATTCCATTAGACTAGGTGAAATCTAGGCACAGATTGAATATGTAATTGCAAAAGGTCACTATGATATCGTCATGCAATAAGTATATGAGAGACCACATGTCAACCTATACATTTCTTTTGTTTTTTTCTTTTCCTTTGTTTTTCCCTCTTTTGAGTGTCCCTGAGAGGTTTCCAAATGTGGGGCCCTCCACACAGTAAAAGACCTCAAATGACTGCCCTTTCCTTCTTTCTTGTCCTCCCCCACAATTACTGTGTTCAAAAAGCATGAGCGTTTTAGAAAAAAACAGTAACTGTGTCAACACTACAGCGTATCTTCTTTCCAGTTTCTTGTGAGCTAATTTTACATGTATAATAATTATGAAGTATTCTACAATGCGTAGGACTGCAGTATTTCAGTTCCTGAAATTGATAGGCTGGAATTGCATTTTATTCCCCTTGGGATTGGTTACATTTATGCCTTCTGAGATATCATCATATATAAAATTCAGCAGTTATTTTCTGTTGAAAAATTTCCCTCATCTCCTTTTATTGGCCCCATCTCTCCCACACACAAATCCACAAAGCCACAGATGCTCCATTACAGTGATGTCAGCTTTGCTACATGGTCCAGCTGGTTTGTAGGTTCCTTAAGGAAGTTCAACCTCTGTGTGTTATACTGCAAATGCACAATTTGTTTATTGTCATAAATATAACATACTACAGATCTTAGAAAGTGTAACTTTAATGGGGGTTCAGCAAGTTCAAAGAATACTGAGGAACATTTAATCTTTCTTTTGGTGATTTTTTAATTGCCAGCTTCCCAGAGTTGGTTCAAAGGCTCCAGCCTCTTTTCTTCCCTCCTTTGTGCCCCTGTCCAATTTTTTTTGTGATTTTTGGAAAAAGCAGAGAGTTTTCTTGGTAAGACAATATGTATTTTAAGGAGAGACGTCTCAGTGGAAATATGCTTTTGTCCACATCTACACATGTGCAAGTCCTCATTTAACTTCATCCTTCCTTGCCAGACCACTAAACTGAAAATATCTATTTCAGATTCAGTGGCATTACATGCCACAGAGTGTTATATTGAGCTGATGTAAAGATTAGCACAAAAATCAACCACATTATGCCTGAGCGTGAATTGGCAAACACTGTGACATGCATCAGTGGGAGAGTTCCCAATGTCTGCCACAGACCTTCATCTTTACTGGGGCAAGAATATCCTCAGCTTTTGTATTTCATCTCTCTACTATATTGAAACATTTTTAAATGCATATAGTGTTCTGTGAATTGAATGCAAAGTCTATGTGTACTAAAATGTATAAGGAATTCTACAATGTTCTCCTTCCTCTTTTATTGCATTAACAATAACCAGATATGACATCTTCTAGATTAAACATGTTCTTAGAATCATGCATGAATATGGCTTTAACATTTCAAAAGAAACTGTATTAGATTGCTTAGAAACTCAAAGAATGTTGTACCCAAGGGTAATCACGTTGAAGTCCTATTGGTTTCAGTAGGCATGTTAAACACATGCTTGAAATATTACTCCCATAGGAATCAATGAAATTAAAATGGCAAGTTATGCTCATTGCCTGATGAATTGTGATATGAGCTTTTGCAGGCCATACTTCATTACTAGACAGATTAGTGTCATTCTATAGGTAGAGGATCTTGTTTGTGCAACCCACATTCAAAAGCAGAGGAATCTGGTGTGCCAGGTATGCAGATGACAACTACCAGGGGGAAAATAACATCTAGTAATTTAATTATGTCTAAGGAATCTATCTCATAGGACTCTGCTTCTGTACCAACACAACAGCTAGCCGCTGCTGCTACTTCTGTGGTTCTCTAGACTGGATTGTTATTTTAATTAAATATTGGACTCTTCTATTTACAGGTCCTTCGTTATCCAGCAAATTCAAAACAGCAATCTCTTCATGGTGGTAGTAAGTAATGAGTGTAACTGTGAATCTTTTCCACCAATTACCATGGAGCCAATAGAAATAAGGTATATCCTTTACTGCAAAAAAATTAAAATTTTCTAATTGTAGTTTTTAAACTGCAATTTTTGATGGGTTTTGAATAATTGTTTTATTGCTATTGTTTTTATAATCATTTTATTTATAGCATAGGCTGCCTTATGCTCTGAAAGGAAGAAAAGCAACTAATAAATGTTTTAAGTAGTAGTAGTAGTAATAGTAACAGTAATAGTAATAATAATTTCCTAACAAGAATGTGAAACATGTTCTAGTAAAGTAGGTACTATTGAGAGTCATGGCATTGTTAATCTTCTGACTGATTATAGAAGCTACATACTACATATTCATGTGGTTACTGAATTGTGGAAAGAGGACAGTATATGCATTCCCTTTATTTAGTATACCAAATTTGTTTGAGAGGGTTAATTTTACTTTTCAGGAGCCAAAAAAGTTGGGAGGTCTAACAACTATTCCTTAATATTTTGTTGCACTATTCTATAAACTAAATAATAAATCTCAACAGAAAATATACATTCATAGCTGGGAACTCATACAATACCACAACATCATAAAATATATTTCAACCAATCACAAAGCCTCAATTTTAATAATCAAATGCGCAATATTTCAGGATGTAACACATAAAAGACCTCGAAAGACCTGACATATTTTGATTCAATTGGATCTTTTTCATAGGTAATTAAAACATCCCACACATACATAGAACTATTCATAATCCATCCAGTCTTATTTACAGCCCAGTATGTTTTAAACATGTCCTACACAAAACAAAAAAACCCCAAGATATTAAAATATTAAATTCAAATAAATAAGTCAGTTTAATATTTCAAAATAAAAAGAACAGGTCTGATTTCTTACAAAGAAACATTAAAATGGTGTTCCCATAGGTACCGGTATGTAATATATATATTGTGACTCTTATAGGTTTCAATCCACAAGGTAACTTTTTAACAGAACACCACTAGGGAGACCTAATAAATTGCAAACAACATATTTAAAGTAATATCAAATAAATCTTTCAGTTTAAAACTTAAAATAAAAATGATGGGTATGTTTACTTACAAAATAACAGCAAATGGTGTTCCCATAGATATCTATGGTTTATATTATGAATCTTACAGGTTTCTATTCACCAGGTAACTTTGTTCATGGAACACCACTTGGCAGACCAAATTAATAATATATTATTAGTAATCAATTATTACACCCTCTTTTAAAAAATCCCACTCCCTGATCATTCATAATATACTAACCTGCCCTGTACTGTACTGAAATCAGCTACGTGTGGTCAAGGATATATCAAAGAAACAGCTTATTGTCTTTGTATACTGAGGTATAATATACTTCTTGACAAAGAGGTGATGATGTAATACTTGTTCAAATTACTTGATCACACCTGGTGCTGAGGCATGCAGAACTATAGAAGATGGAAAGAAAACCCAATACTTATATTTCTTTATATTTCTTTAAAAAAACAGATTACAAACAGAATATACGGGTGCAACAGAAATGCAGACACCAGGTCCATTATTGTAGACACATCCGGTCAATTTCTGCATTAAGTCCTCCTGCTGTATTAAGTCCTCCCCTTTTCAGGGTTGGGTTAATTTTACTTTCCCATCATGAAAGGAAATAATATTTTAAAGTGTGAGATATTAACAATGCAGTCCTAAGGAGAGTTACTCCAGACTTAGCCCATTCATCTCAGTGGGGTTAGACTGGCTCTGGTTTGCATAGGATTGTACTGAAAGTTTTTTTGTTTTAATAACAGGGTTCTACAAGGGGTAAAATATATAAAGTTTTCCTGATTTCTTGACTTGCTTGCATCTGGAGCTATCTTATCTGTTGGTGGTTGGATAAAATGTTCAAATGTTGATGTGCCATAATCTGAGGACTGGGTGGGCTGAGGGTTGCATTAGATGGTGTTTTGGTCACTTGGAATTTGACAGATCCCTAATTATAAGACCTATCCTTAACTTCTGTGAACATAACGAATCCTTAAAATGTGAGCGCTTAAAATCTCACAAAATTAGGAGACGTCCAGAGTCTTGCCATGGATTCCATCCTGAGGTATGATTTTGTTTTATGAAATAAAAGTATATTTAAAGCAATTGTATTTTTAAGCATAAGCATAAGCATTTTATTGTCATTGTGCACGCACAACGAAATTTACAGCAGCATTCCTCGATGCACACAATTTCAGACTCATACATCATCCTCACTTTCCCCTTCCTCCCCCATCCCTACACAGCCCCAAATACATCAATATGAAGCAGCGGAGTTTAGCATAGCCACAGCTCTAGAGTAGAAGCTGTCTCTAAGCCTCTTTGTCCTAGTTCTGAAGGGCCCTGTATGCGTCTGCCAGATGGTAACAGCGTTTAAAAAGAGAAGTGTGCTGGATGAGACGGGGTCCCTCAAGGCATATTTTGGGCTTTATTTGGGCTTCGGGAATTATAGATTTTGCTTCCAAGGAGGAAGAGGGCAGCCGATAATCCTTTGTGCAGTGAGAGGTGATCACCCTTTGGAGCGCCTTCCTATTCGGGCCACTGTGCAACTGGAGAACCATACACAGATGGCACGGTAGGTTAGGACACTTTCTCTATAGCACAGCGGTAAAAGGACACCAGAAGTTTTCCATCTAGTTGTTAAGAAAGCTTCCTTTAAAAAGAGTCTCCCAGAAATTACAGTCTTTGCTGGGCTTTCTTAACCACCGCGGCAGTCTGTACGCCCCAGGTCAAGTCCTCTTTAATCATAACGCCCAGAAATTTAAAACTAGCCACCCGCTCCACTTGATCTCCATTTATAGTCAAGGGCTGAATTTCTGAGCTATTCCTTCTATAGTCCACTATGAGCTCCTTTGTCTTGTTAGGTTATTTTCCCTGCACCATGAGAGCAGTCGATCCACTTCATTCCGATAGGCAGACTCATCCCCTCCAGAGATGAGCCCCACCACCGTTGTGTCATCAGCAAATTTTATTTTAAGGATACACACAGTGATCACAGTTACTGTCAGCCCTGGAATAGTGATGGTACTGCCTACATTCGGAACTAAGGGTGAGGATGGAAAACGGCAAGATATTATGATCTAAGCCTGCACAAGTTGGTTCCTAGCTTATAATTGCTTGTTCTAAAGCAACACTGCTGCAACACTCCATGGGGAGCAGCAGGAGCACAGCTGAACTCTGGGCTCTGGAAGAAGCTTGGAGGCAACAGGAATTTGGTTTGGTTTGGTTTAGTAGACCCACATTTTTTCAAAAAAACAAAAAGTTGATATGGGGATTCACCTCTGTGCCTGCTGCCTCCCAGTTCCACGTGGAATTATTAGAGCTTAACAGAGTTCAACTCCCAGAACCCAGCATTAAGCCCTGTTCCCATTGCGTCACAGCTCCAGGTAGCAGCATTGACAGTGGGTCCAAAGTGGTCCGAATCATGCTATATTTGGAATCCAGTTACCTTTACATTTCTGCCTTTTTTTCAGGTGAAGAAACCCATTCCAAAATACTGAAAGATCTCTAATAGTACAGTTCTGGGAAGAGGGCACAAAACCTCTCAGGAGGCAGTGTGATCTTGGCACCAGCACAAATGCCTTTTGCATAAATGCCTCTTGCACCTGTGTAAGGGGCATTTACATTTATGCAGAGGCACTTATGCTGGTGATGGGAAGTTGCACAACAGCACAACACTTGGGTTCTAGTGCCACTGCAGTGCCTATGCTCCTCTGGTGCAAAAGCTGGCACCAGTGTCAGTGAGGGCATTCCTGGGGCAGGCTGTCTTTAGTCAGCTTCTTGTGCCCTTTCAGTCCATGAATGCCCTAATTTGCTGGTGGAGAGTTATGGCAGCAAAAAGGTAGGCATAGCACGTTGAGCTGCATAGAACTGTTTCACAGCGATTGGGGGAGTGTCTCTCTCAGTTTGCTGGCCATGGTGAAGCAAACCTCTTTGGAGACAAGGTGGCTGCATGTGGCTGCACTGTTTCCAGCCGTGGCACAACTACCCCCATTAAGAGTGCACTGCTGAACTACCTTGCAATCAGAAGCTGCATTTTTCTGAGCACTTACTGAGAAAAATCAGGAGTCCATACCAAGTGTAAGGAAAACATCCACTGACTTTTTAAAAAAATTGGTTTCCTTCCCTCTTTTAAAAAATGGTAAAGCCCTGCTGGTCTGCCAGCAGGAAGGGCTACTTGGGGAGTGTCTTTAAACCCAAACTGGATGTTGTGGCAGCACTTTCAGCCATGAAACTTAGGACAAAGGTGCATGTTTACCCCGCTCCTGACCTTGGTTGAAAAAGGTTGAGTTAGAAATTTAATTAATTAATTAACTAATTAATTAAAATAGATAGATAGATAGATAGATAGATAGATAGATAGATAGATAGATAGATAGATAGATAGATAGATAGATAGATAGATTGATTGATTGATTGATTGATTGATTGATTGATTGATTGATTGATTACTGGGCTTGGAGAACCACACCTGGAGAACTTGGGTTTCCTAAAACCATACAACAGCTACTGGGAATGACTTTAAAAACATAAATAAAGGAGACCCCTAACAGACTCTGAATGTTTACACTGCGGGGAGGAAGAACTCCTGCCTTACGCAATTCATTTTCCTGTGTGAAAACAGCACTGGGGGGGGGGAGGTATTTAAAGTCAGTGTAACAAAATTAGCTAATTTGACTTGCAATATTAGAATAAAAAAAAAGACTTGCCCATTTATGAATTTTTGCTGAAGACTTAAAATATTTTGAAATATTAGTTGGTATCCTGGAGAGTTGTGAGAGAGTGTAAGTCCAATTTAGGTATTTTGTGGTTTTCACAAATTCTTTGATTACGCAATATTAGTATTACTATAACTGTTTCAATATGCAATTTTTCCCAATGTTTCTCCTTCCTTTCTTACACTATCCCTGCAAAAATAGATTAATATTGCATTTTACAGCTCATACTGAAAGACTGTAAGTAATCTAAGGGAATTAATCCATGGCATAAATGGGATTTGATCACAGGGTCAAAGTATTATATACTATTTTGCTATTTCAGGCCTGTACAACTTGTTACCTCCTAAACTGAGTTCAAGTTGACAGGCATGTCATGAGCCTGTGTTTTCCCCTCTGTATTATTATTTTTACTGCTGTTATTTCTTTTTCATGGTGAAGTGTTGTCTTATTTTGTTTTCATCAGTTCTTTTAATCTGATTAAAAATGTGTGAGAAAAACTTAAGGGAGAGAGTTGTCAAGCTCTTGTTAGTCTTCCAGCATAAATAGCAGAGCGTGCCTGGCTTATAAGTTACAAGTTGTATGAGTTATATTATACTTTGGTTTGCCAACCTCCAGTTGGGAGCTGGAGAACTTCTGGAATCACAACTGATCTCCATAGGGATCAGTTCCCCTAGAGAAAACAGCCTTGGAGAGTGGACTGTACAGCATTATACCTTGCAGAGGGCACTCCCATCCCCAACCCCCGCCCTCCTGTGGCTCCATCTCTGAATCCCCAGGAATTTTCCAGCCCAGAGATAACAGCCTTACAGAAGATCCATGTAACTTTGATTGTGGTTTTTAATGTTCAGATCTCAAATTGATTGTTATATTCAGTTGTGCCACATAGCTACTCTATGTATGTGTTGAGAGTATCATAAATGATTGAAACATGACACATCTTTTTTATCTTTTTTCCTTCCAAAAAATTAGGAGAATGCCAGAGAATGTGGTGGCGTTTTAGGCCTGAGTGCTAAACCTGCTCTTGTTATGCTTCCTCTGTTTTTGGCTATTTTCTCAAGGTGACATTGACTGATGAGTGATCACTTGGCATGCTAAAATACATGGATAAACTGTGAACTGAGAAATGGTGCAACTTAAAGGACATGGAATATAATCAAAACATCAGCATTTCATGATTTTAAACAGTGGGATGATATAAACTCTACAAATGACGTAAAAATCATCTTTTCTTTTGCGTATCATGCAAATATGGATTTGCCATGCAGTAGTCACAGTTCATCAAGAAAAGGACTTCAGTAGATAGAAACAGTCATTACTTTCTGCTTTGTCTCATCGAAAACAATTTAAAATGGTGTACTTTTTCAATAAAGTATATTAAAATCACAGTTTTCCTATGGATGTTTTCTTTCAATGTAGTCATGAAGTGAAGTTAGTGAAATAAACTTTTGTTTAATCCCAGTTTAAGAGCACAAGTCGAACCTGCTGGAGCAGACCAGTGATCCATCTAGTCAGTCCACTGTTTTGCACAGTGGCTAATCAGTTGTCCTGGAGGACAAAACAAACAAACAAACACCAGGACTTAAAGGTCCAAAGCCTTCCCCTTATACTGTCTCCTAGCACTGGTATGCAGAGATCTACTGCTTCTGTACATGGGGGTTCCTTTTAATCATCATGGCTAGTACCCATTCATAGACTTCTCCATGAAATTGATTCACCACCTTTTAAAATCATCTGTGTTCATGATCATCGCTATGTCTGCTGGCAGTGAATTTCACTATTAAAAATTGCTTGCAGCATTCTTCTCTTCTCCATTTTATATTCACAACAACCCTGTAAAGTAGGTTAGGCTGAAAAAGTGTGGACTGGCCCAAGGTCACCCAGCAAAATTCCACAGTATGAGTGCGGATCAAACAATCTCCCAAATACTAGTCTGAACAGAGAAAAGCACTGATTTGTCAACATTAGTATGGTAAGAAGGGTTTAATACACACAAATAAAGGCAATGATTTCATGGAGACCACCAGAAAATGTTATCAGACACATCAACTCAATTTGGAACTGATCAAAGAAAATAAGATTAGCTTGATATGTTCTCAGTCAATCCTAAATCCATTCTGCCCAGCTGAAGTAAGATGTCCTGTGGATGCAAAAAAAAAAAGGCATCCTGGGAAGGCACTCTTCACAACCGTTATCCCAAGATGTCCCTAGAATGCCTTATTTCTGCTCAAGACATCTTTTTTTAAAAAAAACTTCAAAGTGCACCTTTTCCCCCTAAGTCAGTTGCAAAACATCTCCTGCCTGGCTGAGCAGAATGCAGAGCTCAGGAGGTGTCTTATCTTTCCCTCACCCTCAGCTTGTGCCCAACATTTTGTGTGCAGCTGAAGGGATTCTCCCTGCCAACATTTGCTGAAGGTTATCCCAAGATGTTTGCTCTGCAGGCTCCAATCCTGGGGGTCTTTTCAGACTCCAAAGTACATAGTTGTACTCAGCTGGTCCTGCCAATTCCAGAAATATATGATTATTCTATTTTAAAATAAACTTTTCAAGGGGCTATTTTTGTAGCTACACAGACACACATAAGAGAATCTTAGCCGCTTGGAAGACAGGTTGTTGCCCACTGAAAAGTGTCGGATTGACTGCTGTCCATGGACTGACTTAGTTTTGTCTTATGGCACAGAAAAACTTGTTTAGCAAACAAGAACTAAATATCTACAATTTTTGAAGCTGGCCATTTTTTTCATGCCCACATACATTTATGAGTTGTAATCTTATTCATAGTACACACATACCAAACTTCATTTAACTGGGGTCTCAATGATGGAGTGGATTGCTGTTTCCACTTCTGAGTTAAGATCGTCCTGGCTGCAATTAAGAACTGGCATAAGGGAATTCTCTGATGTGTTCTCATTCTTGTCGGGAATTCACCTAACAGATAAATCCTCAGCACTCAACTTAGAATAATCGCTGATAATTTATGAAGAATATTCCAGAATTTTTGTACCGATGTGAGAGACTCCCATAAGTGGAAGAAACTTCACTTCTCTTTGCCACGTTTCCAGCATATCTCTGATTCATCTGAAATTTTAGCCAATATTACTGGTATCAAATGCCATCAAGGGAACATTTTAATACAATTTTCTTTCATCCTTATATCAAATATTACTTCTGCTACATCTTGGAGTATTTGGACATTGTTAAATGTCTAAGACTAAAATTTGATAGGAACACCCAAGAATGTTGTGATTTGTAGAATGGGTAACAAATGCCTGTTTCCTCCATAAATGCTTTTATATATTTACTGCTCATAAAGGCTGCTCTGCAGTCTATGTCATTTAAATTTCCCAGAAAGCGGGCCAAATATTCTACGAAATATAAAAAGCCTCAGATATTTTTCCTGTTATAGCCTAATCCTAGCAGGACATTCAACAGTATCTTATGAAAGTGTCGGCTTTATAGGGGAATGGAACAAACAAACAAAAAAGACCTTGGAGTCCTTTAGAAAAAGTTATTTCTTTTTTTTTAACATATGGCAGATATTACATCTTTGTGTCTGTCTTTGAAAGGAGAGGCTTATGCTGAACATATTTCGCACTAATCACTTATGGTCTCCTTAACAGTAAACAATGGTCTTAAATAGCCTTACAAAGGATGTAAATGATCTGCAGTTCATGTACCTTACTTCCAGCTCAGTCTTTGAGGCCTCTAGGCAACTCTGTTTCAGATTAGAACAAAGTATTAATCTCCAAGGTTGCATTTCACTTGAGAAGGGAAGGTTTGATATTCCTATCTGTGAAGTTCACAATGTGTTCCGCTCATTTCTTTCTAAATATGGCAGGCCTTCCTTTCATAAAAATCTGGCAGATTTAAGATTAATATAGACAGGATGCCCTGAGGAGACATTAATGGTCTCCATAAGGAAAAGGAAGAACCATAAAAAGAAAACTATCATTGCTCTTGTGCTTCCTGCCCAGTATGTTAAACATGGGGAGTGGGCTACCTCGTGGTATAGTAAGTAGGCAAAGGAGTATGATGCCCTATATAAAAAAATAGGATTGACACTTTTTATACTGCTTCTTTAGCAGCAGTCACTGGTGGAATCTGGGCAAAGTTCTGAAAATGCTCTTTTACATATGCTAAGAAAAGGGTAGATACCCAAATATCCAGAAGCATGAATATACAAACCAGTCAATGGTCCCTCTATCAATCTGGGCCTTGGCTGTTTTCTAGGAGATAGCCTAATATGGCAATACCAAGCTACTACTAATCTATCTCTTCCCAACGTTCAGAAATCCACTAAGCACATCAACACAGCCTACATCCACTTTACACAGAGGCTAAGGCAGTGGTAGATGCTAGGGAGCCCATGAAATGCAGTCTCAAGGGTGCCTGAATCCATGTTATGGAGACCAGGGAGCCTGAATCCACATTATGGAGGCACCCTGAAAACTACATGTCCTAAGGTTTCTTTATCCCTTGGATATACCCACATTCATTCTGGATTTGGGTGTTTTGAGAGAAATTTTAGTTTCTATCAACCTATTTTCTTCATGTGGCATTTATAATTTTGTAAGTCTTAATGTGGCTTGTCTTAGGCCCTTTCCGCTTGGGTGCTGTGCGGGGGTGCGTCGGCATAAACAATGCTGATGCACCCCCCACCCCCCCCGGGACTGTTCGCATGGATAGTCCTGGTAGGGCTGCAGGCGACTGTGCAGCCTTCGCACAGGCTGCACCGTCCCTGAACGCTGTACCTTGTCTCCTGGCTTCCGGCTCGTCACAGAGGCCAGGGGACACCCCCCCCCCCCACAGGCTGGAGCAGTGGCTTTGGAGTCGCAGGCCAGGGGGGCATGTCCCCTGGTCTCTGCAACATGCCGGAAGCCAGGAGACGAGGTACAGCATTCAGGGACGGTGCGGGGGAAATGGCGCCTTCCAGCTGCTGCCATTCGCGCGGCAGAGGTTGGAAGACGCTGCTTCCGAAAAGCCTCGTTCAGGGAGCAAGGTTCGGAAGCAGCGTCTTCGCGCTGCTTGGGGGTGACGAGGCTGCAGTGCCAGCCATGTGAACCCCTCTCCAGGGAAGCAGTTTTTAGCATCCCTGGGGCACTGTATTCCGCCCATGTGGAAACAGCCCTAGACTTAATATCCTCCTAGTTCTCACCACACTAGCAAGTTTAGCTACTGAACAGAATCCAAGTCTTTGCTGTATTTCCTAAGTGAAAGCTGGAATTTTTAAAGACATATTCCACATGATTGTGCTGAGTCACACAGTAAGGCCAATGCAAATGTTGCACCCTACCACATGGACAGCTGCAATACCAAATAACGTCCCCACTTCAGGAACTGTCCTGACTCTAATCTGCCATTCTATTGCCCTTTCACTCCATCCAATTTCCTGCTGTGCTTTGAAGCAGTACTTTTAATTTGATGTGGATTCCATCATCAGGTTTCTCCTGACAGTCTCCTTAAAACTGCAGCTTTGTCACCCTAAACTGGAGAAACTTCTCACTTCCAACCATAGTGTAAGATTCTGTTAAGGATGTGCTGTAGAATCCTTGCTGATATTGCCATGACTATAAAAACAACACACCAGCACCGCCTAGTGCTGGACTCACATAAAACTGCAAGCATTATACCTCAGTAACCACACCACATTTAAAACATGTGAAAGTTGGGGGTGGGGGAGAGGGAGACCCAGGTGACTAAATGTTCACTTAATCAGAAGTAAGCTTCCTAATGTGTGGTAGATTTCCACCTCACAGGGATGAAGTATTTTAGGTCATTTAAGTTGTGCACGTGAATTCTTCTTCTAGCTCTGTGCCCAGAGCCATGTCCTAGGTGGGAAACAACAAGATCCACAGGATTTATGTAATTTTCCACAGCATATGTTGATGCTGCAAGTTGAACCCAACAAAACAGAATTATTTCTTTTAGTGACCACCACATCATCCAGGTAACTTGAGATGTAAAAGTGTCAAGACTTGGATTGAATCCAATGGAGCATTTTCCTGGTCAGATGCAAATTGCAAGTTTCTTGCCTCTCCGCTCCTGCTATAGCAAAAAAATGTCTCTTGAAATACTGTGCCTAGTGATTCACTGTACCTAAGGTTGCCAACCTCCAAGTACAGCCTGGAGATTTCCCAGAATTACAACTGGTCTCCAGACTACAGACATCCGTTCTTCTGAGGGGAAATGGATGCTTTGGTGGGAGGGTTTTGGTGGGTGAGCTTTATGGCATTATACCAAACTGAGGTCCTTCTCCTCTATAAATTCCACCTTCCCCTTCCTAGACTCCACCTCAAAATATCCATGAATTTCTCAGCTTGGGAATCTTACTTAAACCCAGGGGCAACATTTCAGGGAACATCCTGTGAGTTGAAATATTTGCATCTACAGGTTGGATCCAAGACTATTATTTGGGCTGATCTGGAAGTATTGATGGAAAAGTTATGGTATGCTTAGGGTATACTCCTATACAAAACCTACCCTTCTTAATGATTTAAAATTCAAAAAATCAGCAGCAAAATAATAATAATAATAATAATAATAATAATAATAATAATAATAATAATAATAATAATAATAATAATAATAATAATAAAGCAATAACATTTACAAGGAAAGCAGGCTGCATTATTCCCTCTTGTACTATCATTCAATACCCTTCCATTCTCCTTGGTTTTCTCCTCACCTTAACCCAGAAACCCATAAATCCCATGGCTCTTTTAGGAATGATATACATTTTCATTTATATTGGTGCCATTGTTTGGAAGTCTTTCAGCTGCTTGCACGTGGCTGGATGAAACAGTGGGACTGTCACTAGTGTGGCTGTAGTTTTAAGTTTGTAGTATGCAAAAATTCTTTCATAATGCTACAGTGGACGTGCTTAATTCATGCCAAGACCTCACAAAAGCTTAGCCTAGAAATTTGTTTTCCACACTAGGGCTATACATGCACAGAGAACTATTTCCTCATTACTGAATAATTGCACTCTCCTGCCTCCACAGGCAGCTAACAATGTAGGAGCAGTTTATCTTTGTCCACTGATGTCAGAGGGCTTTAAAGCAAGTATCTTTTTTTAGGATTGCCCTGCGAAACGCATTTTTCAAATATAAAGGCCAAATTATCCCATACCTCCAATGGAGGAGGGAACTCCTGAATTTCTCTGCTCCTGCCCATCTTGATCAACAGCCACTTAAAATTAAGGTTATATTGACTCTGATTCTTTATTAATCCATTAAAGTGTGTATGTAAAAAAATACTCTTTTACTGCTCAAACTCCTCTCCTCCATTTTCCATGGACTTATTAAATTATTATATCACAGAATGCATTACTGCATAAAATTTCTCCACAGACTCCAAGTGCATCAAAATTGTTAATTGTAGCAAGCACCCCAGTCTCTAAAAAAGAGACAATGACATCTCATGTAAGAAATATGACACTGAAAATAAAAGAATGAAACAAGTGATCCGTATTTCAAAAGACTGCTTTGGGTTTTTTTTTCTTGACTGATTGGCTTTAAAATACATTTGGTTGTTGAAGCAAGAATGGAAGAAGATGGAAGATCATAATTACTGAACAAAGAGGGGGAGAAAAGGCTTGCATTTCTTGAATAGAAGACCCCCCCCCCCACCCTGAACCATGTCATAAAGCAAGCACCTTTTGAAACTGAGGGGATTCTCAAAATAAGGATGTTGTAATATGGCAGGTGTTTCTGGTCTGATGTCAGAAAAATGAAATGCAACCCCATTGCCCATGTGGACTGGTACTTCATGCATTGCCCCGGTGTGCTGGTCATTTTATTGCCCATGGCAAGACTTTTGCACTGATCTAGTTCTAACCATGCACAGCCAAATGTGCATCTTATTGATAGTAATGTAGTGGGGATGGATGATATCCACGTTCAGATGTGTATCAGATATATTTTGCTCCAAATACTCAACTCTGAACAAGTCCGCAGAATGGAAATTAGTCTCAAAATGATGATGCCTTCCTTCTATCTCCAGAGAAGTTTCACACACATTTGCAAAGGAATTCAGAAAATTACTAAAAAGAGAGACACGTTTTGTCAGAGAGGTGGGATAGTAATGCTTGCAAAATGCACACACGCACAACCCCCATTTCAGCTCAGCATGGCATAGATTTGGTATCAGAGTTTGCTGTTCAGAGGGGTGGGAGGAGATCGAAGATCCTACAGTACATTTTTTTTGTTTCTGATATAAATGGGAAGTGCTTTCACACACCTCAAATCCATGCTGCTCTCCTTATCTTGGCTACTTTATGCCTTGAATAACTTTCCTTATAAATACCAAGCGCCTAGTCTTAGAAATGGTGACCCAAATGTGTTTTGCTTTGTTCAGCATCCTTGTGCAAGGTTTACTTCCATTAGACATGCAGAAATATGTTTCATTATTCTAGAGGGGATATTTTTAGTCCTGAAAATTGATGATGTACAGGGGATTCCAGATTTGGTAATTTTTGTTAATGATAAGCAGAACATCATCTTACATTCTGGTTCTAATTACTGTCTCTTAACCTCAGTCACTGAAGATACACTGGGGTGCAATAATTCACAGTCTACTATGGCTAACATTTTTCATAGAAACCTCTCTGGTGGCACCATAAATCTCTTTCAATCTCCTGGATCAGTTTTCATCTGAAAACTCTTCTGTGTTCTCTTCTTGAATTTTTAAATTTTAAAAACGTAGAACATCTTTCCACATGTATCTGAAAAGATTTTCCCCAACAGAACATTTAGACTGAAAATTAACAAGAACTTTCTAAGTGTCAGAGTGGTAAAAACCAGAAACACATTCCCTAGGAGTGTGGAGGACTTTCCATCATAGCACAGGGAAACTCATTCAGGGCCAAACTAGATGAGGCACTGAGATGTCTATGATCACTTCTGCTCAGTTTTGGTTTTTTTAAAAGGCTTCTGCATGAGAACCTAATTTAGACTGGGACTATGTAGGAAGCAGGAGATACTGTGTTTACCTGAATGGACGGTAACTTTGAATGTGAGATGATTCCCCCTCCAATGCTATCACATCAAAAAAACCTTTTTACAGGATATACTTTAAGCTCATATGTAATGTACACAGACATGGGGAAAAAAACTATTCTTCCATTGGAGTAAATACAAGTCCGCAGAATGGAAATTAGTCTCATGGGCTCATCAATCCAAACTGAGGCGAATTCCGCATGGGCAAAAAACAATGATGTGAAAATGGTGTAAAATGGTTTAAAATGGTGTAAAAGGGTTTACACCGTTTTCACACTGCTGTTTTTGGCCCATGCAGAATCTGCCTGAGACTCTACCACCTCCTCATGTTATCATTAGCTCCAAGTGTAAGGGGAATAGCAATGACCTTTGTCTATCTTTTTTATTTATTTAACATCTTTTTATACTGCTTTCTGATAAACATTTAGAGTTCTTCCTAACAAGACTAACAACAGCCTGAAAGAATCAGTTTCAGCCGACAGAATGGTGTGGTGGTAGACTAAATGTCCTCTCCATATGGCCCTAATCTAAATTTAGGCTGCATCTACAATTTCCTTTAAAAAATACAGGGAAAATCTAATTATGTATCTAAAAAACTTTTAATCCATAAAACTGGATACAAGATAATCAAAATACAAAACACAGCATTCACATTGAAAGAAGTTACAAATACAAGATTAGATATCTCCCTACTGAAATACAAATCCTACAAAAATAGATAAAGATTGAATAATCTATTACAGTAACCTCTATGAATGAATCTCTAAAAGAACAAATCTTTGGGATTAAAGGGGAGGAGAAGAATGGATGTGGCACAGAGCAGATGAGTGGAGAAAAGAACCCAACTCTTGAGGTGTTCATTGGTTGCACAACACTTCTAAACGCTGCACAGTTACTACACAATCAATACTTTATGTAGTTCCCATTTTGTAGAGAAATATATTCATTAAGTTCTTTATGAACACTGGCATGTGCCTATTCCTCTTCTTTAAAATGTGATAAAACAAGAGGCAAAATATTACTGGATTACCGGAGGTCACAGATTTAATTGTACCTAGGAATGGGCTGGCAATGATGCTTAGGAATGACTGTTTTTATTACAGGAGAAGAAATCCAAAGAATGGCCAGTGGAAGAAAAACAGCATAGCCTTCTTTTCATTTAATCATGCACAAACCCTCCAGAATAGTCTGAACAAAGCTTAAAGATGCTCCAAAAAGGGAGCTCCTTCCTTAGAGTAATGCATAAAAGGGCATCTTCTATTGCAATTATTGAATAGTCATAACAATTCATAAATGTTTATTGCTGATCTTTGTAATGGAGAATCTTCTGTTGATTATTGTACAGCAGACATATAGAACCAAAGAACACATGCTAGATGACTGGATTCAGCTATCCAATGGGAAAAGAAGAAAAATCTGAAGCTCTTAATGCATCACCATATTAAAATATTATATGCTTTTTGAAATGAAATCTATAAAAATGTTAAATCACAAAATAATATTTAATATCTATTTATCTATGATTTAATTCCCTCTGAGGTGATAAACTGTGATCTTGTAATTCTGAAAGAACTCCAGTCCTCACCTAGAGGATTGTAACCATGCTAATGTTCTGCATGGAGGCCAATTTTTAAAAAGCAGTCACATGACTCCTCACAATTATTCTTGGATAGTATAGCCCAAACAGAAGGGGTTTTTTACTTCAAAGAAAACCAGGCTTATACATGTTTTAAGAAAGATGAAATTATATTACTAACTTGAAGCCATTCATAGTTATTTAATAATGGCGGTTTCTGCACAGGCTGAAAGCAATGGCTTCAGCCCGGTAAAACACCATTTTGGCGGGGACCCTTCGCACAGGCGCCATGCCACCGATGCATAGTGCTCCAGTTCACGCCAAAACGGTGTATCTCCTCCTCCTAAAACACACTTTGAGAGGGAGTTTGGTAAACGCTGGCTTCCATCCGCTGCCATGCGAATGGCAGTGGGTGGAAGCTGGCATTTTCCCCTCCCCTCCCCGGCCCCAAACGCCTTGTTACCTTCTACTGGCAGCCGCATCGCTCTATCGTCGCTCTGAGGAGGGAAGGGGACATGCCCCCTGGTCTCCGGTGCTTCAGCCGTCGCTGTGGCCATGGGGGCATGTCCCCTTTCTTCCTCAGAGCGAAGATAGAGAGACGTGGCTGCCAGCAGAAGGTAACAAGGCGTTTGGGGCCGGGGAGGGGAATAAGCGGTTGTGCGGAGCTTGCTCCCACAGCTGTGCATACCATGGGGCCGTTTGTGTGAACGGCCTTAGACCCTGCATGGGCATGATTAATGCCGATGCAGGGTCTCTCCCTTGGCTGTGCGGAAACTGCCAATGTTTGCAGAATATCTGTGTAGGACAAGACTGGGTTTAAGCTAAACAAACAACAATCTAAATACATCAATGTTACCATTTGTTCTGTGAAGTCATTCAAGATACAAATAATCTATGAGAATTAATGAGGGAACAAAACCATGAAAGCCAATAAAATGAGTTTGAAAACAAACCTGATAAGAAGATAATGCTCAAGATATACTAAAAAAAGGCTGATTGGCATAGATGGGAACATCAGCGAACAAGCTGAAGAATAAATCTAACACAGACAGCTTCTCAGATCAGATGAAAGTATATTTAAAAGATGAAAGACAGAATAAGGACTCATTTCTCATTTTGAACTCTGGAGAACAACATCCAGTGGAAGGATTCATTCTCAAAATGGCCCCTAGCCAAAGAAGAAAGAAATGTGATAGTCTCTTTACTATCATCATCAGAATTTCTGGAACAATCATGATAGAAGGGGGGCAGGGATAAACCAACATAAACTGATATACACAATATTTACAACAGCAGAAGTCTCCAACCTACTCTGACATCTCCACAGCAAGACATGTTCATAGCAAGACATGTTCATAGACATGTTCATATTTGCAACACTCTAAAATGTGTAGGATCACAGGGTGCTTTATTTGAACTGATTGTACATCTGAGAATATGATCTAGAATCTTGAGCAACAATGTAGGTTCCATAGCAGACTGATCTACTTAGAAAATGTATAGGATATCTCTCCAGAGACCCAATTGAGGCTGCTCACAAAAAACAAATACAATCACATCATACAATCAAATCAACCATGAAAACAAATACAATCAAAATACAAAAACAAATACAATCAAAAGACAATCAAATCAACCATGAAAACAGCTTAAATGATGGAACTCTTCAGTTAGCATCACTGTAGCTTTTGAAGGGTCACACAATTCTCCTTCTGAATTCATGGTACACAGAAGTTTCCTAGCCAATGCAGAAAGTGATCCCCGAGGGGAAAAGGTCTGAAAAACACAGGTGTGAAGTGTGAATGCTCATGTCACAGCGCAAGAGCAAGGCAATGATCTGGGTCTTTGCTTAGCTGCTTCAGTGATGATCCACAGCATTCTGTTTAAAAGCCTCTATATGAAATGCAGTTCTACAGTGCTTTGACAGAGTGGAAAGAAAGAGGCCTCCAAATGCTTATCATGAACATGCATCAAGGAGTTTCACTGGCCTTCTTCAAGGCCTATGTATCCCAATTTACCCATCAGGGGATGTTGTGCTTTTTTTTTCCTTTTTAAGAAAAGAACCGGGATGCAAGTTCCAGAATTCATATGGAGAAGGTACATCAGTAGCTGCCCTGACCTGGATAGCACAGGCTAACCTGAAATCATCAGATCTCAAAGGCTAAGCTGGGTTGACCCTGGCAGGTGTTTGAATGAGAAACCTCCAAGAAATTGACCTTATGCTGTGGCTTAGTGGTAGAGGATGCAAGCAGAAGGTTCTAAGTTCAGTCTCTGGCGTGTTCAGTTTAAAGGATGAGGTAATAGGTTGTGTGAAAGACCCTGGAGAGCCACCAATTCTAGATAGCCAATACTGTCCTTAGCCACATGGTTAGGACTCTTTTAGACAAAAACACCAAGGTCACCCTGTAGTGGCCAAATTTCTTGCAGTAGTTATAAGACATAGGCACCAGCAGATGGTGTTAATATTAGGCTTACATACTGATTTTATATCTGTCTGTTCACAGTCCCAGGCTCTTTCCGCACCGCAATGGTGCGGGGGTGCGTCAGCGTTAGCGACAGCCTCGATGCATGTACCCCTCGAGGACCGTTTTCTGCGCGGGAGAGGTGGTAGGTACGCTGGCGCCGAGTTTCTCAGACACGGCTGCTAGCCAGCTCCCTGCAAGTTTACCTCATCCCCTGGCCTCCGGCTCGTCGCAGAGGTCAGGGGACACGCCCCCACAGGCTGGAGCGACAGCTCTGGAGTCGCAGGCCAGGAGGGCGTGTCGCACAGCAGTGGTTGGAAGCCGGTGTTTCCGCAAAACCTCGCTCGAAGAGTGAGGGTTGTAGAAACAGATTGGCTTCATTGTGCCAGGGGAGAGAGAGGACATGCTGCCGTGCGAGAAGCACCCTACATGCTGAAACAAGAAACTCCCCTCAAGGGACGGCGTTTTTTGCCGTTCCTAGGGCGCTGTTTCTTGTTTTGGCCTGTGCAGAAAAGGCCCCAGTCTCAAGAAGTAAGTATCTTCAGATCTGGTTGATTTTCCTATTAGTATATAAATGGGTCCCCATAAGGAACCTGTGGAGAGAGTGCATCCCTTCCCCATTTGCTTTTTCCCCTAATCCCTCTTCTTTAACAATTTCCCCCTTTTTATAACTTTCTGTCAATCTTCCCCACCTTTCTATTGCCCTATCCCCTTCTCTTACCATTGCTTTCTTCCCCCTGCCCTTCCCTGACAATCTCCACCTTTCTCACTCTGTCAACCTACCCACATCTCTTTTGCCCTCCCACCCCTTCTCTAACCCTAACCTTGCTGCTGTCCCCATCTACCCCTACCCTTGGAACATTACTTACACCCCCACCTTTGCTGCTCTCCCATCTATCCCTTAGCACTCCACACACTCCTGCCCTTGCTACTCTCCCCAACTACCCCCATTTCCTCCTCCCTCCCCCCAAAAAACTATGCATCTACTCCCTCCACTGAAATAGGGTTTGCATCATCCCCTTCTTGCTGCCATGTCAGCCTTTGCAGCTACTGGCCACTGCAGCTACTGGCCTCCTTGCCACTGATTCAGCCTCTTCATACCAAAAGGTCCTCCATAATTGCTGGTTTGCTTACCAGCAAGCCCACCTCCACCCACAACAATCAACTCACTAATGCCACCTCCGAAGCCAGGCAAACCAGCATGGCTTCCAGCATGCTCACCAGCACCCACCACCACCACCACCACCCAATGACCTTCCAGCAGATGGATGGACTTTTTACTTTGGTCGGGTGGCAGCAAGGACTCCCACTGCCCCCACCTAATTCCTTCCTTCCTGGCTCAGTTGAAAGGCCCATTAAACTTGGTGAAGAGAGAGTCCCATCTCCCCTCACTTTCTTGCTAGCCAGCATGGCTCCTAGGATGTACCACCACTACCACCACCACAGGACCCAGTGTGGCTCTTAGGCTCTGCCACCACCAGGTCCAGCACAGCTGTCAGGTTCTGCCATTGCCAGAAACAACTGTCAAAGCAGATGCATTCCCTGCACTTTTTGCAGAAAATGCTCTTTTTTTAAAAAAAAACAACCCAATGTATTTTTTAAGATATCAGATTATTCTGCAAACTTAGGTATCCTCCAAGTTTGTGCCAACATCTCTTTTAAGTAAGTATGGCCCCAATCTGCAGATTTGGATATCTGCAGATAGGAGCTACACTTGAAAAGCAGTATAGCAATAATAACCATTCAAAGCTTTGAAGCTGGAGGAGTTATTTCTAGGTTCACAGTGGCATTTTCAAAATTACAGAAACAAGCTATGCAACTATACGTGGCCAAATCAGAGTTCCAAGATGTGTGATTGATATGAGCAGGATATCATTGTCATTATGAATATGTAGTGCCTGAATGCTTTGTTAGCCCACCTTTGACCATACAAAAGAGTAGGCTATTTTGTTCCTCAAGACAGGAAATCAGAAACTACTACTGTACTTGTGGCAGCTCCTCTCTAATCTCTCAACACATTTTAAAGCATATACTAATAACATCTTATAATGCCAGGAGAGACAAACTAAGCAAGCCCAATATTGTGGAAAATATAATTGCCAAAACCATATACAAAAAAACTTAGCTTGAAACCATTACTCAAACAGTATTAGAACAGCACAGTTCTATTCCAAACTCATTTATAACTAGAAAATTATATGGTGCTTTTATCATGCTCTGTTTCCCGACCCAGTGAAATTTCTATATCTTTTAGACTCAAATGATCGTATTCTACTAGGGAACAGGATTTTTTTTAAAGAAGTCATGCTGGAGATAAGCAGTGTAATCCTAAACAGAGTAATGATCTTCCAAATCTATTGAAATTAGTGCAGTGGAAGTGATGTGAGCTGGGTACAAGTGACACCAGTGCCAGCATAAAGGGCAAATGTGGAAGGGCAAATACACCGGTGGTGGGGAATGCACAATGCAGAGGCAGAAATGCAGCCACTGTGGTGGTACAGTTCGGGACCAGGGGACCATTCCAGTGCAAGAAGGGGTGTTTCCATGGGCAAGCCAGGAGACAATTGCCCTGGGAACACCCACTACCACTGGCACAAATCTACGGGGGACAGAGGTTAGCAGGGCGAGCTCACACAAAAGGGGTAGTACATTGAGAAAGAATGTGGCTCTAGGTCACTGGAGGGGGCAAGCTGCAATGTTATGCAGCATAGGACAGACAGCAAACAACTTGGCCACCAGCTCCAACTGTATGGCCCATTTCCCCCCAATATCATAGAGGCAATGGAATCACATCTTCAGCTGCCCAAATGGGCATTTGATGACTATGCAGGTAGCCCAATGTGCCTGATTGTAGACTGTTTTGTCATCCAGCACATTACAGCTGTAAGGGATCAGCAGATAGGGCAGCAGCAGGTAACTACAGCCACCAGTGAAGTACAGAAAGGGGTCAGGACCATGCCGCCATCCTATTCCTGACCCACTCCTCTTCCTCTCCCCAGCACTCACCAAGTAGCCACCACATGCTTTCAAGTCACTGCTCCAGGAGTCATTTCAGTCTGAAGTGAATATCTGGGCATTGGGGATACTCCTAAGGAATTTGGCCATCAGATCTGTGAACTGGCTGTGGTGGCCACATGACACCTGCATGTTGATGCTGTGGAAGTGATGGCAGGTCCTGTACACCTGGATCTCTTTCTTCAGGACTGTAAGAGTGATATGCATTGTTACCTAGCTTAACAGTTAGAACATATTTTTGAAGTAGCAATGGGGAATAACTCAGCTTGGCAATGCAAGAGGCAGGCTAGGTGGGATCTTTTAGACAGCTATACCAGAAATTGCTTTTGAAACGTTCTACAGAGAATACGAAGAGACCAAATTGAATTTAATTGAATTTTTGGTGCAAACATTTATACAGGGAGACATAGAGAAGCATACACACAGTTTCTAAGTGATATAAGCAGGGAGGAAAAGATAGGTTTGGATGATAGAGTAGAAGGGGGAGCAGGGGACTTATACATTACCTAGATTCTGCAGAAAAGTTCTAGAAGGCAAGGATTCCTATGCCAGCATAGAAATCCAGGTGAAGGACGATATTGTGTCTCAAACCAATTAGACCAAGAGAGGTTTAGCCAGTAAAGAACACTGAGGCTAGGGTGCACAGTACTTTTACACCCTTTTGCACAGGTGGGGCGGGAACCAGTAAGTTTCAGTTTCGTTTTCCTGGATCCTTTGGGATTTCCCATGCTGGGATCGCTGGGCTTGAGCTAATTAGTAGCTCTATCTATTGTTTCTACTTCCCAGGATAATAGAACCAATTGTTCCTTGATTACATCAGGAAAGCCTTGAATGGTTTTGAGCAGAATGTCTTCTAAAAGACTTTGTCCAGGTATTCAAATTTGGCTGAGGCTTTGAGTGGATCAGGAAGGGATTTATTGTTAAGGAGATTGTATCTAAAGGTAGAGGAAATGTAAAAACCTTGTGACAGGGAGTAGCCTACAGTCATTGTGTTCCAGCAGCTTTGGCGGGATGTGGTATTCAAGATGCATGTCCACGGTCCATGAGGCTTCCAGATTCTATTGACTGAAGTAACTCATTCACTGATGTAATCTTGCAAACAAACCTTTTGCCATTGGCCTGCTTTTAGGTGGACACTCTGCTACACACACACACACACACACACACACACACACACACACACACACACACAATATGAGAATTGGCATTTGCCAGTACATATTGTCAGAAAATAATATGAGATCCATATTTCAATAGAGCGGGGTATGAAGGGCAGGGCAACAGCATGCAGTCCATCAATCCAGTAACATTGGGGAAGCTGTTGAAGGCCTCAAACCTATCTTGATCAGGCCCCAGGTCTGATTCTTTTGTCAGAAACCATACATGGGCCTGGAGATTTGAAAACATGGCACCCAGGAAGTCATGGAACCAGCTACATATGGAGGACTGTGACACCTCAAGAACCTCAGTGATGACCCTCTGGAATGTGCCAGTTGCCAGATACTGCAGTGACAGGAGAATCCTCTGGAAGCCAGGAATGGTGCATGGGCTAATGTTTCCTGCTGCAGATGTGCATTCATGTCCTTGTAGATGTTCTGTATGGCAACCCTGTCCAGTTGGAACCTGTCCAGGCAGGTGCTGTTCAATAGATGGAGAGTGCTGATCCAGGCACTGTACCATCATGCCTGCTACCAGCCTTATGGGCAAAGAGCCACATGTTCAGTTCGTGGTCTACTAAGACTCCCAGATCCCTTTCACATGTATTGTTGTCAAGCCAGTACATGCTAAAGGGATCTGGGAGTCTTAGTAGACTGCAAACTGAACATGAGTCAGCAGTGTGATGTATAAAGCTCTCTGGTGATACAAAATAATTTTGGAAAAAGAGTTTCTGGAAGATTAAAAACCAGACTTCACCAAAGAATCTAAACAGGTGCCATCTCTATCGATGTGAGATCTCTGGACAAAAATTCAAACAGCCCTGAAGGAAAATGTTTTAGCTTTTGCAGCTCTTAACATGGCTAGTTATGCTTAACAGACACTTTGCTTTATTGTTTCCCATCCTTATATGGAAGATTTGTTATTTTTTCTGGATTATTACTATTATCAGTATTACAATAAAAATCTGCTTCATGAGGACAACTTGGACACACTATAAATAAGTTTTTTAAAAATTGCATCGCTTTCACAAGCTCAGTAGGAGGTCCCTTTTGCAGTGGCATGAAAGCTTTTAAAATGTTTATACATGTTCACATTTGTAAGCAAACGTAAGCCAGTAAGCTTCCAAATTCTAAGGATGCTCCTATCAAAATATGGGTGGAGTGGAATTAGATTGTCATTAGAGATTTGTATGAGCACAATTGCGTAGCTGATGACCCGCAGGGCAAGTCGATATCTCCTATTGTGCGCACATGCTCAGACATGCATATTCCTTTTAGGGAGTGAGAACATTTTTATGAAGCAAAGAAATAGTGTGCTAGAAGCCAATAACACCTAGATGCTCACTGACAGCATATAAGCCAACACTACAATGCTGGAACTGCCATGTGTAGAGAAGCATAGGATTCTCTGCAAGGTGTATTCATTTAAAGAAACAGACTGTCCAATGTGTTTGAATGCTCTACTTTTGGGTAGAATTGCCAGCCTCTAAGAGGTTCTGTCTTTGTAGCCCTAACAGGCTTCCCCAGAACAATGCTGAACCTCACCGTCATGTGTGAGTTTCAGGGTATGTGAATGAATCCCTTCTCTGCTGTAGGAAGGCAATATGAGCTTATTTCTACTTTCCACCACGGCAACTGCCTCTCCCTCTACAACCTTTGCTATAGTATGAGCTGAACAGTTGGTCCAAGGGAAACGAGGGCTAAGGAAATCTCTCAAGGCTGCAATCCATCTATCCAGAGAGAGATTAATGACAGGATTTAAAAACAAAATAAAAAAGCTTTCAAAGCTTAAAACGATTCTCTGGTCTCCACACCTCTGCCTTACTAGTTCTTATTTTAGGGATTCCATGGGAAGAAGGAGAGTTGCCTTTGACCAGTCTGGAAGCATGGGGTTTATTTAAAGAGTCCCTCAAAAGAGGTCCAGACTAGGGTTGAACAATAGCCACAATATTTGGTAAAATTCGGATTTGGGCTTATTTGGGCATAAAAGTATCTGTATTTCAGAAAAGCCCAAATTTTGGTGCCAATACATCTAAAAATGCACCCCTGACAGGTACCCCTGGAAATTTGAACAAGATTCTTGGGGGGGGGGGGGGTTGCAGCAGTTTTTTCGAAAGAGCATATGGCACCTCAATACACAGCAGTCCGCCCAGGTGCTAATATTCAAGCTGCTGCTCCATTCATTCCATCGACGATGATCTCAGAAGCAGCAGCAGCGACTGTGGGTGAGTGGGGGTGGGAGGTTTTCCTTTGGGGTGGAAAATTTTGGGGGGGTGGGTGGGGGTTTCTTTTCTGGGTGGGAAGGAGCACTTGGGGGCAGTTTTACAGTTTTACTTTTTACTTTTTTCCTGTGGATATTTTTTGCAATGGAGTTTACAGGGAGGAGTTTTGGGGTGGAAGGTTCTTTTGGGGTGGGGATGGGGCGCCGCTGGTGGGTTAGTGGGTGGGTTATTTTGTTTTCTTTCCCCAGGGAGGGAGTGGAGCGGCTGGGGTTTTTTTTGGTGTGGGGGGTGGGAGTGCAGCACCTCCTGTGGGTGGGTTGGGTTTTTTTCCGGCTTGGACAAGCTGCAGCTCGGGGTGGGCGCCGATCCAAATCTCATGGATTCGGATCGGATGGGATTCGGGTTTGGTGATCTTTGCTTCTGGGTGTTCAATTTTATGGGCACCATAAAAGGGTAGGGCTCATCTCCCATTGTCCCCTCAAGCAAAGGTCATCAAACCTGCATGGTCCATTGCAGCCAATGGAATTTCTAAGTGAGTAAGCAGGCTGCACATTTTTCAAGGTAAAGGCACAAAAATTTCATGGTATCTTCAGGGTAGGTATGAGGGCAATTCTCAGTTTTTACTTTTTAAAGCTTTTCAAGCCATGGGCAGGGGAATCTCTGGATTTTTAATTTTTTTAATGTTTTCAAGCAGCTGGGGGGAATTCACGTTTTTTTTTAATTTTTACAAGCCGCATGGGGCGGCTGGGGGGAGGGATTTGCAGTTTTTAAAAAAGTTTTACAAGCTGTGAGTGCCGGAGCCCAAATATAATAATAATAATAATAATAATAATAATAATAAGCCTTTTATTTGGTATAAATAACAATAACTTCATTAAATAAATACACAATAAAAAACCTGAGCAAAGATATACAAATACAAAGCATAAGGTTTAAAGATGGGCGCTGTTATACAAATACAAAGGTGTCAGCGATAAAAATATAAATTATTGATTGTGCATCACCCTCCAGTAAAAATTGTGCAACCACCACAAGTTTCAGTATTATTAGAATTGTCCAGAAGAAAAGGCAGCGCCCTACCATTCTTTCCCCATTTCTACTCAGCATCCTAGAAAGAATGTTAAATATTTTGATCTGATATTAGTAGATTTAGGGCAGCAAAGCAGTTGATGTGCCAATGTTTCAATTTGTTGTTCATCACCTACAAGAGGCCACACCCTTTCGCTTCATTTCCAAAGTTATGGTAACCTGCAATCTACCATGCAATAAAGCCGGAGGGGAAAAACACAGCTGGTGCAAGCGTGAGGGCTTCTCTCTGCATTGGATTAGTCAAAAAATACAAAATAGGGAGCCATCCTGTTTTGATATAGGGGTATTGAAAGATGTAAGGGTGAACAAGTTTTCATAGCAGCCCTAAATAAATTAATCCATTCGGCTTTCAAATAATTTTTTTGTTTTAAATAAGTTGTGGTGGATTCTGAACCAGATAGCGGGAAAAGCGAAATGAGATATATTAAGTGATTCAATCTTTCGCTCGATCAGAGAGCCCAAATGGGTTACAAGTTTATCCAAATATTTTGTATCTGGACTGGCCTATATTCAGGCAGTAGATCGGACTCGGGCCACATATATGGTTCGAATACCGCAATAGGCCTGGATTTGGGTCAAATCCATGATTTGGTTTATTGGAATAATCAAGCCTAGTCCAGACCAATGAACTGTTTCCCCAGGATTATGTGGATTTTGCACTCAAATAAGCCAAGTTTTGCTCAACCCAGAAAACAGAGGCAATGAGCTGAAGACTCTCCGGCTCTCTAATACAAACATATGTAAGTGACTTCATGTCACAACCGACTTATGAAAATCCCAGCAAGGGGCTTCCAAGGCAAGTGAGAAGCAGAAGTGGTTTGCCATTGCCTACCTTTGCAGTGTCTTCCTTGGTGGTCTCCCATCCAAGTATTGACCCAGTTTACAGCCCAGTCCAGAGTCCCTGGTGGCCAGTGACCTATCTACAGAAAATAGAGCCTAGGCCAAGATCTCAAATTGCACCCCCCTTAACTCTTGCAATCTGGATGTTATGGCCCCGTTGATACACCCCCAAGATTGCATTACCCCCCCCTTCAGATTCATCTCTGTGTCCAATAAATAACCTGAGTGTGTATAACATTTTAATAGGGTCTAACATTCAGTGTTGTCTTCTATTTGTGTTAATATAATACTTCCAGGGTTTTATTTGTAAAAAGAGACAAATTAAACAGGGCTTTATTTGTAAAAAGACTCAAATTAAACTTTGCTACACTCTGATCATTCTTTTTTTTTCTTGTTCCTTACTATGAATGCCAGAGAGGAGACTTTTGACATCCATTTCCTATCAAATAGCTTTACTGGCCAACTCTTCTCTAAAATTCACTACCCCAAATTTCTGCCATATTTCTACCCCCCCTGACACCCTCCAGAGGTCAACAACAGAGCTACAGGCACTTCCCATGGTGTATTCTTGACTCCTCTATTTCCATCCTTCTACACCCTTTGAGAGGTAGGCTACAGCTGAAAAGTGGGACTCTACCAAGAACTGACTCACTGGACTGACTCACAGTAGAAAAAAAAGTGAAGCTCCTCCTAATAGAGTGGGGAGTTGAACCTTGTTCTAATTAGGACTCTGAGAAATCTTTTAAAAGGGAACAAATAAAGGAAATTTAATAAAGTAATAAACCCACGCAGGAGCACCCTGAGCAATTGATCTACTGACTGATGCAGATCAATACTTCGCTTGCAATGTGATCAACTGTTCACCTCTAGAGGGAATGGGGAAGCTCCTTTTTTAAAAAAAACAGATTCTTGCAACGTCAGCACAGCTTTTCCCATAGGTAGCACCTTCTTGGCCAGGAATGTATCAGGAGGAAAGTTTGAAAGCTTCTCCACATTGGATTGTCTGCTAGATGCTCCCCCTTTCCTCCTCCCTTACCTAGAAGGTTAGATTTTTCATACTGCAGCTCCAGGCACAGAGAAATTGCTTTGCATCCACTGCCACTCCCTCCTTCCCTCCCTGTGTGGCACAATCACTCACTTGCTCCATTCCTCTCTCTGGCAGGTTTGCAACAGGCATCCTCCTTGGGCCAGAGTTTAGCTTTGAGTCGTGGCAGAAAAAGCAATAGACTTTGCCAAGTGCAATTGTCATGTGAAAGGGATGGGCAAAGAATGAGCAGGAGGCAAAGAGGGCAAGTGTTGATCAAGCGGAGGCTGGTGGGTGGGGCTGCCTTTTTAACCTGTGCAGGCTGCAGAGGTTGGGGGGCAGGTGATTAAATGCACCCCCACGTGACCCAGGCAAGTGGTGCCTAGTCAAATGACCCCTCTGCTCCCCCTAGGTCGCCAATGACAGGCCACAGCGCTGCTGTGATACTGTCTTGCCTCCTCCAAGAGGGTGTCTTGGCAGCACAGAGAGGCAGAAAACAACAAAAAAGCCTTCTGGCTCCCTCCGTTGGGCTCTATGGACTCACACTAATGTCCACCCCAGGCCACACCTCTGGAATGCTCCCACAACACTGGCAGAGGTGCAGAACTGCTGACATGGCACTCTGTACCATGTCTGGCCACCATAGCAACCTGCCAGCAAATCTGCCACCCACCATAGGCAGATTCATCCCCCTTTGGATTGGGCCATTAGTTTCTGATGTTTCTGATGCCATGCTGCCTTTCCTCCATGCTCAGGAATTCACAGTTTTAAAAACTCCAAAGGCTGTATCTATGAAGCCTCTTCCACACAGGCCAATAAACACTGGCTAACGTCAGTATAAAACCCATTTTGGGGAGGAATTTCTCACAGATCCTGCTCCTAACACAAATTCGCTCCATGTTTCCCCCCATACCCAGGATTTTCAAGAATCGCACTATGTGCAATTCTTTTGTTTTAATGCAGTTTGCAGTCACTCCCGAATGAATGGCTGGCAGGGAAGCACTTTCAGTGGCTGCACTTCCCTCCATTTTTCAAGGTCCTGCGTGGCAGCTGCATAGCTATGCAGAAACACAGGGGCATTAGCATGACTGTGAGGGTCCATGCCTGCTTGTGTAACCTCAGCTTGTGGGTTCTGTGGGGCAGTACTTGGAATGAGTTGCAACAACAATTTTTAAACAACAAAATGGTTTACTTTTCTTTACAATTAACACTTTTAAAACATCAACATTTAACGTTACAATTCAAGGTCCTGTTCAGGTTGCATTTCAAGTCCTTCTATTTACAGTCTACTGATATTGCCAAGTCCAAATCTTCTTTGCAAGTTGGCTGGCTCCTGGAAGACCTATAAGGGTTTAATGATGCTGAACAGGTTGCAACACATGATGAAGGTCTCCTCCAGGAGAACTCTCTACCCATTGGCAAATCCACAAAAGAAACTCCTGCTACAATAAACTCCCAAGGGTAACATTTACATAACACACAGGCAAACAACAACTACCTTCCCTGTAGTTCCCGTAAATAATGAGCCCACCTTAATAAGGTGTTATTAAGGGGTTTATGGGAACTACAGTCCGAAATTGGTAGCCTTGTTCTTCTGCAAAAGAGCTCTTTCAGCCTCTCTGCTGCTCCAAGTCTCCCACCCCCACTGGGCCAACCCACATCTCAATACTAACGGGGATTCTGGGGTATGGGGCTGGCACCTGCCCACGTAGCTTTGCAGCGGAGGAGGAGAGTATTTTTTAAACTATAGGCTCCATCTGCTGCCTGAATGGAGGCATGTGAACACCCTGACAGCCACACAGGTTGCTTAATCTCAACTGCAATCCACTGTACTTTGCCTGTGCAGAAGGGGCTGAAAACTCACTCACTTTGTAATAGGCAGCAATCTGTTTTGCAAAGATAGTTTTCCTCCTTTAGGATTTTCATATCCCTCTTCCCTGGACATTTTTATTAACCATACGATAAGATTTCTGCCATACAGTGGTTTTGTGCAGTGGAAAGACATGCCCAGAGAAGAATTTGTCCTGAATCCATTGAGAAAGGCCACCTGGTGCAGTCTAAAGACTGAGGGAGGGGCCACCCACTAATAGGCCAAGACTCAGCTATCAAAGAGAAGGTAGTTAAGCATGTGCTTAAGTGCATTGCTGGACTGCAGCCTAATTGCCAATATGAAGAGATAACTTCCTAGTTTTGTAAATGTTTACTTCCTTGTGTTCTCCAAAAAGATTAAATCGTATTTTTGTTATAAAGAATCTTATGAGTAGAGTGTAGCACTTAGCTAATTTGGTTATCTGAGTTCATTTGTTTTTTAAAAAGCATGCATATTAAAATGCTTTAATCCTGCCAGTCCCAAAATACTAAATGGTATGATCTTAACACAGTGGAAATAAGGGTGTTTCATACATTCCATGCACTCTGACAGTAGATAAAGAAAAGGGACAGATTTCTGATGCTGTAGTGGACTAACATATTGGTACTGTAAATTACCTCCAGCCTCAGGCTGTACCTTGGCTTAAACAAAATAACAACAGGGTTACAAAGGGATCAAGAATATAAAATAGGAACAGCATGTGTTATCAATCTTGAAACAGCCAAAAATAATACTTGCTGTGTTAATGTTAACTGCGACAAAACAAGATGACGTTTGGGCTGTATCAAGTGGTAGATTTGAGGAGAACCACTCAGGGCCTGCAGAGCTTGTGCCTCTTTGAATTTCAAAATAATAAACAAAAAAGTGGTGCAGGAGCATCACTGAGAGATAAAGAAGTAGAATGTCTAAACAAAGTGACATTTGCATTTCATATAGACATCATAGCACAGTGCTGCTCACTATTCCATACATCCCCCTTCAGCATACTCCTCTATAATGGTAGCTGAAATTTGTGAGAAGGTGCATGGAAGGAAGCAGCTGTATAGAGCTTCAGCAATGCATGTTGCTAAGCCATTTTGATACCAGTTTTAATAATTCGACTTTATCATCCAAAGCAGAATTGAAGTGAACAGGGCTGTATAAAGTACAGTTTTAGAACTCTGCTTAGGATTAAAATTGTTAAGAGTAAGGTTTACAGCTAGTTTGTCTTCCACATTTCATTCTTCTAGCATGTCATTTGACACAGTTTTCATCAGCAAAAGTTATATGCACAAAAATGCAGTTGAGCTTCTGCTAAAGCACAGGGTGAAGTTCCAAGAACCAATTTAGGATAGTAGATAAGAGTGCCCATGAACCTCATTGGGCAACCTTGGCCCAAACACTGGTGGACACTGTACAGCACAAATGTAACTTAGCACAAATTCCCCAAAACAAATCAGCCAGTTATATTTCTCTCAACTCAGGTTTTTCAAATATCTCTAAAGTAGTGATCCTTTTGACCCAACCCTGCTTGAAAATGATTCCTGCCTGCTGAGTGAACACAGAAGGCAGGAAATGCTTTATTTCTCCCACTCAAACCTCTTAGTTTCCACCACTCATGACCACCATTTTGTGTGCTGCAGGAGATTCTCCATGGAGGTTTCTTCTGCTTTCAGCTCATCAGTTTGCTATTTCACCATAAAAATAGATGAATAAAGTTTGTATAGCCTAGCAATCGTGTGTTTTTCCTTTTTTGTTTTTTTTAGGGTGCTGTCTGTGAAGCTATGGCAACATGACTAGAGAAGCTGAAATATGCACATATTGGTGTTTCCATAGCTTCTCAGACAGCCCCCTCAAAACATAAATAGGAAAAATATGTGCATGGAAGTGTTAGGCTAAAAAAACTTTATTCAACTACTTTTTACAGCAAAGTAGCAAACAGATGAGCTGCAAGCAGAGGAAACCTCTGTGGGAAATCTTCATGGGGAATCTCCTGCAGCACACAAAATGCAGGTGCCACTGTGAAACTGACAAGAGCTCCATGCAGCAGGCAGAGGAAAAGATCTGTTTTGGCTGATAACACTTGTGTTCTCCTGTGCTGTGGGAACACAAAATCCCAAAGTGGATCTTTGTATAACGTGCTAAAGACATTATTCACCATTCTCTCTTTGGCTCATTCTGCACATGCAGAATAATGCACTTTCAAACTGCTTTCAGTGCTCTTTGAAGCTGTGCGGAATAGCAAAATCCACTTGCAAACAGTTGTGAAAGTGGTTTTAAAACGCATTATTTTGCCTGTGCAGTAGGGGCCTTTGTTTCATCGAACTTACACGGCTGTTGGGATATTGTGATAATCATGCATGACAGCTGAACACATGGAAATGGAAGAATATCCATTGTATTAAAAGAGGAGGTATAAGAAACAGTTCAGAAAGGAGAAAAGAGAAGAAAGGAGCACAGTGGCATAGTGTCCACGGTGTGGGGGGGGGGCGATGCTCCAGGCAGAGATGTGACTGGGCTGTGGAGGGGACATGACAGGGGCATTCCGGGGGGGGGGGGCGACACTGTGACAGGGGCACAGGGATCATGCACACCCTGGGCCCACAGTTTCCCCTCACTCCACCTTTGAAGTAGCAGAGTGGTAAGAGAAGAGGGGCACTTGGAAAGGCAGACAATCTGAATGCCTGTAGAAGGAAAGACAGAACCAGGAAAAGTGGCACAGAAAAGGATCATTTTCTCTAAAACAAAGTCTGAAGTTAAATGCTTCTTTAACTTCTGCTCAGTCATTCAATACAAATTAAAGTAGTGGGCAGATTAAAGTTATGCCTGCTGGTCCTCACCAACCTCCAGGCACTAAAAGTCTTCATTTGCATGAAGTCTATTTGCAAATTAGCCTTCCTGTAGCTACTTGCTACCTCTGTGCAAGCTCCCATTCTTGCATCAATTTGTGTTTTCGTCAAATATCTGCTTTTCCCCTCCAAAGCTGCTGTTAAAACCTAGAATTTGATCAGAATAGAGATTGGAGACCTTTATTATTTCCCTGCAGGGTATATTTTGTTTTTTAAATCATGGGTGAGGGGGGCAAAGACATGATGTCCTAATAAGATGTTTTACTGATCCATGAAATTTTGTTACAGCAAAACATGACTGTATTTTGATCCTCATATTGGTGTTTATTTAGTATTTTGCAGAGAGTGGAATATCGGTTAAGGTATGCTGGAAGGGGCTGATGGGAATCGTAGTCCATAACATCTGGAGTGCCAAAGGTTCGCCACCACGGGACTAGGACCTGAGAAACCCAGCTTTAAATCCCCATTAACACCATGGAAGCCTGTTGGGCGACCTTGCATCAATCACAGATGCTCAGTATTTGGATGGGAGACCTCCAAAGAATATCACGATCATGACACAGAGGCAGGCAATGGCAAACCACCTCCAAATTTCTCTTGCCTTGAAAACCCCACAAGGCCTTGCCATAGGTCAGATGAAGAAGAAGAAGAAGAGTTTGGATTTATATCCCCCCTTTCTCTCCTGCAGGAGACTCAGATGATGATGAAGAAGAAGAGTTTGGATTTAAATCCCCCCTTTCTCTCCTGCAGATGTGAACTGACGGCAAAAAAGTACTTTCCAAGGAGCCTCAAGTACACAGTAGGAGATGGATCTGAATTGTAATTATTAATTGGAAATAACTGTCTCCTCTTTTCCATGTTCAAGCTGTCCATTGCAGATCAGAAGGCCCACCAGTATGGGAGGCAGAATAGGAAAGCATCTCAGGCAGGAAGCATAATTTGCCTTTTTTGCAAGATGTCTAAGGTTAATGCTGTTTGAAAGGAGACAGCACATTTTTTCCCTAGGAATGCCTAGAAATACAGTTGCAGTCCTATTAAGAAAATATTTTGGAATTAAAATGCCTGAACATATGGAATAAGTTACCTCCCACAATCATGTGAACTACTGTATTACTAACTGCATTAGCCTTCCTGTAGCTAATGAACCATGTCATTAATTACAGACTTTCCAAACAAAAAAAAAATACGGCACGGCAAGCCAAATATTGACAATAAATGGAAGGGTCAAGGAACTACAAAGCAGCCCCTTTATCCTAAACCAGTTGTGTCTCATGTTTACCTTCATTGTTCACAAATTTAATTTGAAACAGACAGGATTATTATATATGTGAAGCATGACAGCTATGTCTGTATCCTTGATAACATTATTCTTAAAAACACTAGATGGTTTTCTACAATGTGCTAAATTTGTAAAGATTTGGTTCACGTAACATGTGTACTCTGATTGCTCCTCTGACTCTGAAGGCCAGTTCACATGACCTTTGGGGTGTATGCGAACAGTTTGCATTCTGTCTGGAATGATGTTTATCAGTTTGGACAGGTAATATGCTCCCGAGGCTTGTGTCCCCTCCAATTTCTAACCTAGACGCAAATCTTGACTTAACGTGATGCCTCAAAGAAACCTCAACAGCGTTGAGAAGTGGTCCAGGGCATTTCAGTTTGGTTCTGCAATGGAGTGCTCAAATGACAGTTTCGCCAATGCTGCAGTGCACACTCCAGTGACTCAGATGGCTCAATAACAAAGGGGTTGGACATATTCTGAAAGGTTGTGAATAGCTCAAAAAGAATCAGTTTAAAGTTCACGTACCGTCAAGCCTCAATAAAAAGTAGCAAAGAGAGCAAAGACAGACATTTTGGCATAACAAAAAAACATCCTAAAACGGCTGTTATAAATAATTATGCAAATTATACTCATTGATTCATTTCCAGAATCATTTAAAAATCAATATTATGTAGAACTGCCACTTTTTGGGCATAGGCTGTCTTTAGGTATAAGACAGGCATCACTGAGTAATGAAATGCTGTCATGAGAGGTACTAAGATTCTAAGAATTGTTTTTTAAAGGATGCTGCCATTCATGCAGTTTTTGTTATTCCCTTTGACCACTGAAAACTGGGATCCCCCTCCTGACAGCTTTACCTAGGGCAGAACAATGCCCAACTGGCTCTACTATTAGACTTCCCTGTCTGAAAGGCAAGCTTATTTTACTGATGTGACATGTAACTTGTCCTACTTGTACTGGGAGAGGTCATTCAGTGATAACCATATGTTAGGAATCATTCCAAAGATTATTACATTGTTAAGAATTGTTAATAGTTACATGTTCATCCTTCTCTGGTTGAACGTGATACATTTCTGTAAAAGGCAGGGAGGACATTCTCCACTTAAAAAATTTATAGGGTGTTCTGTAGAACAAACCATAGAAACTGCAATAGTTAATTAGCAACACCAAAAATATTTCAAACTTGAAAAAAATACATAGAATGCTACTCAGTGGCGTAGCTATGGAAAATGGAGCCCGGGGCAGACTCTGAATTTTCCACCACCACCCCATGCACTCCCCAGTGCCCTGCTCCCACGTGTCCCACTTACTTTAGCTGGCGGCCGGGCCTGCAGGACGAGGGGGGAGGAGGAGGACTGTGGCAGGGTCTGAGCGCTTGTTGGCTGGACTGGTGGGCCTTGGGCGTGCTCTCCAGAAAGATGGAGAGCATACTCACAGTCCACCAGGCCAGCTGACAAATGCAGGCCTCATCCCAAGCAGCGCTTACACATTGTACCCAGCCCCAGCCCCAGCCATGCCCCTTCTCCTTCCTGGGCTGTGGTTGGGCCTGGGTGCAACATTCATATGCCACCCAGGCAGGCTTCCTCCTGGGCGGAGCACGCATATCGCACCCAGGCCCAACCATGCCACTCCTCCTTCCAAGAAATTTGGGGTGTGATTTTCCACCCCCCACGTGATGCAATGGGGGCTGCCCAGGGCAAATGTCCCCACATGTCCTCATTGCAGCTGCGCCTATGATGCTACTGCTCTGTGAATATTTATTGAAACTATGTAGAACCATATAGTTTGTAGGGAAAAGAGGATTGAATTAATTATGGTCTTAAGGATCCCTTATCAAGTCAGGATTAAACTACATTAAAGAGAATACTACATTTTAAAACAGTTTATATTTATTTCAGTGTGGGTCGAGACCTCTTTGGGGGTCGAACGACCCTTTCACAGGGGTCGCCTAAGACTCTCTGCATCAGTGTTCTCCATCTGTAAAATGGATAAATATTAGGGTTGGGGGTCACCACAACATGAGGAACTGTATTAAAGGATCGCGGAATCAGGAAGGTTGAGAACCACTGGTTTAAAGCCAGGTATTACTAAGGGTATGGTTCCATATGTTATGGTTCCATATGTTGGGAAAGATCTTTCTTTGCCAAACAGCCTGGAAGCGTTGCCCCACTGAGAAGGCAAAAATGAGATAGTTGACCAGTGGTCTGACTTGGTATAAGGCAGTTTCACATGTCTGTCTCTTCATAGACTAAAAGTGGTATTTTAAACATTTCATTTCTGTGTACACAATTCTACCCAGCATTCCTCTTCAACCACAGTGTCACTTCTCTCAAAACCAAAGTCAGATGGAACGGTTAAGCATATGGATACCAAGCAAATGGTTTCCCAATGAAAATAAATGCATAAAAGCTGTACATACTTCCTCCCTTACATTTGTAACTTTTTAGTGCTTGGGATGATGGAAATAATAGAACTAATAAGAATCCACTTTAAATTTATTGCAGGAGATAAATGTAGCCAAAATGATAAAATATTACAGCTATCAAGAAGTCAGGAAATGCCCTGGTTCATCAAGAATCCAAAATATTTTTATTTCATTTCTTATGTTCAGGTCTATTTACACAAAGTGCATGAAAAAAACTTGATGAAAATTGATATCTCAAAATAGTCTTCTACTGAATGGCCATAATCCAGCAAAGAGTTAGACATGCTTAGACCTACTAAAAGTAGCGCATTTAAGTATGTCTAGTTCTTTGCTGAGTACCATAACAAGATGTGCCGATAATCATAGAAGACTGAAACTCAAAAGCCGGAAACAAACAGAATCAAATATTGTTGGAAGATTTAGGTTAGGAGCACAAAATGAAGCAGGACAGCAACTCATAAGATTTTGTGAAGACAACAATTTGTTTATTGTGAACATGTTTCAGACAGCCTAACAGACATCACTGGCCAGCCAATATAGAAATAAAATAGATAACACAATGGGAAGCAAAAGATGGAGAAGCTTTAGAATCTCCGCCAAAACAAGACCAAGAGCTAATTGTGGTACACACCATGAACGGCTAGTATTGGAAATTAGAATAAAGCTGAAGAAAAACACAAAAACATTCATAGTGCTAAAATACAATCTCAGGCCCCTTCCGCACACGCAAAATAATGCATTTTCAAACCACTTTCACAACTGTTTGCAAGTGGATTTTGCCATTCCGCACAGCTTCAAAGAGCATTGAAAGCAGTTTGAAAGTGCATTATTCTGCATGTGCGGAATGAGCCTAAGCAACATACCTGAAGAGTTTGAAGTCCAGGTAAAGGAAAGATTTGCATTATTAAGTTCTAGATAACATCAATCAGAGGCCGTTTCCGCATGGGCCAAAAACGGCGGCCTGGGGGGGGGGTAAAAACGCCGCCCCCAGGCTGCCGTTCGCACAGGCGGCGCTGCTGAAACGCAGCAGCGCCGACCTGGCTGCCCTTCCCCTCCCTCAGGGCGCCGTCAGGCCGCCCTAAAAAACAACCCTTTAGAGGGTTGTTTTTGAGGGAACAGCGTCTTCCCAGCGGCGCAGTGCGAACACCACAGAAAACAACTCCTGCAACATAACTTCTTATTGTTATTATCTTGAGAGCCAGTGTGATATAGTGGTTAGGGTGTCATTCTAGGATCTGAGAGACTCAGGTTCAAATCCTTGCTGACCATGAATGCTCACTGGGTGACTTTGGGCACACACATTCCGCCTACATAAAATACATTTATACAGGTGCAAATCCAAATATTTTACCCCCAAAAAGTTATATACATGAACAGATGATATGGTAAACTGCACAGTACATAAATTCAGAGACAGGTCCACATGTTAGTGCTCTATATTGTTACAGAACACATGTGAAGTACTGTCACAAAGTTCTACTAAAATTGTCCCAAATCGTTCCTACTGGAGTGGAAAACAAGCTGCATTCAGTACTGCAGAGAACTACCAGAAGAATAAGTGAAAGCTTCTTATCTCTATTTTAGTTAACTAGACTTTCCAAACCCTGTTTATTTATTTATTTCATTCATATTCTGCCTTTCTCCCCAGAGGAGACCCAAACCAGCTTACATTCTTTTCTTCTCTTTAATGTTATCCTCACAGCAATTCTGTGAAGTAACCGATCAAAACATGTTTTTGAGAACCCCAATTAAATTTTCATTAATTTCAGTATTTTATCCCTCAGGTGTATGTAACCTTAAAAAAAATCAGTTTGCCTTCAGAATCCAAAATAGATAAAACATCTGTCTGAAAGGAACCTCAGATTTATACAGTTTACGATACTTCAAAAGAAATGACTCAAAGGATGCATCTGAATTTTCTAGCTGGCAACTGCAATAAGAAACTTGCTTTGTGGGTTTCACAAGAACGAGCAATAACTAAAGGAATATCTCATGGCCTTAACATTTCTTTAGGAAACTTTTGTGGCTTGCAGACGGACCATTTTGTACTTGTGTTTTTAACTGACAAAAACATGTCCTTGTCAAGAACATCTTGTAAACTTCAGTGCCCTTTGGAAACCCCTGAATTTGCACCTGTATCTATGTCTGTAATACATATGCTGAATCCTATTACATAAAAGGCTAGCCATGGTGGAAACAACTCACTTCCAGCCAGTCACCACATATACACAGCTTGGGGGCAGGGCTTACACAGAATAGGGAAAAAACAACACAAACAAAGCAGCAGAATGTGGTGGTTATTCAGTCTTTTTCTTGAGCCCTTCTCCCCCACTGCTGAATAATTACAGTCACTGTACTGTCTGCAGCTGCTTGAGGAAGAGCAGGCACAGGCATCTGCTGCTCCCTGTGTAAGGGTTACAACTATGCTGTTAACTGCTGCAAGATGATACAGGTGACTGGAAGATAAGATAAACTTTAATGTCATTGTGCACGCACACCGAAAATACAAGAGGAAGAGGAGGCAGCTGGTGATATGGGACCAAGGGGGAGGAAAGGCAGGAAGGGTCACCTTCTTGGTGGCCACCATTAATGTTTGTGTGTTGAAGCAGGCATCTGGGAAGAGGAAGAGGAGGAGGAGGAGGAGGAGGAGGAAGCTGGTGATGCAAGGCCAAGGGAAGAGGAAAGGGAGAAGGGGTTGACCCTCTTGGTGGGCACTCTTAACTCACCAACAATTTTTAGAGCCTATTGTATTTGTTAGTACAATAGACTTTATTGCTAGTTGTTTATAAAATCAGAGAAGGTGGTCAAATAACATTTTTCCACCTTTGTCCCTGCCGAAGTTGATTCTTTTTGCTCTGAGTAAAAGTTGCTGTTGAATCATTCTCCTGTTCTGGTGTACTTATTTGGCAAATGCCCATCATGTGAAAGAGCCCATTTGGGAAACAATATAGTGCAATCCTAAACAAACTCACGTCCTTCTAAACTCACTGAGTTCAATGGTCTTAGAAGAAAAGCATGACTCTGTTGAGGATAGCACTGTTTCTCACCTTCCGGCAGCCTACCATTCAGCTGGTGCGCAGAAGATGACCATTTTGGTGTGTGCCAAGAATTTTGGACCCGGGATTGAGGAGGAAACCTTCATTGTGAGTGATGGTTTTCAGTAGGAAAAAACAATCCCACACACACAAACGCACGAAGGAAGGAGGGAAGGAGAAAGAGCTAGCCAGGACCTCAGCCCTGTTATTATTCCCTCTTTTCAGAAGAGACTGGAATGGCTGTTTTTCAACCAAATGACCCAAGGGAGCTAGTACTGCCAATCCCTGTTACAGGAGAGCTAGTGCTGCCAATTCACTAAAGAACCCCCCCACACACACACACACACACCTTTGTAGCAAGCAAATTGGACTAAAGGATCTAATTTTACAGACCCAAAATTGGCCACCAGCTTCAGGATGATGATGGGACTTGCAGTGCCAAAAATGAAGGGAATTGGGACATCTTGGCACAGATTATGTATAAAACTTACTTTTTGAGGTATATGTTTTTAACTCTTTGAAAGTACAATTGTGCTTAATATATATTTGTAACATTATTTTTAATTATTGTGGCTCAACCTTCTATGTTCCTAGCCTGTTTTACAGGTTAGGTATAGCTACCTTTGCTTTGTTGGTTCCAGATTAGGTCCAGAACATCCCTATGCTATTTTCAATGAGTCTGTGCCCAAGAATACAGAAAAGTGGAGACAGCACATATAGGGAGCATGTAAAAATTCCATATTACAGAAGAGATTTAGCAACTTCCTTGATTTATCAGAGTGATTGTATTGTAGTGGCTGGAGTGTTTGACTATAACCTACCACCCAGTTTCCCACCTCATCCATGGAAGTTTGCTGAGTGACCTCAGCCAGTCACATTTTCAGTTTAACCAACCTCAGAAGATTGTTGTTCAAGGATAAAACAGGACAGGAGAATGATGTAAGTCACTTTGTGTACCCATAGAGGAGAAAGGCTGTGCATAATATTTGTTATAAATGTAATTTGTTATAAATCATAGTTTCCCCTTCAGTTCACCAAAAAAGGCTGATTGTTCTTGCTGTTGCTTCATCTGCTGTTGCTGCTGCTCTTTTGGCAGGAGGCTGAACTGTTCATTTAGTATTCACACTATTGTTAAATATTGCGAGTATAGCAAGTTATTGTGTGGCCTAGTGAAAGCAATACCCAGTGCATGCCCAGATGAATGTGTATGTGTGTGTAAAGTACCATCAAGTTGCAGTCAAAGGCATAGCTGGTGAAAAGGGAGCCTGGGGTGGACCCTGAGTTTTCTGCCCCCCATGGGCCCCTGCGCCATGCTCCCCCATGCCCCACTTACCTCCTGGGCCCGGGGCACTCTTCTCCTCCTGGGCCCTACAGCAGCCCAGCCAGACTCCTGGGCTGGGGGAAAGCCACTCCCTGCCTCCCTCCCCGGCCCAGGGACCGGCTGGGGAGCTGCTGGGGGAGGGGCTGCAGGGCAGCCAGACTTCTGGGCTGGGGGAAAGCCCCTCCCTGCCTCCCTCCCTGGCCCAGGGAATGACTGCAGAGCAGCCGCGCCAGAATCCCAGGCCGGGAAAAGCCCCTCTCTGCCTCCTTCTTCAGTCCAGGGACTGTCTGAGGGATTCAGAGAGGGAGGGGCACTCCAGCTTCCAGCCTCCCACCTTGGCACTTTTTTTTAGCTGAGGTTTCTCTCGGCTTAAAAAAAAGTGCAGAGGCTGGCGTTCCCCTCCCTCTCAGAGTCCCTCAGCCAGTCCCTGGGCCTGCAACCTGTGTGCTTTTTCTCTTTTTTAAGCCAAGGTCTCTTCCAGCTTTTTAAAAAAAGCACTGAGGTGGGAGGCTGGAGCTCCCCTCCCTCTCAGCTTCAAGCCTCAGCTCAGAGTGGGAAGCAGTGCAGCTGCGGCTGGAGTGCTCCAGCCGTGGCCATGCTGCTTCCTGCTCCCAGTCTCATTGGCGTAGTCATGTGGGGGCCATTTTGCACCCTCCCGAGGTAACTAATTGGCATGTGGCCAGAGCACATGTCTCAACATGTTCCCATGGCAGCTATGCCACTGGTTGCCATTGACTTATGGCAACCCTGTAGGGTTTTCAAGGCAAGAGATTAATTGAGGTGGTTTGCCACTGGCTGCCTCGACATAGCAACCCTGGACTTCCTTGTGGTCTCCCATCCAAATGTTAGTCCTGCTTAGCTTCTGAGCCATCTAGGTTATGGCATGCCCCGATTACCTAACTATAACCTGGTGCACAAATGCCTGAAAAACCAAAAGTCCATTGTGATAATGCCAGAATAAGCTTCTGTGGGCATGTGGCTTTTTAAGGTCTATGTTCCTTAACTTGACAGAAAGAAATAATGGAAGACTACAGCCAGATTGACAACATTTTTGACTTAAATTTATTTTCTTGCACTCTATGCTATTCAGTGACATTGGCAATACACTGAACGTTTTTGTTGCACTGGAATAAAAATATCCCAGTACCTGTAGAACAAGTGCCTATAGAAACAGACTTTTTGTTATTTTTGTATACTGTAATCTTGCATTTTGAAAAGTCTTACTGAATCTTTTGAAGTTTTTGCACACATTGTCCTGCAGTGGAACGTGTGCATGTCAGAGTAAAACAATGTGCAGAACAGCAGAAGGAATGCACAGGCCCTCTTGTTCCCCAGTCCCACTAGTTATGTGCTAGTAAACCCCACCCTTCTCACAGATGAAAGCTCTAAATTGCTGCCATTAGCAAAACCCTTGCTCACCATGCGCTAGTACCCTCTGACCTGCTTGCTAAAGACGCAAGAGCCATGTTCCTCCAGAAGTTTGTGGTCTGAAAATAGGGAAGATGAACCAGATATGTGCAAAGGGTATCATAGCCAGAGGCCTTGGAAAGGCAAGACTCTGGAACAGTCATCTGGGGTCCAGGAGGTCTGGCAAGCTTGTGACAAGAAATAAATTATGGCCAGTAAATATGCTGCAGAGTCAAGGCTGTAAAACTGGAGTTTAGGAGAAGACTGGGAGATCGGTTCTCCAACTTGAGTTGGTAAAGCAGTTGATTAAGGTCCTATTCAGTCTTCTTGGTACATATGAGGGGTGTGTGATAGCATAACTTGTTATTTACTTTAACCCTAATTAAATATTACTTTAAATCAAGATATTACTGCCTGGATATTACATTCTTCCAGGAAAAGATACTGCAAGGCATAAAGGGGACAGAGACCAGGGGACTTCACAATTTCTTGGCCTTGTGCCATATGCAGCCTGAACATCTTTTTCTGTTATTACATCTCATCCAGTATTGTTCCTGGATGAACTGTATCATGAATATGTTGTACTGACAATGATGAAGATACCAGTCTTATCTAAAATGCCTTGTGCATTTCTTATGTGTGCATGGGGCTTGCATTTCATGCCCAATTTTGTGGAGTAATAACAATTAAATATTAAGGCTGACTGCTGCTTTTTCAAATACAAATGGTCTTTTTTTAAAAAAATGAATCAGAACTAGATTTTTTGTTTCCTTTGAGAGCTGGTTAAACAAGTGTGAAAGTTTTGTGTCTTATTGTTTGTATGCTACTACTTCAAGAGATAACCAAAGGACACTATGGGAAAAGGGAGGGAAGCAGCAATCTTAAAGGTATTACAGTCCATGTGTGATATATTCTTAAGAAATAATACCTGTTGTCTAGTGGCCACTGTGCCGACTGCTTCCCAAGAGAGGCCTTGTGAGAAATTAGCATCCAGGGTGATGGTGGCCCTTGTGAGGTCAGAAATGTGGGATATACATTTTATAAAATAAAATAATGGACACATGCCTGCTAGAAGTTATGAAATAGAAGCTAGGCAGGACAGATGTCACTCTGTTCTCTCCCTGGTTCCCAGTCCAGCTTTTAACCCTTCCTGCCTCATCTGGGTAGGTGTCAAGATCCCCTTGACCAGACAATAAGACGCTTGTAGAATACAAAGGTTTCTTTATTGCAGACATAAGTCAGATCAAGTACGGTAACAAAGACAGCTCTGCCGGACGGGCAGAGCAGTGAATCATATAAGGAAAACATCCCAAATCTCTAGATTACAGAGATTAGCTTGCCTGGATCTTGCCCGGATGCTTCAGAGCAGGGGTTTTGACTGGCCTGTTCTGAGGGCCCCATATGACATAAATAAGACTTGGTGAGGTAGGGGCTGTGAGGCGGTGATTAAATTGTTGAGCCCCTAGCAGGCTTGCAATCCCAGATCAGCACTGGGGAAGGTGGCTTCCTCAGTTGGCTGCCTCAGGTTGGTACCATGTGAATGGCTCACAAGGCCAGATTAGGAATTTGGAGGGGGCGGGGTGTTAGCCTCAGCTGGCTTGCAAGCTTGATAAGATCTCTCAAGGGGCTGAATCCAACCTTTAGGCTGCATGTTTGACATCCCTGCTTTACAGAGTGAACTTTATGGCGTTATATCCCATTAAGGTCCTTCCCCTCTCAAAACACTTCCCTTTTCAGGCATCACTCCCAAATCTTCAAGAATTTTCCAACCCAGAGTTGGCAACCACAGTTAGATAGTCAGATTCATGTCCAGTAGCAGCTTGGAGACCCGCAAGATTTTCAGGTGATATGCATTCAAGAGTTAAAGCTCTCTGTATCAACTTGATTGTGTTCATGATAGGGTTGCCAACCTCCAGTAGCTAGAGATCTCAGGAAAACAACTGATCTTCACGCAACAGAGATCAGTTCTCCTGGAGCAAATGACTGCTTTGGAAGATGAACTTTATGGTGTTATACCCCACTGAAGTCCTCCCCTAAACCCCTCCTCCTCATGCTCCATCCCAAAAAAATTGAGGTATTTCCCAACCCAGGGCTGGCAATCCCAGTTCATGGTAAAGAAGAAAGGAAGATAAGGGGGAAAGTATTGGCATAAAAATAAAAGCAAAGAAAAAAATAAAAAGTCTTTAGAACATAACATCATTTAAAAAGCAGCCGTAATTAATCAGATTAAAGTCTTTTTTTTAAAGCAGGTCTCCCTCCCCCAAGCAACAAACTTTACCTTTGTTGAAGAGGCTAGAAGTCTTATAACTAGAAGTCTTGTTGGGCACTGGAGAGACTTCTTATAAACTTTTCGTTAACTTGCAATAGCAAATTCAAGCTTTGCTGACCATTACTTCCTCTCAGGGATTATGGAATCTGTACGTTTGTTAACTGAATTAAAAGGTAGAGAAACCCACAAATCCCAATAATCCTCATAAGAAATTGATGGCTGGTGATCCTGGTATTTATACTGCAATTTAATCAGAGAGCCACAACAAGCCTATCCTATGACCAATAAGCCTTTGTCTTACTGGATAACAATTTGTTCTTCATAAAAAAAGAAGAGAAAGGAAAGGGCCTAGTAGATAGAGCTAGCTATTGATGATAGTAGGCTCCATTTCAAGCCATGATCAGATTCACAATTTTATTTATTTATTTATTTATTATTAATTAAACTTATAGGCCGCCTCATCCCCGAAGGGCTCGAGGTGGCTCACAACATGGCTGTTCCAATGAACAGCAAATCAATAAATCAACAAACAACAACGCAAAACTTAAACCCTTAAAACCTATGCAGCAATATTTAAAAACAACAAAATATTGTAAACAACATTATTTAAAATGGCGCCCGAACCAATGCCAAGGACGGGAGGAGATAGGTAGGGCCTGCGATGTTATCAATAAATCAGGCCCAACCAGAATAAAAGATGGAAACAGGCAGCCTCAGTTTCGGTTTCGGTGGGGGGCAGTAGGACCACGGCCGGCCTCTCCAAAAGCCCGGTGGAATAGCTCCATCTTACAGGCCCTGCGGAACTCACCAAGGTCCCGCAGGGCCTGGACAGCTGGAGATAGAGCATTCCACCAGGCAGGGGCCAGAGCCGTGAAGGCTCTGGCCCGGGTCAAGGCCAGCCGTATCATCGCAGGGCTAGGGGTCACCAGCAGTTCTGCCGTTGCCGAGCGCAGCGGTCTATGTGGGACATAACTTGAAATGGTATAGGATTTTTAATTGATGGGTTATTTATGAATCCCTCTCAAGTTGACTGCGCAGTTTAATTATGTTTATACTGGATCACTGAAGCTAACCCCACAAACTGCTAAATTCCAGTTACCCAAATGTCAGTTTGGATGGAAAGTGTATTATAGACCTAATTAATTACTATTTATATTTATTTATAACCCACTTTTCTTCCTGAGAGGGATCCACAGTGGTTTACTACACCATTTTCTTTGCCTCAGAACCACCAGACATCTTAGAGGGAGGACATGGAGATGATTGGGATGATGTTGCTGATGGAGTGACATTACTTCTATTGAATACATCACTGTGCTCATGGAATGCTCTAAAAGTCACAATGGGGATTCATTTAGCTTATTAGCTCCCACCAGCTTTTCTGCTCAGTCTTACTTTATTCCCCTCCACACTCATTGGCTGATTACGCATGGCAGGGGTCCCACAACTTCAAAGAGAATTGGCCAGGGAGATTTTGTTTTGGGGCATGTTCAGCATTACCTGTCACCCTGTTTGCTGTGGGGCAGGCATTTCCCATCAGCTGGCTTTTTGCTTGCATCCGGGGTGGGTGGGTGGTGGATGTTTCGTGGATTCTCTGTTGTGCATGTGTGGTTTAATTTTTAATATAATCTTTAATTTTCATCTTTAAACTTACCAATAGATCAATCTATCAATCTATTGACATTTCAATTTATTAACATTAAAAAGGTGAAAAAGTCTTGAATACAGCATATGTACACATTACCCAAACACTGATTGTGTTTTATAGTGGGAAGCGCGGTGGGGGGGGAGTAATAGCCGGCTGCATGCTGCAAAAGGGCAGTGTGAACAGCCATTTTCTAAGCTCCTCGGGTTCATGATGATCCATCTCCCGATGTGCTGTAAATCCAGGTGTCAAGACCAGTGCGCTTATCCCTGAATCACTGATTGCTTGTATATAAAACTAAGAGGCTGGAGCTGACCCAGTTTGTTGCTCAAATGCTGGGGCAAATTAGGTGTTTGGATTGATTGACTAGTCTTATTATTTTTACATGTTTTCAGTATTAGCATCAATTCATCAATCTATCAATTTGGTTATTTAATTTTTTAAAATCAAAAAATCTAAAGTTATGAGAGTGCCCTGAGCAATAGAAGTGATACGGAAGACAAACAACCGTAAGTAGTCGGCAACAGGGAGGAGGGCAAGGGAGAAGCATGCAAAGCAGCATGAGGGAGTTGGAGGGGAGACTAGGTGGGCTTGGGAGGAAGAGAAGATGTCTGGGGCACAAGCTGTGCCCACTGGCAAATCTATTCTGTTCTGGCAGCGAAACAAAATTAAAATCATGCTGTAAGTGGATTTGCTTGCAAAAGAGAGAGTGGAAAGTGAGAGCGTGGCTAGAGGAAATACATCCATACAAGAAATCATGCTCTGGCAGACATTTACCTCCACCATGCAGCAAACACCTTGTGTGTAATCGGCCATTCTCTTGCTTTTTATGTCTTTTTGTTTAAATGTATTCGACAATCAATAGTCAAAAGTGGTCCCTCACTTTTTGAAAGCAGAAACGTTGGTAGAAGCCAATCTAGCAACTCTTTTACCATGACTTAGCTTTGTGAAGATCTACTTCCTTTTGAATGGTTAGATACAAATATATGCCACTAACAAATAAAATAGGCTGTTATTAGTTCTTTGTTTCATTGGGCTACAAGAGGAACTGGATTGCCAGGAAATTTGTTCTGCATTTGGCTTTGTAGTGAAGGGTGTGTGTATATGTGCATATCTTATAGATTTAGCTTTTCAAAGTAACAAATTAAGTATAGTCCTTCTTAAATCTCATAAAATGAACTGGGGCATAGAGTATCCTTGTTAATTGAGCATCAAATGTTATTTTACATACAATAATGATGTCTAATGACAAAACCGCTACAGATGATAGATGTGCTAAAAAGGGGAAATGCTGTTTCATCAAATGTTAAAAAATTACAACACAGCTTTGCTAACATTATTAAAGCATCCCCCTTCTTTAAAAAAAAAGTCCAAAAAAGTAAAGAATGTTGCGGGAAATATGGGAGAGAAAGAAAAACTGTTTTATGGGGTTCAGTGGCAGCTGGATATCATCACCAGTATTTTGAATTCCTGAAGAGTAGTTGTGCCTGTTGCAGCAAAAATAAACAGGAGTCTAGTGAAAACTTTTACATTTTATTTGTGCTTAAGATTTCATAGTGTAGTAGAGCCCACTTTTTCAGTGGATCCTCACTAGGAAGTCCCCTTTTGTAAGAGATATTTAAAAAAAAATAAACAGTAGGGTCAAGAGTCCATGTAATGGAGGAATGATTATGTAAAATTCATATCTAATCAAGAAAAATCATAGAATCATAGAGTTGGAAGAGACCACAAAGACTATCAAGTCCAACCCCCTGCCATGCAGGAATACACAATCAAAGCACTCCTGACAGATGACCATCCAGCCTCTGTTTAAAAACCTCCAAACAAGGAGCCTCCACCATCCTCTGAGGCAGTGTATTCCACTGTCAAACAGGCCTTACCATCAGGAAGTTCTTCCTAATGTTTAGGTGGAATCCCTTTTCCTGCACCTTGAATCCGTGTCCCAGTCTCTGAGGCAGCAGAAAACAAGCTTTCTCCATCTTCAACGTGACATCCCTTCAAATATTTTAACATGGCTATCATGTCACCCCTTAACCTTCTCTTTTCCAGACTCAACATACCCAGCACCCTAAGTCTCTCCTCATAAGACATGGATTCCAGAGCTTTTAACATTTTTGTCGCCCTCCTCTGGACGCATTTCAGCTTGTCAATATCCTTCCTGAATTGTGGTGCCCAGAACTGGACACAGTATTTCAGGTGAGGTGTGACCAATGCTCATGATCCGCCCACCCCCCACCCCCCACCCCCTCCCTTGCTTCCCACCCTCCAGGGCTTGGCAAGTGCTGGAACAGGGACAGTTTTCAGTAATAGCCAAATAGAGCCTTGCTTCCTCCAACCTCATGAGTTCTGCAGCCTTCTGCTTCTTTCAGACCCCACCCCTTTCTGGGTCATCCAATTCTTAACATAGAGGTTACATGTGCCCTGTATATGCAGATTTAGATATCAGCAGGCAAAGGGCACACTTGGGAATTAAATATATAGCGGGTGCCTTGAAATATATCACAGCTGTTTTTATGTATTTAAAAACTAGACAGCTAATCATTAGTTACATGCTTAGCACAACCACATCAATTGCACACGTTCTTATACAAAGCATATCTAGGCAAGTACATAATAAAGTCCTTGTCTGAATAAATATTTCCTTTGGAAGCTTTGTTATTCCCATCTAGTTCCCTATAAATCTGGGCCACCAGAAACAACTGATAATGACTTAAACATTATTGGAAACAAGAGATTCCGAGGAAACATGATTGACATATAATAACTGGCCAATGTCAAGAAGGATTTAGGCTTGTTACTCGTATGTCTGAAACATATGCTCCAGCTACTGCTATAATCTTAATATATTCAGTTAGACATCTGTAGTGATAATTAGTAAAACTGCATTGTACCATACTAAAAAAAGAAAAACCTCCACAAGATACTAAAAACTAAGTAGTAGGCTGCCATGACTAACACTGACCTTCCTGATAGGGTCAAGATTATTTTTTTCATGCTGGATACTGCTGACAAACCTGAAGAATTCTGTAGATCTGGCAACCAGCTGTTGTCCTATTATACTGGGGGGGGGGAGGTGTCTCTACAACTGAGATCCTTCACCATATGTTTTTTATCAGCGCTGTAAGAGACCAAGCACAATTATGTCACAAAGATTAAAGGAAAGGCTGCAGCAGCTACCTACCGGTATTTTGCTCAATGAATCAAAGCAAAGTGGTAGAAGTTCTTGCTGTGATGTCATGAATCATAACAGCATTTGTTGGAAGTATCTCCAAGTAGTGCCACTTTAGAGTAAAAGTAAATACACATATGCATGATTTCATATGGATGCTCTTCACAATGTTCTAATATCCTATTTCACCTGTGTTTCCAAGATTAAGTGCATTTCTTTCGTAATGAATTGACTATCAGTTTATAACTGGAGGCTGTGGTCTGGTCATGGATGCCTTGAAACTTTGCAGTCCTCCACAAGAATCTGACAGCCAGTGTAAAGATTCAGCCCTTCTTATGGTACAGATCTACATGGGATTGTAACACTTCAGAAAGATAATAAGGCAATCACTCAGTTGAAAGTACCAGTATAGACCTTTTCCTGACCAGGAAACATGAGGTCATCAGGAGTCATTTCAATTCTAAATAGTCAAGAACACCTTGATATGGAGGGACTGGCCAATGAGTCTCCCTGTCACTCACTCCCAGTATCATTTTGTGAGACTATACTATAGGTGGCTCTGAATATTAGACCCACACTGTTCTGGTCTGCACAGTACAAAAAAGACATCTGTGGGATGTCTTAAAGAAAGACTCTTTCCCCTCCACACTCCCAAAATAAGATGTCCGGGGGGATATCTTAAAAAGAGATGGCTTCTGGTGTGATTTCCAGACAGCAAAGGCATCAGAGGGGGAAAGAGGCTGTCCCATCTGACTGTTTTGCTCTCAGGTCAGTTTCTCCCTCAGCTTGTGTCTGACATTTTGTGTGCAGCTGAAGGAATTCTCTCTGCCACCATTTGCTGAAGATTGCCCCAGGATGTTTGCTGTACAGACGCTGATCCTGGAATGACCCAGAACAAAGCAACTCACAGAACAAAGCAACTCACTTGCAAACTACTGTATCTGCTACAAATTGAAGGCCAAGCATAGCAATCAAGGGCAAGTATTTAGGCAATGTGAACACATAGTGATGGAGCAAGTGACCAAATTTTAGAAACCTGAAAAGTGATAAGAAGGCAAAAGAAAGGGTGAGAGTTATGGAAGGAAATAAATTTAATGACTGCCTGTGACTTATTACAGGAGAGAAAGCCAGTGGACTAATACAACTGTTTGCTTACAAACTGAGACCAATGAGTTTATCCCTTCATACTCCTTTCTATGTACCAAACAGGGTACAGATGTTAATATGTCATCAGATCATTACATCTTAAGATTTACATATAGGTCATTGACTATATATTCAGGTATCACAAACAAACCCTGATTTATGATGACAATGAACCTGATTTATCCACCACTTCTTCCCTCAAATGCAGAGTCTAGGTGAAAGTTTGAAGAAAACTTGTTTGTTGTGACATCCAACTGTTGACAGCAAACTGCAGTTTGGTTTTTATCCTCTAAATTGAGATTTTATGCTTTGGTTTAATCCTTGTTTAGAAACCCAGGTAGTATGAAAGACATAGGCCCTTTCTGCACAGCACAGGCAGAACGAGTTGCAGACAGGATAAAGCAACCTGATGTCCTGTTTTCCCGTTCGGATGCCTCCATGCAGGCAGTGAACAGAGCTCACAGAACCAATGCGGGTTGCCATTGCACCTTTGCATGGAGGTGCAGTTTTTTTTGTTACCTCCCTCCACTTTGTAGCTATGTGGTCAGGCAGGCACAAACCCCCACAGCCATGCTGCCATCCCTAGCACCCTAACCCTCTACAAACACAGGGAAGTGTGGCCAATTAAAGTGCTTTCCTGCAAGCTGTTCGCTCACTTGCGGCAGCAATGAGAGGTAAAACAAAAGAATTGCAGATAGTGCGATTCTTGAAAAACCCAGGTTGGGGGGAAAACATGGGACGAACTCAGGAGCAGAATCCATGTGAAATTCCCACCCAAAACAGGTTTTTTCCTGTCCCCAGCACACATTTATTGACCTGTGCGGAAGGGGCCATAGATACATGAATGCATGAAGCTGATACCAAATCAGACTATTGGCCCACCAATGTCAACATTATCTACTCACACTGGCAAAGACTCTCCAGGATGAACCTGGGATCTTCCACATGCCAAGCAGATACTCTACCACTGAGCCTTGGTCAATGGCCATTCTCAAGACATTCTGAAAATCTCCAATCTTGGCTCACCACATGAGGGGGCAAGGGATGAAGGAGAGGCACATAAACCTAAAGATTAACCTGCCTCATTTTCATCATACACAGATGAGAATTTACTCATGATCTTTGAATGCAGCTTTAGTCTTTTACTTCATCTCACTGAATGTAGGTAAAACACATTCAAACTCGTAAATGAATATGTAGCTTCTCCCCAGTCTATCAAATCTATTATCCATAGTTTTAGAGATATATCAGTATAAAATAATTTGATCTCAACATTTTCCCACAGGGATTGTTTCTTGAAGGTTAAAGAAAGCATTTCAGCAAAAAGTTGATGGATGACAGATAAACCCAGTTTATGCTGTGGGAAAATGTTTAGGAAATATTCTTGAATGGTCATTTGTTAAATTTTGGAACATTTGATACTGAACTTGGTCTGAATTCAATCTTTATGTTCACAGGAACATACACTGTTTTTTTGCTAATAAGGTTCAGTCACTCTCCATGCTTATTGTCACATTTTCAGTATGTTTTGATCAATACGTTCAAATAATTCAAATTACAGTGAATCTTTGTGGTGATTATTTTAGCACATGTTCTGATGTCCCTGCAAGCAAAATATTTTGTTGGCTAGAGATTTCATTGGTCAGAACAGTGGCAAAGAAATGTCATTTTATTTATTTCTTTATATCCCAACATAAAAAACCAGAATGGTATGGTGGTTAAGGCATCAGACAAGGATCTGGGAAACCCAGGTTTGAATCCCCATTCTGACATGAGACTTTCTGAGAGACAGCCACACATTTGTCAGCCTCAACCTTGGCAAATATTTGGACAGGAGATACCCAAGGAATACCTGAGATATGAGGTATAAGCATGCAGTGGCAAACCACATCTGAACATCTCTTGCCTTGACAAACCTATGGGGTCACCATAAGTCAGCTGTGACTTGATGGCAAAAAAGCACTCGCATATCCCAAATTAGGGGGTTCCCAGAAGGTCTCACATTGAGCCACTGCTTGGTATAACCAAGGTTACTTGCATCAGGTGCCTTCCAACCTCACCCCAGGATCAGAGTTAGAAACAGATCAAACTAGGCATGAGCACTGAAAGAAATCATTGGTAATTTTCAGGTTTCATTTTAAAAAAACCCTGGAGGAATTGGAAAGCATGTGTGTGTTGGGGGTGGGGGGGATAGATCTCTCTGCCACATGGAGTTGCTCAGCACAGCAAAGAGATCTATTTGCCTCTCACCCCCACACATAGCCGGAGGTGGGGGAGAACAGATTTCTCTCTCCCTCTCCCCACCACTGGCTCCCAAGTCCATGTGACTCAAGAAATGGTGGGGCTGCAAAAAGATGGAAAAATTGAATGTTATTCAGCTTTTTCAGTCCCAGGTATGCTTGGCTTTTCAAATACATCTGGGGTTTTTAATCAACAAAATGAAAACCCCAGAAAAAAAGTCGATATGGTTTCTTTCGGGGTTTTCTGTGATTCAGGTTTTCCGAATCACCAAGCCTAATCCAAACAGACACCTTTGCCAAGAACTGAACAAATCTGAACAAAGGTTGCAGCTAGGGGTGTGCACATTTTTTTTCATTTGGGGAGGAGGTTATTGCAGCTGAAAATTCTCAGCAAAGTCAAAAAATCTGAGTAGTGGTATTTTTTCCAGCTTTTTTAAAAGAAAAAAAATTAGCTACAATATAGCTTATGAGGATTGTTTCTTTTTAGCTCTGGAGGTGTGTTGCATAGCTACAGGTGATTTTCCTTAAGAGAACCCTCAAATTTGGTGAAGATTGGCATAAGGGGTAACATTTTGTAGGTCCCCAAATTGGTGTTCCCATCTTCCTTGCTTCCTGCTTGCCACTAGTGCAACTTTTGCCAAGTATCTCCATCAGAGCCGCTTGCCGTCCCTTGTTTACTGGAGACATTCCACTTCATGTAGCAGGGAGAACATGAGAGGTCACATGACTATTCAACTCTTGGCTGGCTCGTGGTGCTTCCTCAGATGGTTCCAGAGTCTGGAAGTCATGAGATGACAAGATATCTCTGCCTCAAGTGATATGGGCCCTACACAGCTGGCATTGTGAGAAATGTGTGTCCCCTGGAAGTTCTTCAAGGCTGAGGATATGGAAGGGCATTCATGTTGACCAGCAGGAAGACATGCTGTGTCTAAGGGGCACAGGATGAGGTACAGAAAGGAGAGAGAGTTGAGGTGACAGCACCTCAGGGTATCCCTCCATTTCTTCCTTTGGCACAACCTCTAGGTTTTCCTCCTGTCATTCATAGGAAGGCCTGTTGGACACTGGGGGAGGAAGATAGCGCCTCGCCTAGCAACTTCAGTATCGTCTTAGTCCCTGGGGTGAAGAGATCCAGAGATGTAACACTCTCATCCCCAAAGCCCACTCCAAAAGTCAGCACAGGCAGCTCCTCCCCCTCTGCTGGGAAGGCTCAAAAATAGCTGCAGGAGGGGCAGGCTGAGCAGCAGACCACTGCCCAGTGCCAGCACCTGTGGACACCTATGCTGATGGTGACACTTGAGCAGCAACCCCAATAAAGAGCACCTTGTGGGGCTTCTTTATTGCATCACTCCAGCCAGAGGTTGGGGTAGCTGAGGAACAGGTCTCTGCAGAGGTGAAGAAAAAACCACAGCCATCCCTTCCCCATCCCCCTTCCCTCTACACCTCCAGTCTATGCCTTTGCTTTCCCCCTGCATTCCCTTTCTGTCACTCACTGTTCCCCCAGGCCAAACTCTGGCTAATTAACATGGTGAAGTTAAGTGCCTAGCTTCTTGACCTGCACAGCGATGTAACAGAACACCATACAATCTTTTAAACGTCCACTCCTCACCCAAGAAAACTAAGGTTTGGTTTTGTAAAAAGTCACCTAACTTGTTCTTGCTCCAAAGTATAGTTTTCCTTTCTTGTGAGTTCTTGTGTTAGTTTTTTTTTTAAAAAACCCAACTACTTAGTTACTTCCTGGAAATGAAATGTGAAAACTTTTTAAATAGGGAACAGTAACTACACAAAAATTAGCCCTGGCTATTCTACTGAAAGCTCCCCCAAATTTCAGTGAAGGAACCGGTGAGAACAGCTCTTCCAAGAAACTTCTGCCTGAATAAAGCATCTACTTTTTCTAAGGCCCCCCGAGAGGGGGAAAAACACAAAGAAAGCAAAAAAAAAAAACCCTTGGTCAGTTGTAGGAAAATACTGAATCACATACAAAACCAAATGTAAAATCATTTTACATGGGGAACAAACATGGGGAACAAATTATTAAACTCCTCTGCTACCAAGTAAACTGCAAAGACATAGGAAGACAAAGAACCTCACAAACAATCAGGAGACTGCAAACAAGTCCCTCTAGTCTATCTTTCCCAGTCCCACACCAGAAGCCAAGGGTTTTCAAGGAAAAGGCAAAAAGGAGTGAAAGAACACTGCCCCCAAAAGTAACACCTTAGAAAAGCAACTCACCAGAACCACCTACAAATCAGGCCCTCAAAATACAGAAAGCCCTAAAAGAAACAGGGAAACAAAACTGAGCTCTTTAGGCCTTGCAAGACCGTGGGTGCTGCACCACCAACACCACCAGCACCACCAACACCCACCCCCCGGCCTGGCCTGGTCTGGTTCAAGGAAAAAAGTGCTGAAGGCAGACCCTCTGACATGCTTTCCAGGTGGCAGGTAGGCAGCAAGAAAGAAATCCATCACAGGGAGGTAGGTAATCCAGCAGGTATAGCACTGTTGAAGCACCAGAAGAAACTCAGAGGGAGGAGGTGCTAAAGCCAAGCTTTGTTTTGAACTCTCACAAACCTCTGTGCGGATCAGACTGTGGTGCCCTGGAACCAGCCCTCCAATTTATAATCTTTGGCCAAGAATAGAAAAATTTGAAAGTAATCGGGCATGCGTGTGTGTGTGTGTGTGTGTGTGTGTGTGTGTGCGTGTGTGTGTGTGTGTAAACCTCTGGGATTGACCAGATAGTAGTTTTGTTCCTATCCCGAACCCCTATTGGCCTCTCTAACTTTCTTCCCCCACTTCTACCCTGCCCTCTCTAGAGGATCTACGCTGCAATAGCCTAGGCTGCCATGCAATTGCAAAATGAATGGTAGCCATTGGCCAAATAGGGTGATTTTTTTTAAAAAAATTGTGTTTGAATCTTAAGTTTTGTTACCACTTCTACACATCTCCTCTTGAATACTATTTCTGACCATATACTCAATTTCTTCATACCTTCTCATGGTCTGCCATTCTTTATACAGTCATTTGCAATAGTACATCTTCCTTCTTCCTTGCTTTACCAGTGTTTCAGAGTCTGCTCCTTTAGTTGCTTTTCCTGGGGTTGGTGTTGGTTGGCAATGGAAATAAACAACCCTGAAATGAAAAAATAGGCCAGTGCAACTCTCATTCCCCTTCCTCTGCTCCCCAATTTTACCACTTTGCCACCAACTTAAGCATTAGCTGCTGCCACCAGGGAATATAAAACACTTTATCTTCTGATGCTTTCTTTTTCTCTCTTTGTATTTGCTATCCACTATTAACAGAATGAAAGGGACTGCAAGGCAATTGATTAACAGAATGAAAGGGACTGCAAGGCAATTGATTAAATTCTTGTGTATGGCAAAAGGAGAATGCAGAGTTTGTAAAAGTATTGCCATCAGTTTTCATAATCTTTTCCTGTGATTATTGTTTGGGAAATGGACATTGGATGAGAAAGCAGAAGAACATATGCAGAATAAAGCAATTCACTTGCAAACTACTGTAGCTGCTACAAATTCAAGGCCAAGCACAGCAATCAAGGACAAGTATTTAGGCAATGTCAGTCATCCACTTGATGTGTGTATCAGCATATTAGTGTGGAAATCCCCATAAAGCTCTGCAGAGGTTCTGCTTTGATCTGAGCACCTGCCACTTACTGAGGCTTTCTGTTGCAGGAATTCCAGTCTTGAGACGGGAGGGAGAAGCCCACCTTGGACTTTAACGTGTTGCTCTGCCAGCAAATGCTCACTTCTGTATAACAAAGGGCTGGCTGGGCATGAGGGAGAAATGGAAGCTGGCTATGAAGTGAGGAGGTGCAAATATAGGAGAGGAAGAAGAGGAAAGGAAGCTGTAGAGAACAACAGCAACAGGGAAACTGGAGCAGTGCCTCTTGCCAGATGTATTGGGGAAGATTTGCGCTAACAACTCTTAGCAACAATGTGACTTTTCCAAGAACTCTCTTTCCTTTTTAACTGCCCACAACATTTGCTTTGGTTTAATATCTCCGTAATCATCAGGTTTCCTCTGACAGTGCTCAAAGATCTCCTGCATGTTCACTTGGGCCTTCAGTCTGCAGAAATATTCCACATCTGCAGCAAGCCTGCTTTCTTGGCTTGCACAAACATGAGCCTCAGCCTTGACTCCCATGATGTTGTTTTAAGCACCTGACATCTTCCATCTATCTTCTTTATTTTTAATTATTTCTAGTCTATAGGGTGACCTAATCAAACAGACTTCTGTCTGATGTCAAGGGTTCTATTTTGTACTTTAATCTGTTCACATTTCTATACAATCCTCCTCTTTTCTCCCCACCCCCCTATGCTCTCAAAGTATTTTTTTAACAAGCCCATCAACTAAAACAAAGTCTGCATTCTTGAATTCTAAGTCATACATAAACTTTAAAGATGCTGTTTGTTCAGCGTTGACAGAAACAGTTGGCTGTCCTAATTTACCTTTCCCATATGTTTTCATTAGAGCTGCAAGAGCATGCAAAGAAACTAGCAGGAGGACAAGCTCTCTACTCTTTCTTTCCTGTTTTTTTCCTTCTTCACATCTGAAAGCCCTTCCTGCTCTTCAAGTTCATAAACTTTGCTATAATCTGCTGTGCTAGGAAAGAAACATACCGGGTTTCCCGTGTGATATTTCTGAGGGTATCCCCACTGGAGAACTTCTGCCCATCAGGGACCACAGGTCTAACAATCATAAATAAAAGTTGAGGTAAACTCAGATCTGAGAACAGGCACCACTCTTAGCCTCATCAGTCAGCCTAGCACAGTAAAGCCTAGCAGGACCCAAAAGAACAGTGCTGGGCAACAGTGATGGGCCAGCAGTTGTATGGTTGGTATGGGTTGGGCAAGCATGTAAGAGAGACCCAGGTGTGGGTGTGCAAGAGGTGATTGATCAATGAGAAAATCTGAGGCAGCTCTCAGTAAAGGAGATATGTTACCTCTCAGAGTATCCCGGATCAACTCCAATTACTGCTCAACTCTTCAGAACTCCTGGACAATCTAGCACCTGAGTGAAAAACACCAATTTTTCAAATATGAAAACAAAACAATGGGTTTGTGTAGTGGCTAGTATATTAAATTAGGATCTGAGATACCCAAATTAATATCTCCACATTGCCTTGCAAGCTCAGTTTGACCGGTTATTTTGTCTCAGCATAGCCTACCTCATAGAGTTGTTGTTAAGATAAAATTGAAGATGAAAGAAAGGTTTTAAGACTCTTTGGCTCATTCCGCACATGCAGAATAATGCACTTTCAAACTTATTTCAGTGCTCTTTGAAGCTGTGCGGAATAGCAAAATCCACTTGCAAACAGTTGTGAAAGTGGTTTGAAAACGCATTATTTTGCATGTGCAGAACAGGCCTTAGGGTCCCCCATTCAAAAACAGAATGAAATGCCCAGGTAAAACCAGTGGCTTGTATCACTTAGTGAGCATCATGTTTTGTTTCTTTTTCTTAGTTCTGTAACTCCTCTATATCATTTTGATATAGTTTCTCAGTGCTCCTGTGTTCTACAGAAATGGGATATTAATAAATAAAGATATATTTTCCTTCTAAATATATATTTTTCCTTCTAAACCCATACCAACCATACAACTGCTGGCCCATCACTGATGTCCAGCACAACTGTTTGCAAGTGGATTATGTTCAAAGATCTCTTGTTCACATAAAGGCCAAAAACCTCTGGTGAGGGTGTAGCAGTTCACATGCACAGACTTTGCCTCTATTGGCCCCTCAAACCATTGAACAGTGAATGTATACACAGAGTTTGTGGTGGTGGCTATTTGAATACGCCCAGAGGGTGGAACCCAAGGCAGATTTCCCATTGCCTCTCAGGTACTCTTCAGCAAGGAGAGTGGGGAAGATGGGGTGGAAAATCCTCACAATAACCTTGTTGGATAAGTTAAACTGAGGGAAAGTGACTGGTCTGAGGACATCCTGTGAGTTACATGGTGGTGTGTACATTTGACCTCTGGCCTCCCAAATTCTGTCCCAGTGCTCTATTGCACTACACCAGCACTCTATTCATTTTCATTCCCCTTTCTGCCCCGATTATTCAACTATGTGACCTGCATTGGGGTAAGTGGTGACTGTAGACAAATTGATTTGGGACTAGACAAATACTCATTGACTTCAATCCCTTTACAAATATTTTTGCATCTCTTCTCAAAGAGATATAGGAAATTGCTGAAAAGGATGAGAACTTTCTTCGAAGCAAAATGTTAACAAAATGCAGCTCTTCCTTATCCATGTTGGACTCTGGTCATATTGACTCAATATGCTACTTTGTATAGCCTTATTTGCCTTTTAATTTTCAAGGCCTAGTTTTCAAAATTGTCCCTAAGTATATGATGGGGTTCTCCAGTTCAGAGATGATCATACAGGAGCTTGAGTTTATTTCTCTCATGTTAACAGAAACACCTTTAACTTGATTTATTCAACATCAACTTCAAGATTGTCATTCAAGCCAGATGAATGCACCTACATTAGCAAAAGACTGAAATTATACTTCAAAAACTGGAAATCAATGAAATGTCAAAGATTCAATTTTGACATTCAGTTGTGATGCTAACAGAGTCTAGACTTTGGAAGGATCACATAGGGGATTAGTAAGGGGATGAATGATGCCAACATATATAACAGTTCAGTTGTATGGGCTTGTCTGTTGTTAAGAAATTATTGTTCGCCCATAGGTCAGGAATGTAATATTACTGGAACCTTTTTATTGAATGAGTTAATGAGCTTCTTTCTCCTTTGTATCAGCCTCCTCCTTCCCGAACGAACAATAAAGATGAAGAAATGAACAATGGAAACAATTTGGAAAATACTTCCCCCTTAGGGGAGTCTTGCACTCAAAGCAGGAAGACAGTTCAGTTGATTATCTATTATAGAATCTTTCAGTGATGAGGATCATTGGAAGCCAGAACATGTGGAAAATAAGGACCAAGAAAGCACACAAAGAGCAGGCAGAGACACTGAAACAGAACAATCACTGTGAAATCCTATGCAGAGTTACTCCGTTCTCGATACATTGACTCCAGTGAGCTTAGATTGGAGTAACTCTGCATAGTATTTTTAGTCAAATGGCTAAATGTGCTATATCAGATTATTGCATTTATGACCTTTCTACAATTTATGACTCTTCCCCCAATAGAAAAATTTTACAGCCTAAAGTAGGAGAGATACCATTACAAGTGGATGAATTTTGGCAGAGATATTAGATTCCAAATAATGTCGCATTGTTTGTTTGTTTAACAGTATTTATAGTCTGTCTTTTTCAAAAAGGCAAATCACAATTAAAATATGTCAAAACAATAAATAGAAGTAAAACATCTATAAAACAATATTAAAATTAGCATCCCAATTCACAAAATAAGGCCTTAAAAATTCTGCTTTGCAAAGTTTATCGAAGAACAGGGATAGAAGGGGTTTCCTAATTTCCAGGGCAAAAGATTGTCTCCCAAAAGATACAGGATAAGAATAAATCATCAAGCATCATCATTTATGGGTGCAAAACTAGCCTTCGCTAAAATCAGGGACTTGTCAGTGGCAACCGTATTATTGTAGTCCATCTTCAGGATGTTGAAATGGGCAGCCCAATCCAGATGGGGGACCTCCATGATGGTTGCGGACAGCACTTCATCCAAAGGAATTCTGGGCAATGCAGCAAGCAGCTGGAGGGGAAGGGAAGTCCCAGCTCCACCCCTAGGAATGCCCTTAGCCCTCCCTCAGTCATGCCTTTATGCAGTTCTAGAGGTGGAAACCTCTTCTGATAGGGTCTGCCACCCATTTGCCTGCTGCCTGGTTTGTCCTCCCTGCTGGCATAGGTGTCATTTATGCCAGTGGGTTGGGCAAATACCTCAATGTGGGCCCAAGCCACTCCCGCAGCCCATTCTGCCCCTCCCATCTGGACTGGGCTGTATGCTTCTGTTTCTCTATGTTCTCTGGAAGGGGTTTATCATTGTTGTTGTTTCTACTGGTAACCAATGAAAGGATTGGGAGTGGGAACTGGGGGTGGTATAGTGGGCACAATAACATCACTTCTGAGGAGCAGCCAAGAGTGATGCAGGCGAAACATCAGGAGAAAATGCTACTGGAACACAGTCATACAACCCAGAAAACCCGCAATACCCTAGTGATTCTGGCTGTTAAAGCCTTCAACAATACAAAAAAGAAGTAGCCAAAATCCAGATAAGCAATCTTCATTTTTAATTTAACAAACTGGTATATTTGTTGCTCCATATAAATGCCACAGATATGCCTGAAAAATCATGAGTCACATAGTAATGCTAATATCAGATCCCAGGAGAGAGAGAAGTGTTCATCTGGATTTCCCATGCATATATATATTTTTTAAAAACTACATAAGTGTAACACATGATTTACACCTGTGAAACAGAACACAATGCAATACATTTTAATAAAATATTCATAGCTTCCATTTCTTTCAAACATTTGTGGTTCTAATCAACTTCAAACAGAAGTTGCACTTGTGCTTCCTGAGGCAGAATTTAAGCTATATACTTAAAAAAAACTGTGAAAACAACAAAGAGTCCTGTGACATCTTAAACACTAACAAATGTATTGTGGCATAAGTTTTCATGAGCACGAAACACATCAGATGCAAGTGGGCTCGCAAAACCTTCGGCTTATATCAGTCAGTAGTTGCCACAAGATTCTTCCTTGTTTTGGCTGTGGCAGACAAATGTGACTTCCCCTCTGGAATATTATTAATCCATAAGGTATTTTGCTTTGGGGCTGTATTATTTTACCTTACTATGATCTTAGAAAACAGTCAGAATAATATGTATTTGTATTGTAAAAAGCACACCATGTTAAGTAATACACAAAATACTTTGCCCCTTGCAAGCCTCAAATAAAACACTAAAGCAAGTAGTATACCTATAGTAATGTTTAGCATTTATGTAGAAGTATTACTAGTGTTTGACTGATTTTAGATTAATTTCTAGACACAAGGGTGGTTGTGGCTCAAGAGTATCATATGTACCTTGCAAGTAGATCCAGCCTCTGGCATTTCTATTTAAAAGAATTTCTGGAAGGAGAGCTGGTGATGTTTGCTTGAAATCTTCAAGGACTGTTCCTAGAACTAAATTTGGCTGAAGAACAAATTGGAGCATTTCCAGAAGAGGAATGACTGGCATGGGCATTTTCCTGTATTTTCATTATCTTGACAAATGTGGGTTTGTGAACATGAGTACATCAAATTCTATACTTCCTGTGCAATATATAGTGTAACTGGAGCACTGGCCAGATAATTCCAAGGGTGACTTTCTTTATATACTTGCATTTTAAATGTAGGAAGCAAGCATGCCATATGTAGCTTAACATCATAACAGTAAGAGTAGCTTAATAAAAGAAAACACTTCCTCACACAATGCATAATGAACACCTGGGACTGACTGCTACAAGTTGTAGTGAAGTCAGCAAGTGTAGATGGTTTTAAAAAGGGATTCGACAAGTTCATGGTGAATACAGCTGTAACTGGCTATTGGCCAGTAAGTAAACAGAACTTCCTTATTCAGAGTCAGTGTGCCTCTGAATACCAGTTACTAGAGGCGAATGTCAGAGGACAGAGGTAGCCATACCCTCCTTGAAAGCCTTCTGGGAGTATTTGGTAGACTGCTGAAAATGGGACGTAGGGCTACATGGACATTTAGTGTCAGGCAGAAGGGTTTTTTCCCTTATATTTTATACCAGTGATGGCGAACCTTTTTGAGACCGAGTGCCCAAATGGCAACCCAAAACCCACTTATTTATCACATAGTGCCAACACAGCAATTTAACCTGAATACTGAGGTTTTAGTTTAGAAAGAGGATCCGAGGCGCGTTACCTGGGAGTAAGCTTGGTGAAGCAACCTTGCAACGCTTCGAATGGATGAATCACAACCTTAAGAGGGTTTACTCCGAAGCAAGCCCCATTGCCAGCAACTGAGCTTACTCCCAGGTAAAGGATCATGCTTTAGTTCTTCCCATGAAAATCAGTGGGGTTTTCCACACACACCCCACGACAAACTCTGTTCGCGCGTGCCCACAGAGAGGGCTCTGAGTGCCACCTCTGGCACCCGTGCCATAGGTTCGCCACCACTGTTTTATACCCTGTATAGTTGAAAATTATTCCATTAGAACCAATGCAGTCTCTTGATAAGTGTTCAGGAATAAATAAATGCATTCAAGGGAAGTTGTTCTACTGGCCGTTCAGAAAATTAAGAATGAAAATGTAAGGAATGTCACAGCAATTTATAATCACAGACCCAAGTGAATTTCAGATATTGCAGGAGCAAGTAGTGGAAACACTGTAAGTTGTATAGCAGCAGTGTTTTGCCAATTCATCCTTTTAATTTTCTTTGCAAAGTTCATCCTTTAAATTTTCTTATGACCCAACATGGATCATTAACTAAAGAGACTGGGTGGGAATCTAATTTTGTGTTTGTTTCAGTTTTTCAAAGATATACTGGATCATGTGATATAAACTTCAGAAATTCTCAGTGTAATTCTATTGTGTGCCATAAAAAATAAGAGTGACCTCTTGTGGTCTGCTGAAACATATCAGTGCTGTTCTTATGGAACAATAAAACAGGCTGCTTACTTGGAAATATGTCTCTGTACTTTGAAACTATGGAGTCAACATCCCAACATTATTCCCTATATATATATTTGTATAAAATCCTTACTATTGCAGTGTCCTTGTCTATGTATTTATTTTTTATACCTCATCTTTGTTGAGTCCCAAGATAAATTACAAAAGAGATCAGTATAAAAAAACTTTACAAAGTAAAACTCAACAAAGGCAGCATTAAAACATTATAAAGTAGTAGTATTTTTCTCTATCTTACATGATAGTTTATTTGTTTTTACTTCTTCCCCCCCAGTCTACATTATAGACTGTGACAAACAGGAGGCTGTTCTGCCTCTGAAGGGAAAATCAGCTACTCAAATGAGCCCATAAGATCAAGAAGGGTGATGAGGGTCGTTTCTCCACTTACCTGCTGCTGCGCGCTACTCTCCCCCGGCACTCCCCACTACAGGGGTGGCGACAATGCAGCCGCCCCGACGCTGCCGCTGCCGCGCCCCCTCAGCGCGTGTCATTCCTGGCGCTCCTCAAAACAGCGCCTTTTGATGACCCTGCGCCAGAAATGATGCGCGCTGGGAGTAGCGCACAGCAAGGGTGGTCGAGGTAAGTGGGGAAATGACCGAGATGTTGGAGGGTACACAGGAGACAAGAGAATTGAGTTCTGCCTCAGGGAGGCATCAGTGACAGCTCCGGTCTGGCTCAGGAAAAACAGCAGAGAGAATGAAGGGTAGTTCTGTCTGGTAGTTTGGCAAGTAGCTTGGCTCTGTCACCAGGGGTCACTATCCACTCACCATAAGCCGCGGGGTCACCTCTGTAAAAGCCACGGGGGGTCCTGGACGCTCCCCACGTCTCCGGCGCTCACTGCGCGGCTGCCAGGGATTTACCTCTCTCCCGCCTCCTGGCCGCGCGGCAAATTAGCTCCGCTAAAAACAGCAACTTTTTTAAAAACCCCGCGGGTGCCGCGGGGTTGTGGGGAACCTCGGCTGTTTGCACGCGGCTGATTCGCTGTGACGCGCAGCTCACGGCCAATCAGGGAACAGGGAGCGCCATCTTGTTAAGTGGGGGTGTCCCCGTCTAAAAGTGCGCGTAGTGATGACGTAGACACGTGTCGACACCCATTGCACTTTCGCGGAAATTGAGACGTGTGCACAACAAGACGTCTCAACATTTCTTTTTTCTTGCTCGAGCTCCACGGTTGTGCGGGTTTGCAGCGCCCATTCAAGACACAGCCGGTTCTAATGGAGTGCGTTTTTCTTTCGTTTTACTGCCCGAAATATTTGCTTTCATTTCGATCTCGCGAGAAGGTGTGCAGCGCCTTTCTGATGACGTTCGCACGTACGAACCAATCACAACCAAAAGCATTCCAGCCAATCAAAACGGAGACCCGCCCTCGGATGGCCGTGACGCACAAATTCTCCAGCCAATCGGAACGCTCTATTCCCCCTTTTTCCATGGAACTTCTGCTCTTTGCTGCCCGCGCAATTTTCCTGTGGGGAACAAATGTCTCCGTGGTCAGAAGCCGCGGAGGTTTTTCACTGCGGGGTCGCTGCGGCGTTGCGATTTGAAGAGGTAAGTGGATAGTGGCCCTAGGAGAGAAGAGAGTGCTCAATTGTAAGGCCTGCCTCTGAGGATGAGCAGATCTTGCACCATTTAGTCTGACTCTGAGGAAAGGGTAGGCTGATATGGGTGGAATTCTGTGTGTGTGAGAGGATTCAACCTAAAGGCCAGTTCATAAAAGTCTGCTTATGCCGGAAAGTATTGTAGAAATGGTGATTTCCACACAGCAGAAATAAAATGTCTTGGGATATTTTTAAAAGCATTTTGGGTGGAGAACTGTGCTCAGCTCTCTTCCCCAAAATAAGTTCAGCCCATTATATTTCTCTCAACCCGGGTTTTTCAAAAATGGCTAAACTAGCAATCTTTCCCCGCAATCAGGCTTGAAGAAATTTCCTACCCGCTGAGTGAATAAAATCAGACAGGAAACACTTTATTTCTCCTAAACCTCTTACTTTAATTTTTGCTGCTCGTGCCCTCCATTTGGGTGCTGCAGCAGAGATTCTCTGAAGGTTCCCCATGGAGGTTTCCTCTGCCTGCAGCTCATCCACACACAATTTCTGTGTAAAAAGTAGATGAATAAAGTTTGTTTTTCCTAATGATCCTGAGCACGTGTCATTTTTCCTTCTTTCTTTTTTTTTTGGTTTTGAGAGGGATTGTGAAGCTATGGCGACATGATTAGAGAAGCTAAAATAAGTGCCTATTTGTGTCACCATAGGTTTGCAAGATGCCCCCTCAAAACAAAAAAAAAGGGAAAATGATGTGTGGGGTTGCTAGGCAAAACAAACTTTATTTATCTCCTTTTTACAGCAAAATCACACATGAATGAGCAGCAAGCAGAGGAAACATCAAGGGAAAACCTTCACCAAATGGTGGATCTTTGCAGCAGCGCACAAAATGGTGGGTGCAGCTGTGAAACTGACAAGAGCTCCATGCAGCAGGTGTGAGAAAAGATTCATTTTGACTGACATCGCTTTTGGTGGGCTGTTTTTGGTGGGCTGTCTTCAAACTAAAAAAAGCCGAAACTGATCTTTTTAAAACATCTGCAGGACGTTTTAATTCTGCTGTCTGGAAATCACCAAAATCTAACTACTCCCTGAAGTCATAAGCAGTTTCAATTTTAGTACATCAGTTAGGTTTCTACTTTGTCTACCTAGAGACCTGTGCTACTAGTTTGTTCCTTTAAAACCAAGCTGTAAATAAATAAATCCTCTAAATTGTTTATACATTAATCCAGACTCAGTGATCTCAATAATATCCTTGTATACCACAAAACTTACTTCACTGTAGCAAACCCAAAGCCTATACACTTGCTACCTGTAGAATACCTGAAAACTGAGGGAAAGGTTTATATTCTTAGGAGGCTGTGTGCCTCCTAAGGAAAAGAGTGTGTGTTGGGAGGGGAGGGGAGGGGAGTAGAGGAAAAATGCTATTTGCAGAGATATTTCATATCATTGAAAAAAGGGAAAAAAGAAGGGAAAATGTAAGGAAAAAAAGCTATTTGCAGGGATAGTTCATATCATTGGTACTCTGTGGGAAAGTCACTGTATCAGGAGAACAGTGAAGTAGATGAAATGCTCAAGAATGCCCAGTATCAGGATCCAACGATGTATGAGGAGAGGCTGCATGCCCACAATTAAGAGTAAACATAGTTCAGGTTACATTATCTGATCTGCTGTCTGGTGGGGAAGAGTACAAGAACAACATCTAGTTTCCTATACTCCATCCTAAATGCCAAAATAATGCTCATATGTCAAGTAAATCTGTTTTATACTAAAATTCTTTTATGCTGTAAGTATTCTATATACAACCAATGTAGGAATTCTTCCTTTGTTATTTCCTCATGATATAAAACAAAAACAAAATAAAATAAATATGCAAATTGATTTGCATATAGCTCTAACCCCTTTCTTATGGGTTGTTTTTTCCTCCCTCAGCTGCTCTTCCCTCAGCATTGGAAACAGATCTAGTTAACATATCATATAAGTTCCAGTATTTTTTAAACAAAATATTCCAGTGTGGTCTATTTAGCTTCCCTGTCATCTACTATCCATTTAAAACTACAAACACAGCAGCAGCAATCTTCAAAGCAGCAACAAAAAAGAGCAGTAGCCACCCATACTTTGATGGATTTTCTGTGAGGATTCAAAGAAAAGTCAAGCAGAAAAAGAAACCAGGTATTATACGGCGTATGATCATAAATGGCTAATTTCAGTGACAGAGTGGTGGACTGAGTAAATATAGCAGGGATTTATTATAAAATTCTTTAGTGCTATTGGCAACAGCAGCAAATTGCTGGGCTCCTATAACACCAAAATCCAGGAAATAGCACAAACACCAAACCACTATATTTTCAATGACAATAATGAGAGAAGCTCCACCATTGGCTGGCATCACCACAATTGATATATGTTGGCATGTTCAGGAGCATGAATGATAGATAGGTTGCCCAATGTTTATAATTATTTAATCAAATCCAGATTGCAAAACCTTGAGGGACATCATGTATCCTTGTAAAATGAGTAAAAAAGAAAAGGGAATCCACATATTCACAGTGATGGAATAAACTAGTCTCATGGGTGTGCCTAGGCACACAGTTGAGATTACTGCAGGGAGCATGTATTCTGTTTTTCCTCCGCGGGGTGATCTTTATCACTGATACGTCAATGTGCATGAAAGTGTTAGCAATTGTTGCTGTTTGCAGATGGGAGTGAGATCATTTCCATTTTCTTTCCTGGAGCAAACTAAACAGCCAGATCAGGAAAAGTACATTGTTTGTTTAAATAAAAATGTGTTATGCTATAGACATGAGTACTCAAGAAAAACATTCGACATACATGCAATGTTAAATGGTTATTACTATGGAAGGCTATAGTACCTTCTCTCTTATCTACTGAAAAACAAGAAATTTACTCCTCTTGTTAACAAATTATGCCAGCATTGAGAATGTTTTTGCATATGTTCATTGAATATAACACATGCAGCCCAATCCTATGTATGCATACTTATAAACTGTGCTAAATGATGTGCGTACTATTGCACTTTAATTATATTTTGACACAGAAAGTTACTGATATTAAAATCCTGTTCTAGACTTCTTACCAATTTAACATAAAATTTTGAATAAGCATAACAGAAAAACGACAAAACGTCTGCCAAAAAAAAAAGAATTATTGTGCCTTCCTGGGCAGAGCAAATTACTGACCTGTCAGTGTTCTTTTTATTCATAGTGCTTAATATTTGCATAGATTTGTGTATGATCATTAGATAAATTCTTCTTTTCTGTTAAATATTAAAGGCATGATCTATTCAGCTGTATGGAATTTATTTAGGAGAGAGTCGAGCATATAAACTAGGATATTTGATTTTGTATGGGTTCAATGCAAAATAATTAAGAAATGAGATTAGGTGGTATTCTAATACATTTTAATGGTAAATAAGGAAAAGGTTCAACTAGCTTTAGCTAGTGTTGATAATATTAACCCGCAAATTTATTTCATTTTAAAATATTGTATCTTTATATAAACTTTGTAAAAGAAGACATCTTTAAATTATGACAACATAATGAAAGAATTTATGTACACATTTTTCAGTTCTCTAAATGTTCGAATACTTTTAAAAGGCTCTAAGGAATTCCACATTATAAAAATGATTTGATAGCAGATTTTGTACATTAACACAGAACATACCTCACATATAACATACAGCACATGCCTCAGACAAGTCTATGCAATAATAAGTTATGCATCCAAGTTAAACTAATTATCAAATGAATCTAGATTTGGAATGTTATCTTTTCAGCCAGAGGGAATAGAAACCTAAAAAATTGAAATCTTTGCATCAGTACATAATTATTCACATATATGCAATTACTTACAGAGTTAACTTAGCAGTACAGTACCTACAGAACAATTTCTAGTTCTGTTGCTGTTATTCATACATTCTATAGTGTTCTACTTTTTTCTTCTTCTTAGTGTTACATTTATTCTTGCCCCCAATTTTTCATGTTTAGAATAAGAGAATTACTAGGGATACACAAACTTGTATTTTTTTTCCTTCCAGAGGTAATTTTAACATTTTTCCTAGGCTCACTATATTCAGGACATCAACATTCTTCCTGCCTGATGAATCCATTTAAAAAATACCATGGCCTTTTTTGTACGGTCAAAATGCCCCGGGGTAGATCCGGGAGCTTATGTGCTTTTTTCCCTGTTTCTGATTCCCCACGGTTCCCCAGTTCTTCCCGAGGGTCGAGGCAGGGCCGGTGCATTATGCCCCTGCTGTTTCCGTGCAAGCCTCTCAAACACAGAGAGATTTTAGACAGGGGGTGTGCGTGCAGGGTGCCAATCCTCTCAAATCCACAACAATTTTAGACAGAGGGGGGCAGAGTGTGTAGGACACCGATTCTGTCAAACACCCAGCACCTGTTGATTGGTGGGGCGGGCCAGAGCAGTGAGGCGGGAAAAATGGCCCTGCTTCTGCTGCCGTGGTGTTTTCACGACAGTGGAAGCACACAAAAGCAAGCGTGGTCACATGGGCATTTCAAAAGAACTTCCAATTTGGCCATTTTTGAAAGCCACAGGGAAAAGGGAAAATGATGGTGTAACACAGGGGCAGACCCAGTGCAGCTTCGAGGACTGTGAAGAATTGCAGGCTGCGCTGGGGTATTCCCCATGCTAACAATGGTACAATTTCACTGTGCAAAAACAGCCCATGTTTGGTTCTTTCATATGACTAAATGTGAGCATCTCCCCTCCCCACCATCCTTGCAAGATAGGTTTGTGCCATGGTGAACTACTCACAGTGAAGGAACACACTGAGGTTAGCAGTTTCCAGCAGGCAGACTTTAATGGAAAACAGTTTACACCATGCTTGCACTCCTTCCTTCCTTCCTTCCTCCTTCCTTCCTTCCTTCCTTCCTTCCTTCCTTCCTAGCCACCATTTCCAAATGGGTAAATCCCTGTACTATGTAGCTTTTATATCCTAATTAATAAGCATTTAGTAAACATCCACCAGTTAAAAGCATGACAAAAGAACAATCAGGTAGTAGAGATCTAGAAAGGAAAAAATGCTTCTTAATCTCCATGCATGCTGATTATTCACAGAATATTTAAAAGACTGAGGACTGTGAAGTCAAAATTCCCCTTTTCAAAGGCACCTAAGAGATGATAGCACTGCAGTCAGAGGAGGGGAAGGAGAGTGTGATCCATCCTCACCTCCCACATTGCAAGCCAGGCAACTGTTGGTGATGTCTCCACACAGAGGCATATCTAGAGAAAATGTAAATCTGAGGTTCCCCCACCTGAGGTATGGGCAGCCTCCCTCCCCCACTATTTAAATGCAGTGTCATTTCTACACATTAAACTTCTGTTAAAGGCACAGGACATTTTATCCAGGCCTGTTGGCAGCCCCGTGTAGAACACTTAGAGTGTTCCTGGATAAATTCAAGGGTATCAGTCTTTTAAAAAATCCACTTGAGTGCATTTAAAGGTTTTCTAAAACTCATAACCGTTTTTAATCACAAATTCTAATATACCGGATAATAATCCTTCATTACATATTTTCTCTTACTTTTTTTCTGAGCAATGAATGTCTCTCAGTTAGCCAAGTTTGTGTAAATTAGACAAATGAAGCAAAGATTAAAGTGTTCTACTAATTATGTTTTGGTTCAGAAATCCAAATAATATTTGAAGAGTTTCAGTTCAGTGATCAGGACTGGCAAGAGTATCCTGTTAGGCTACTAATATTATACCTGAGGAACTAAGCAGACATATCTTCCCACAGTGGCCTCAACTCAGATTGGGATTATGGTGTATGATATGGACGAATGTTCCAGCTTTCCAGCCAAGCTCAATTCCATCAGTCAAAATTAACCCAAGGGGCATATCTTCAATTGGTGACACTGTACAAGAGTGGAAGAGTTAAAGCAATTCTAATGGATGTTCTACATGGCAACTATTACTCTTTTACAAAATCTGAAATAATCTAGTCATAAATCTTCCAGTGTCATATATTTTGTTGCCATCAGAAGTGTTTGGCCCTTTCCACACAAACCTTTTAAAAGACAAAATTTACCTGCAATCTCTTTAAGATATTTGCCATGCCTCTCTGCCCTCCCTGAACAGATGACCCCAGGTGCCAGCCATTTTCTTGCATGGGGGCCAAAAATCGACCCCCTCCTCCTCCCCCCATCCATAACCCTCCCAACCACCCCCAACTCAAGCCGGGCTGCGAAGAGCCTGGCAAGAGCTTCCCCGCCATGCCCCTTCAAGCTCCCCAGGCCACTGAATTTCCAGAGAAAGCCCTCCTCATCCCAACTCAAGCCGGGCCACAAAGAGCCTGGAGAGAGCTTCCGCGCTGCACCCCCTTCAAGCTCACCAGGGTGCTGAAAGCCCTGCTCCACTGCCTGGGGAGTTTGAAGGGGGGCAGACTCAATTTCAGCTCTTGCCCCAGGCTCCATTTTCTATAGATACTCCCCTGCTCTGTCTGGCGTTTCCTTGCTTGCAAGCAAGGAAATGCCAGAGCAGCCAAGGGCTGGGGCTGCTGTGGGGATCCAGGAGGCAGCGACAGGGGGAGTGATCTGGTGGAGAGTGGGCACCCCGGCTCTTCCCTGCCCCTGCCTGCTTTGGAGTTACCACCCTAGATTTATACACGAGTCAATAAGTTTTCCCAGTTTTTGGTGGTAACATTAGGTGCCTCGATTTATACATGAGTCAACTTATACGTGAGTATATATGGCACTTTTTACAGCAAAATCATGTGCAAATGAACTGCAAGAAGAGGAAACCTCTGTGGAAAACCTTCACCAAATGGCAGAGGCATGGAGCATCTCTACAGCAGCACACAAAATGGTGGACACAGCAGTGAAACTGACAAGAGCTCCATGCAGCAGGCAAGAAAAAAATATCCATTTTAGTTGGTACAGCTTGTGTTCTCTAGTGCTGTTGGAACAGAAAATGCCAAAATGGATCTTTTTATAATGTCCTAAAGATGTTATATTTATGTTGTGCAGAATTCACCACTGTTAAAATACAGCAATACTGTAAGGTGAGCACTTACTGGCAGCGGGTGGCTCCACACGGAGCTGTCCAGGGTGTGTGCAAGGGACTTACCTTGCCGTCTCGTTCAGCTCTGGGCAGCTGC